>NW_026294391.1:114723387-115185887 GCF_007827085.1 Peromyscus californicus insignis | reverse complement strand
CCAACTAATGGAGAGAAAAAAGGTTGCAGGTTAAATATAGGTAAGACTTCTTATTCTCAATAAAAACATAAGTAAAAGGTGGACTTCTCCATGTATGGTGGCACTAGTCTGTAGCTAACTAGTCAGCTACTTGGGAGACTGAGGGAGAAGACTCACAAGCCCAAAGCCAGCTTGGGCTATAGAACGAGTTCCAGGTCATCCTAGGCAGCTTAACAAGATTCTTTCTCAAAATAACAAGTAAAATGAAGGCTTAGGGGCTGGGGAGATGACCCAGTAGATGATAAAGTCCTTGATACATAAGCTCAAGGACCAGAGCTGAGATCCCCAGCACCCACTAAAAAAAAAAATGGGGCAAGCCTAGTGGCCCACCTCTAATCCCAACACTCCAAAGGCAGAGACAATGATCCCTGGAGCAAGTTGGCTGAATTAGTAAACTCCGGGTTCAGTAGAAAACACTCAGTAAATAAAATAAAATAAGAGAGTGATTGAAGAAGACCCTTGATAATGACCTCTGGCCTTCGAAATCGTAAACATACATGAAAACACACAGGCACCCCACACACACACATGCAAACACACACACACACACACACACACACACATGTGCAAACACACGCCACACACACTCTCCCTCTCCCCTCCTCTCTCTCTCTCTCTCTCTCTCTCTCTCTCTCTCTCTCTCTCTCTCTCTCTCTCTCTCACACACACACACACACACACACACACACACACACACACACACACACACACTCGGGGAGTAGATTCTGTGATAAAACTGTGCACATAGAAAATGAATTGACTCTCCGGCCATCATGATCAGTTGTCATTCGATCTTTACTTGGATACCTACATAAGAAGCAGAAGACATTCAGCCCCTCACCAGCTTTCCCCACCTATGTTTTTAGAGCAGCTTTTTCTCTCTCCTACTGGTATCCAAGACCAGCGCCAACAGCCCTTATGACAGATTTCTTTCTGCTTGGCTTCATTTCCTGTTGTCTTGTTAGCTTTTTCATTCAAAATGGAGTTTAAGGTTGGAGGAAGTTACAAAACCCAACATTTATAGTTGGGAGATATTTTCTCAGGAAAGGGACATGTATGTCTATTCAATATCTGGAAAAAATATATTTATTGGTTTGCTGGGACTGATGTACATAGTACTCCAAACTTGAGATACAGAACTTTATTGTCTCTCAGTTGTGGAGGCTAGAAGCTCGAGACCAAGGTATGAGTAGGGCCACACTGTCTTGACAGCTCTGGGTGGTGTGGGGGTGGGGGGCTCAGCTGTGTAGTTCTGGTACTTGCCAACAATCCCTGGATTGCAGATGCATCATTCCTTCCAGGCATGTGGCCATCTCCCTGTGTGTCTTCATGTTATCTTTTCTCTGCCCATGTCTGTCTCTGTGCTCAGATTTCTCCTTTTAATAAGAACATCATCAGTCATATTGGATTAGAGCCCACCATAATGATCTCATTTTAACTTCCTTGCCTCTGTAGAGACCAGGTTTCCAAATAAGGTCTCATTCTGAGACACTCAGTTAAGATTTCGACATATCTTTTGGAGATGGATGCGATTGAGCCCATATACATTTGTAGATGAGTGATGTGGATGTAAAGACTCCCCTTGAAACAAAAATTTCCAAATAAAAGATTTTTTTTGCCTTTGGTGAGGAGAAGATTATCAAGGAGCAGAGTATTCACCCCTTTTGATGTTCATAAAATAATATTGTATATCATATGTGTAGATATATTATCAGATATAATACTACAATAAAGGATCATTTCATATATTTTATTTTATTGAGGCAGTGTCTCATTCTGTAGCCCTGGCTGGCCTGAAATTTATTATGTAGCCCAGGCTGTCCTCAAACACACAGAAATCAGCCTGACTCTTCCTCCAAAGTGCTGTGTTTAAAGGTATTAGCCATCTTGTACTTTTTTTTAACAAATACATTATTTATTTTTTTAGTGTGTATATTCTATAGCATATATAGTGAACACAGGTTCAACCTATTGTGTATACATACATATGTGCTTGCATGTGCATATGTTTTAACCAAATAGTGATTTCAGGAATAAGGTACCAAGCCAAGTTGCTGTTATATTGCTGGAATCAGGAGTATCATACCTAAATTCAAATCACTGCTACATAAAAAGTACAGGCAAGAGTGATGGACAGTGATATTTGCCAATGAAACACTATACTTTATGTGAAGATAGACTCAACTGTGAACTTTTGACAGTATTTAGAAGGGGAATGCTAAAACAAAAGCTGAGATTGACCACAGGGGAACTTAGGGAAGAGGAGACGCCCACTTGGCTTCTGATTTCCCAGGACCTCTGGAGTATTCTGGTCTCTCCCTCTGTGCCTAGATCTGGGGTGAATGTGTCCATCTGCTTTCAGGAGGAACAGTGTGAAGCCTGTGGCAATGGTTCCTTCTTTAGCTTAGAGAATTTCTAAGTGACCTCAGAGCCCTACCCATTTGCCTGAGTAATCCCAATGACTGCAGCAAGACCCTTCCAAGCACCCATCATTCTTCAGTACCCCATGGACCTGAAGCTTCTGGTTCTCATTATACTCTGTCTCTCAACTGCCAAGACAGTCTGGGTTGGGCCTGAGAATTTCTTCTTTCCTCCTGTGAAAGAGCCAAACCAAGGAATACTTCTTTGTCCTCTTTAGAGGTTGATTCATCACAGGGAGTTGGGGAAAGGAATGTTGCTTCCATTTGGGACAGTGAACAATGGGACCATTAGGCTAGGAATATATAAAGTCCTTGTCATCAGCAAGCTGAGCAGGGAAGCCAATGAGCAGGCCAGGACCCTTGACAGGGCCCTAGGCTCTGAATCTACAAAGGCTTTCTCACTATTGCAGGCCTTGAAATGAAATATTAGAAAAGGTGTGGGGAAGGTAGCCCATAACCAGATTCAGGTCCTTAATGTTTAGACAAGGAGGCAGAGGAACACGTGATGATTTCAGTTATCCTTTTATTTGTGTGTATCAAATGTGTGCATACATGTTCGTGTATATGTGTGGATGTGTACAAGTGTGTGCACATGCATGTAAGTATGTGGAGGGCAGAGGCCAATGTTGGTCATCTTCCTTGATTGCTCTCTAACTGATTTTTTAAGTCAGAGTCTCACTGAACCTGGAGTTCATGGATTCATTTAAGCTGCCTGGCCAGTGAGCTCCTGGGAGATTCCTACCTCCACCCACTCGTGCCTCTCTAGAGCTGGAATTACCAGCACACATACTGTGCCTGCCTTTCTTACAGGGGTTCAGGGGATCAAACTCAGGTCCTCACACTTGCAAAATAAGCACTTTACCTACTGATCAGATACTCTGGTGTACACCTTAAAGAGTTTACAAGGATTGGAGAGATGGCTCAGTGGTTAAGAGCACGGACTGCTCTTCCACAGGACCAGGTTCAATTCTCAGCACCCACACAGTGGCTCAAAACTGTAACTCTCGTTCCACAGGATCCAACCCTTCTTATGGCCTCTGTGGGCATGAGGCATACATACGGTACACAGACATACATATAAGTAAAACACCCAAACAAATAAAAGTTTAAGTTAGAAAAGTTTATAGACCAGGATTTAAGGAATGAAAAGAAGTAGTAGGGATCAGACTCACATGGGGAAGAGATTTTAGGCTTTCTTTCATTTGAAGGGTGCATGTGTATGTATGTATGTATGTATGTATATATGTATGCCCCTGTACCCATGCAGATTTATACATAAATGCTTTTCTTTTCTCACCAAGTCCCAGTCATGGCCCAAAGCTTTACTTTCTGTAATAAACACACACACCTCCCAAATTGTAGGCTCCCTAAAATTGACTGACAGCCTCACTATCAAAAGAACCTTTCTTCTGAACCTTTTCTACCTCTCAGGAGCCAAGAGATGGCAAGTGGCCCCAGTCAGGATACATATACTTATACCACGTGGCTGCATTCTGGGAAGAGCAGAGACACATGGTAGCTTTGAGTTAGAGAAAGATGCATGCCAGTTAGGTCCATTAAAAATCAACCAGACAGTCTATAAAATCAACCGTGGTTTGACTTGGACATATGCCACTCTTAAGAGGCCATATACATGCACCCCACTTTAAAGGCTCTGTGCCCAAAGTTCCCAGTTTTGAAAGGGAACAGGGAATGTGCCTGACTGGGTTTTGGAAGCTCCAGAGCCCTCGCTTATTGACACAAGTGTATCAAGGAGGTAGTGAGGCCCTGGGTAGAGCATCTGATCCAACTCTCTGCCCTCCCCAGGGTAATGCCCTGAAAGCATCTCGAGCAAATGGACCTTTATTTTGTTTGAGTAGCCTTGTAAAGCCTACTAAAGGGTTAAATGTGTGGTCTGGGCTGCTGTGGAGTTGAGAGCTTTGCACAGACACAAACCTACCTTGTCTTTTTAAAATGAGAAGGGACTCTGGGGCTTTGTGGCAAATGGTGTCGGGGGTTTTTTTGGGGGGGGTTAATCTGAAATAAATGATTAAATTAAAGCATAAACTGAATTAGAGGCATGCATTTGGGATTTTCCTTACATTTTTATGGAAATTATGAAATACTTCCCTTTGTTCAACTTTAAAATTAAACCAACTTAGCTTCTCCCTGCAGAAGGAAAGGGGTTCCCAGGACCTGAAATTTTCAGTTTCCCCTTGTGTATGGCTTTGTGTATTTATTTTTTAAATTTTTGTGTGCAGCTAAGGCATGGTTCCCCATTGTTTTGTAGCCTTATTGTGGTTTGATTTCACATTGGACTACTTACCTTTTAGTAACTGAATCCCCAGCCCAGTGAAAAGTTCTCTCTCTTACAAGGAGCCCAGGCTCCTATTTATTTCACAACCTTTATTTGTGTATGAGATGAACCATGACATTTAAACTATGCCTGATAGCTTAACAGATTATAAGAACAAAACCAGATGGCCCAAACAAAAATAATGCTTTGATTGCTTTCAAATTCAACGTCAAAAATTAAAAACAGCTTTCAAAAAGCCTTGACATTTTTTTTTTCCAGAAATGACTTTGAGTCCTATATGTATACATGGACCTCCTGACCTCAAATTAGAAGTATATAAAACAAAAAATTTAACAATGGCTAGTTAGGAGTATTTGCCTCTTTTATCTTTCCTGTAGCTCCATTTTCTTCCTGCAGTTCCTTTTAGAATAAAACTGTTTATGTGTATATATTTAATGGCTGCTTTTTAGTTTAATTTGAATGGCGCCTTTTTAAAGGATCCAGTCGAGGTGTTTTCAAACCTTTCTGAAGAAAATGGACTTTGTTAAGCGTTAGCAGTTCATAATTCTTCCACAGAAAACAGTGAATAATGCGCAGTTACTTTAACGCCGTATTTGACAAGGTTCCAAAATAGAACCCGTCCCAGGGTCTTTAGTGCAAATGCAGGTTCCATAAAAGCAATTATTTCATTTTCTTGCTCAGTTTAGTGTACCTTCAGCATCATTAGTATTAATCACAAGTCTCACTCTCTTTGAGCACAATTAGCCAACTAATTCTTTAAAAGTGGACTGTGAAAGAACATTGATTTTTCTCCACCCTTGAGATGGTGTCCAGGGCAAAGTTAGACTCTGACTGCCCGAACTGCTAAACTATCGAGCTTTCAGAGCATGCAAATGCCTTTCCCTCTGTCTGTCTGTCTGTCTGTCTCACTCACTCTCCCTCCGTCCCTCCCTCCCTCCCTCCCTCCCTCCCTCCCTCCCTCTCTCTCTCTCCCCTCCTTGTTCTGTAGAAGACTCTTTCTTCTGACTCTTAATTCCTTTTTCTTCGAATAAGCTGCAGAAGAATGAGCAAACTTTGTTACAAATCAAAGCTCTGACAGTTCTATTTCCCTGAGCTAATTGCATGTTCTTTTGGAGTTTCCTTTTCCTCTCTGTTTCCCTTTGTTTTGACAACAAGAGTCTGGGAAAACAATATACAAATGATCACTTCGCTGTCACGAGTATACTGAATTTTAAAAATAAATGAACTGTCGAACCAGAAAGCTTCCAGGAGCTTATGGAGCAAGCTCTTTCTCCAAACTGTTCCAAAAACAGATGTGGAAATGTTTAGCTAATGCCCCTCCCTGTTCTCCATGCAGAATTCCTGCGTGTCTCTAAGGACATCAGAGGAGATAGGCAGACAGAATTCCCACCTGCTTTCCAGGAGACTTTGCTTAGACTGCTCACTTTGTCCAGTCATGCCACAAAACTGATTTGCACTTGAGTTTTTGTGTCTTTTGAAAAGCTTCCTAATCAAACATGATGGCGCATGCCTTTAATCCCAGCACTTGGGAGGCAGAGGCAGGCCCATCTCTGAGTCTGAGGCCAGCCTGCTCTACAGAGTGAGTTCCAAGCCAGCCAGCCCTACATAGTGGTGCCCTGTCTCAAAAAATAAAAAAGAGCAGCCTGAAATTTAAAAGGCCCTGTATTTTGACCAATATTCCATCTCTTTCCTTTAAGACATAGATTTATGGTAAGAAAAAAATGAAATCTGCTCTTAGCAATTTTTAAAGAAGGCAGAGCACAATAGAGATAAACTCCCCTGAAGTCTACCTCTAGGCTCCACATGCACACACAAAATCATACATACGCTCTATAATTGCAGAACCAAGCAACAAGCGCATTATTCCAGTCTCAAGGAAACTCTGTTGCCTTTAACCAATGCCTCAGCTTTCCTGCTCACCCCAGGTTCTATTTTTAACTTTTAGAACATTAGTTCTCAACCTTTCTAATGCTGCAACCCCTTAATATGGTCTTCATGTTGTGGTGATCGCCAACCATAAAATTATCCATTGCTACTTCATAGCTGTAAGTTTACTACTGTTATGAATTGTAATGTAAATATCTGATATGCAGATGGTCTTAGGTGACACTTGTGAAAGGGTCACTCACTCCCCAAAGGGGTCTCGACCCACAGGTTGAGGACCACTGTTTCAGAAGAATATAAAGTGACAGATATAGTAAATAATTTGAGCCAACTATGTCATAATGTCACATTATTCCCCATAAATTATTCCAAATATATAAATATGCCCTTCTCATTCCATGGGGACATTCACAGATTGATAATATTTGAGGAAAAATATTGGCTCTGTACTGAAGATGTAGGGACTTTTGTCATTATTCCCCAAGAGTATAACCTAACAACTATTTTCATAGTACTTACAGGCACCAGGTATTATAAGTAAGCGAGGGATGAGTTACAGTGTACTGGAGGGTGGGGCTACGTTGTATGCTGGTTATATAAGAAAGCTGAGTATCTGCAGATTTGGGCATTCCCGCAGGCTCCTGGAACCAGCCCTCCATAGATAGTGAGAGACAACTATATCCATTTTATTATTCAAATTCTTGTTCACCACTTTAAATATATGGGTGCTGGACTTCATAAACAGCATTCTCAGCCATTCCCTGTAGAAATCTTGACATGGTGGCACACATTTGTCATCTCTCATTGCACCTGAAGGTTGCCATTTTGTCTGGTCTGGCCTTCAGCTTGCTCCATGGTTTCACTGGCTCTGCTTCCTGCCCCCCTAGGATTACAGGCCGCTTTTGCATCTGCCTTCTGGAGAGCCGGTCCTCATGCTTGCCATGCAAGCGTTTTACCCACTGAGCCATCTCCCTAGCAGTGAGCTCATGAATTTTTAATGTAAAGAATTCATCAATGATTAGTCCAAATATGGGAGATCTTGGGTAGAGGAAAGAAAAAGAAGGAAAAGTTTTGCTGAAAGTAATGGGAAATGTATATGCATAAACCACATTTAAGAAAACAGAAAGCTCCTTGTACTCAGTAACTGCAAGGAAAACAAACATTCTGCATCCAGGTGTTAGAAGAGTTTGCCTGGCTGGTCCATAGCTGGGTTCAGGACGGTGTGTTCCATAGCTGAGCCCTGTTTGGTTAAACCAGTGAATTTCAGTTCACCGCAGAGAAAATTTGCAGTCAAGGCCAAATGGGGTCCCTGTAATCCATACTCTAAAACCTGTTTTCTAAGCCCGCCTGCCAGAAGCCGGACGGTAGTTACAAGGTGAGCGTGCCTGTCTTTGTATTTCCCTCCTCCTGGGTCTCCAACTGCCCCTCAGCACTGAAGATTTCTGGAGAGTTTAGCTTCAATTCTGTTCACATCCCACATCTTCCGGACTGCTGTGTGCAGTTCCAACTAGAGCTGGAAATCCTTCAGCCTGGAACCTACTATCTAGTCTACCACTTCCCTTCTTAGCCATTCAGCTGCCTTCGGTCCCTGTAAACCCAAGTCTTCCCCGTCTCTGCTCTAGATCCTACGCTGCCCTGCCGGCCCATCTCAGTTAGGTGTTAGGAAAGCCAGCTCCTGTGATGAGGTCACACTGTTTGGTGAATGACTCCTAGTCATTCCCTGGCACAAATGAGCGCAGCATGGGTACACATGCACACCCTTCTCCCTGTCCTTGCAAAGAGCAGGCAGCTGGGGAAAGGAGGCTGCTGTATTTTTGATGATGTGTCTTCGGCAAAAGGGAACCAGTCCTAAAGTACAGCCTTGAAGTATTGGGCTCCAATTTAGCAAGCTCATTATCAAGTACATTCTGCTCTCCTCCTAATCTCTAGCCTTTCCCTTCTCCCTCGGAGCTATGGGACCTCGAGCATGGTTTGCACTGACTTTCATTAAAGTTTTTTCTAAGCCCGGAGGTATATTGTCACATACATAGGCATCTTTATTTATTGCTTCGATTACATGGGAGTCTGTCACTGGCTCTAAGAAAACTGGAGGAAACGGGTTCTATCTTGTCCAAGTTTGGAGATTTGTACTAAGTGATTGCTGAAACAGTGGCGTCACCAACCCCTCTTCCAGACTGAATCGGAGCGGTAGAACTTGAAAAGTGGGTGTGGAGCAAGAAGATAGTCTGAAATGGCTGCCTGGGGACCAATTCTCTTGTTTCTTGGAGAATGTAGGCATTTGGTAATTTTATTTGGATTATTCATGAGAGAAAGGGAGAGGGGGTATTACATGAAGGATGCTTGGGAAAGGGAGAGGAAATGGATGGCTTAACTCCTGGACCAGAATAGCCTTCAACTGGAACTTCAGTTTGGGGGCTTGAGAACAAAACTGGGATGAAAGAATTGTTTCCTTGACCTATTCCAGCAACTGCCTAATGAGAAGCGTTTTGTTCAGGGCAGATGGTCCCAGGTTGTGAGAGCGCATTAAGGAAAGGAGAGGGACACAAGGGGAGAGGGGAGTAGAACAAAGGGAGGGAGGGATGGGAGAGAGAAAGCCATTCTAAAGCACGCTTAGGACAAGGGGCTTTCTTTAGGCACAGCTAATAAAGCGACAGTAGTGGAGTGATTCTCTCTCTCCCACCCCGTGTGTGTGTGTGTGTGTGTGTGTGTGTGTGTGTGTGTGTGTGTGTGTTGGTGCTGCTGCTGTCTTTGTTGTTACTCTATGGGGGAAAATCAGCCAGCCCCAGCAGTGACACTTCAGAATAAAGAAAGAGCAGAACAAAGTGGCCTGTGGCTTCTTTTTACACCCCCGCAAGACTACAGAGCGAATGAAGAGTCATTAAGAAGACAGGAAAGACGGTGCGAGCATCAGAAACAAAGCACTTCGTCCAGGACAGTGCCCCCTTCGAGTGGGCCTCCACACCACGCTTTCCACTCATGAATTCCACAAATCTGTCAAGAGCAAAAGCAGAGAAAGAGCTGCCTGTTTACAGATGGGAAAAGGGAAGGTCTTAGGGGGGCTTTTTAGTATAGTAGGCACTCAATAAATATTACTCAAAAGATGAGATCATCTATATGGGGAATACTTAGTAGGGAACAAAAGTTAATCCCTACACTGATGCACATGCATTTCCTTCCAATTTTGAGGCACTTGTGGTTTTCCACATTTCGCGTGAAAGCTGAACTGAACAATATTTGATGACATCCTTCTCTCTCCTTGTTGCCTCGCTCTGCTGTTTCAGACAGTTCTTCTTAGCTTTGTTCTTTTCTCCTGCCACTGTGTCTACTACTCTTTTCAAGGGCAAAAAGCAAAAAGAACCCCAAAGATAACAAGCACAAATGAATCTGAAGCAAAGATTTTAGGAGCTAGTTGGTCTATCTAAACATAAAGCATAAACAAAATAAGTTCTTTTAAATATAGGACTTCTTTTAAGTATGCAGTATGCATTTAAAAATGTAAAATTAAGACCAGCATGATTGGAGGGGTAATTTTTTGGTCTTTTGAGACAGGGTTTCCCTGTGTAGCTTTGGAGCCTGTCCTGGATCTCTCTCTGTAGACCAGGCTGGCCTCGAACTCACAGAGATCCACCTGGCTCTGCCTCCCAAGTGCTGGGATTAAAGGAGTGTGCCACCACCGCCCGGCCGGAGGGGTATTTTTTTGAGAAAGGGGTCTTGCTCTGTAGCATAAGCTGACCTTGAACTTGTGGCAATCTTCTGCCTCTACCTCAGAAGTGTTAGGATTTCAGTGTAAGCCACCACACCTGGCTCAGAATGTTGTTTTTTTGTTTGTTTGCTTTGTGTTTTATTTTTCTATTTTGAGAAAGTCTCACTATGTAGCTCCAGCTGTTTTCTCTCCCCCCCCCCCTTCCCAAAATTTCTCTGATTTGCAACACATCCCACTGGATCAGAGAATCTTTTGGTCATCCTGAGTTACAGCACTACTGACAGAGTCCCGGCTGAATTCTTTTGGTCATGTTTCATTGAGCCCTTCAGCCAAACTTCAATATGCGGTTGTCAGGGGCAAAATGCATTTTCTCCTTCAGTTTTTAAAGAACTTTGTATTTCATTATGGGGAGGTGTGTGTTTGCCGCAGTGAATGCATGGAGGGCAGAGAGGGCAGAGGACAACTTTAAGGAGTCTCTCCTTCCACCATGTGAGTTCCAGGAATTGAACTCAGGTCAGCCCGTTTGCCAGCAGGTACCTTTACCCAATGAATCTCACCAAGCGTCTTCTTCACTTTTGAAATTCAATTTGTTTGCTAAGAAAGAAGGTCATAAGGAAGGGCTCATTGGGATAATCTATGTGAGGACATCACAACCATTCAGGTAGACTAGGTTGCTAGTTTGAATGAAACTTATTGCCCATGCCTGATTTAATTTTTAACACGAAAACTGTTTTGTTTGGGTTTCATGCTGGCCTTACACAGATGGGATACCAATCCTGATCAGTGCAGATTCTCATGCTGCACAAGAGGGAGGAGTACATGTTTTATACCAGAACAGCATGAGAACGCCACTTAAAGAAGCCATGTGCCACCATTCCAGGCCCATGTAGCTCAGAGGTAGAGCACCATCACATAAATAAATAAATAAATAAATAAATAAATAAATAAATAAATAAATAAATAAATAAATAATAAATAATAAATAAATAAATAAAATCCCAAGAAACCATGTTAGTTATATTTCACATGCAAGTTCCTTCAACAAAATTATAAAATTCACTTTTGCCTCACATGGAAGTTTCCCTCTTCTCTGTGTTTTTGCTTCAAAAACTTATACTTGAACTTTGCATAAGCCATATGGTAACTCACCTCTTGTATTTTTATGTGTTCTAGAATTCCTTTTTGGACGCCTTCTTGCCTCCTGTGAGTTGTTACCCAACCTACTGCAAGAATGAAACTCTTCAACTTCCTGGGAGCAATGGTCTTCTTCACCTTCATGGTCTCCAGCTATTCTGAACAAAACCAAGTGAATGTCCTGTGCTCGACAGATTGGTTCATGGTCACAGTTCACCCCTTCCTGCTGAATAGTGATGTCTATGTGCATTTTTATGAGGTGCATTTGGGCCTGGGTTGTCCTCCCAACCATGTTTACCCACACTTCTACGAGTTTACCTACCGCGTTACAGAATGTGGCATCCGCATCAAGGCCATCTCTCCAGATGTAGTTATCTACAGCTCTGAGATTCACTATATCTCCAAGGCCACACCTTCTAGATATGTGATCCCCGTGTCGTGCGCTGCCCCTCGACGGTCCCCTTGGCTCACTAAGCCCCACTCCGTGAATGCTGCCAACAACAACATGGCTGCGACCCCGAAGAATGATACAAGCTACCAGGTGTTCAGCTTGCCAGAGCCTAGCCAGGCATCCAACTGCAGCTGCCCACCTTCTGTCTTCAATCAACAGAGCATGTAAGCCCCACATCACCGGGCAGAGTCTTCGGAGGCCCATCTTGTGTAGTCATCTGACTCCACTGATATTTCTGGGGACTAATGTGTTCACTCAGATGATAGGAGGAAACCCATGTAGTGCCCAGATTTGGGGGCTTCTGAAAACTCTGTTTCTAGAATTAGTATGTAGCATTTTCTACTGTCAGTCAAATAAGTGCCATTATGGCTTTTTTAGGGGAATTTTGTGAAGGGTCAATTCATATATACCTGATTACAACTTTCTTTTTTTTACTATTTTTGTATCTCTAAAAAAAAAATAAAATTCTGATGGCATTGAAGTATCAGTTGGATGGTTTTGCTTTAGAAACATGTATCTCTTTTTATCTATGGACCAGGAGTTAATGTACATATTTGGCGACATCAGTGCCTGGGTTTTTCTCTCTAGGATGATTTCCCACCCCTTCAGGTTCCTCTCCAAAGCCTTTCCCAGGAGACTCTCTTCCTCTGTATCCCCACTTCCCATCTCTGTTTACCACAAACGAGCTTAACACTAAGTCTCCCTCGTTTGATCTCCAGCTATACCACTTTTTATGTACAGAAAGGATAAGCTGGTTATCTTCAAGTCTCCAGTGATTCTGGGAAGCAGACAAGTCACGTTCCAATGGTCCCAGGCTAGGTTCCCAAGGCTAAGCTGGATCATAAACTTACAGTACTTTGATAAAAAGCCCTCCTACCCCCAACATATAAACTGTCAGAAAGCAGCCTCAAAGTGTGGCTGTCCATTAGCTTTCTCCAAGGCTTGGAGCCACAAGAGGAAGTGAATAAGTCAACAACTATTTATTATGCAGTGAAGTTCCATGCAGACCTGGCTCTGGCTACCAAGGAAATGGGAGTGAGAAGAAAGGGACTCCGAAATTGAGGTCACGTAGCTAGTAAGCAAATAAGTAAAAAAAGATAAATTCAGATAGTGACAAATGCTATGAAGAACTTCAAACAAAGTGACATGGGAAACTGGGAAGGGACCAGGCCTCTGAGGTCTTGCCGTTTGAACTATGTCTTGGATGTGAGGGCAGGGAAAAAAATCTAGAGAGCAAATATTCCAGAGAGTAGAAACATCTCATTTAACCCTGACTACAACCTTAGGAAAGACGTGCTCCTGTCACACCCTCTTTAAAAATGAGAAAACTGGCCGGGCGGTGGTGGCGCATGCCTTTAATCCCAGCACTCGGGAGGCAGAGCCAGGTGGATCTCTGTGAGTTCGAGGCCAGCCTGGGCTACCAAGTGAGTCCCAGGAAAGGCGCAAAGCTACACAGAGAAACCCTGTCTCGAAAAACCAAAAAAAAAAAAAATGAGAAAACTGGACTTAGCAGAGGCATGAGGATTGCTACAAGTTCAAACTAATATTATCTACATAGTGAGACTATCTCAAACACACACACACACACACACACACACACACACACACACACACACACACACGGGAGTGAGGGGGAATTGAGGCATGGATGATTAAGAAAGCAGTTCAAGGCCATATACCTAATAAGAATCAGACTCTTAAAAACATTATGTTGTGGGGTTGGGGATTTAGCTCCATGGTAGAGCACTTGCCTAGCAAGCACAAGGCCCTGGGTTCAGTCCTCAGCTCTGGAAAGAAAAAAGAAAAAACATTATGTTGTACATCATAAGCATAAAATTATTTGTCAATCAAAATTACTTTTTAAAGAGGAACCCAATGTTTAGGAGAGATGGCTCAGTGGTTAAAACCACTTGCTACTTTTCCAGAAGGCCCAAGTTCAGTTCCCAGCACCCACATCAGGCAACTCACAACCATCTATAACTTGAGTTTCAGGAGATCCTAAGCCTCTAGCCTCTGGTAGCACCTGCACACACATGCCCACCCACATGCATGCACACACACACACACACACACACACACACACACACACACACACACACATCTACACATAATTAAATATATTAAAAACAAATTTTGAACTAAAAAGGACGCAATGTTTTAGCACATTTTTTCTCATTAATAAAGGTGGAGTGCAGGCCTGGAGAGATGGCTCAGAGGTTAAGAGCACTGACTGCTCTTCCAGAGGTCCAGAGGTCCTGAGTTCAATTCCCAGCACCCACATGGTGGCTCACAACCATCTGTAATGAGATCTGGCGCCCTCTTCTGTATACATAATAAATAAATAAGTTGTTTTAGAAAAAGAATGGATAGTCAAGGTGGAGTGCTTTAACAGACAAATACATATTTGAAAGGAAATCATCAAGCAAAGAAATTCAACTATGGTAGTCAAAGGAACAGAGATTCGTCTCAGTATCTCTAGCCCTTTTTGATAAAATGCCAGGTAGCAATCCCTGGAAGTAGAACATGACTGCAACCAATATTTATTACAGTTATCTTGTATGTCAGTCACTGCATTAGATGTTGGGAATTCAATGGCTGACAAAACTACCACACTCTGATTGATAGGACCATGGAAAGATGCCTACAGAGTTAGAGGCTGCAAAGGCTATTCAAGGCCAGAGAATGGATTTGCACAAAGATATGAGGACCGGGGCCCAGGTCATTGGAGGAAGTGCCAGTAGTCTATTCCAATACAGTGGAGGCAAGGACAAAGGGGCAGATGATGATGGGAAACAATGGACGCGGTTAAAATTAAAAAAAAAAAAAAGACTTCAAAGATGACAGAAGTGACCACAGAAGGATGTGTGGAAAGATTGGGAAGAAATCCAGACCAGTTCTAGTCACCAGGGCCACAGATAAAAACCAAGATGAAGTAAGCCTACAATTCATGAAGCTGGGGACAGCTGAGGAGGATCTTACATGAAAGGTAGTTTCATTGAATTAGGTTGAAGGAGAAGGCCATTCTAGGTAAAGAGAATGGCAAAGAGAACTGACTGTCCCTTCTCTAGAAGCTATCAACAGCCAACAGCTCCTCAGCTGTGAGTGGGACTTGGTGAGCACACACACACACACACACACACACACACACACACACACACACACACACTTCATGCTGGAAATTTAGCCGGCTCGATCTTGCATGGTCCTATGTATGCAGCCACGGCTGCTGTGAGTTGTGATGTGCAACACCCCCCCCCTCCAGTGGGTGGCCCTACCCCCACACATACTGGCATCACTAAATGGACCCACAAGTTTAAAAAAATAGTAAATGAAGTTGGAAGTGAAAAGTGATGAGGAGGTATGGGAGACATTGGAAGGAGGCAGGAGGAGTAGATTTGATATAAAAAAAACTTATTGTATACATGCATAAAACTCTCAAATAATAAAAGAAAACATGTATGCAAAGAACTGCTGATCAGTAATCATATTTTACATAACTTGACAACCCAACATAATTAAAGAATGTTTGAAATCAGTAATAGGAACTGAGATGTAGCTCTGGAAGAACAAAGAGGTATCTTAACCATTAGGTCCTGTCTCCAACCCCTAAGCCCTGAGTTTTTAGTTGAGTAATTTAGTTGCCTTGTGATACACCACTCCAAAAGAATGTTTTCCTTCTTTATTGTGGCAATGCTCAGTTAATTTTTAAGGTGACATGATTTATAAAAGTCCATAACATAGTGTTCGGCATGTCTGTAATAATAGTAAGAAATGCTTTGTTGCCATTAAGGAAATGAGAATGTTCACCTTTCAATTTCTAGAAAAGCCAAAAATGTCTGCACCATTTGTTAGGATAATTGCTTGTCAGATCTTTAAAAATTAGAGCTGTAATGAGATGTTTCACCCATATAAGGAGACTCAGAGTTATATCCAGTTGTTTTGTTGTTGGGCCAAGGAAGCACAATGTGTGCAGGGCCCTGGGTTCAATCTCCCAGCACTATGAAAAAATTGTTCCCAGAGGCCAATAATAGAGAGCCATATTTTTAAAATATTGTTTATTTATTTATTCTTTGACCAAACCATATTTTTAATTGTGTAAAGTACACACACACACACACACACACACACACACACACACACACATATACACATAAATGCTAAGGGCAAATATCTTATTAATTTTAATGTATAAGCTCTTTTTATTACATTTGTGTGTGTGTGTGTGTGTGTGTGTGTGTGTGTGTGTGTGTGTGTGTGTGTGTGTCACAGCATGTGAATGGAGGTCAGAGAACAATGTTATGAAGTCACTTCTCTCCTTCCATCATGTGGCTTGGTAGCAAGAGCCTTTACCCTCTGAACCATGTCATTGGCCCTATAACCCGTTTTTTAGGTGTATATAAATACTCCGGTTCCTCCCTCCCTCAACCAATAAAGAAAATATGATCAAACACTAGCTTAAACTGTACACACACACACACACACACACACACACACACACACACACACACACACACACACAATTCATTAAAAAGTATGTTATCAAGAAATGAATGTTTATTGTAAGATGAAGGCTAAACTTCACAAAATGCCTGTTGCTTCTAATTAGTGTTAATCCCTATGACAATTTCTACAATGTCCTGTTTAAACTATAATTATAGCTGTTTATTCTCAAAGAGAGAGAGAAGTAGACAGTTTCAGTTCTGTGATTTTTTATGGCTCTTTCAACAAATGAGGTCAAAATTTAGCTTCTAAACTCACTTTAGCTATACAGTTACAAAAACTGTTGCATTGGTGAATCTTTTGCTGAATAATGAATTGCCCCAAACACCAAGCCCTGGTTGTGTGAGTCAGGAATCTGGGTAAGACTTAGCCAGGTGCCCCTGGCTCAGGGTCTCCAGTGGCAAGCTGTAGGAGGCAGCCACAGCCATCTCAACCCTTACCCAGAGCTGCAGAATCTGCCTCCAAGTTCACTCAAGTGGTTGTTGGCAGGAGACTCAGTCCTGTCTTGAGACCCTATCCATAAACTGTCCGGGTGTCCTCAGGTTTCCTCACACAACAGTTCCTGAGAAAGAGAAGAGAAGGGAAGAGGATGGAAAGGCAGGAGGGCCATGTTGGAATTTGCTTTCCAATCTCAGAACATCCTTTAATTTCTGCCACATTCTACCTATCAAAGGAGCCTCTAGATCACTTATTCTCAACCTGTGGGTCATGACCCCAGAACCATTGGAAAACACAGCTATTTACATTATAATTCATGATAGTAACAAAATTACAGTTATGGAGTAGCAACAAAAAGAATTTCATGGTTGAGGAGCATCACGACGTGGGAACTGTATTAAAGGGTTGAAGTATTGGGAAGGTTGAGAACCACTGCTCTAGAGCCCATCCACATGTTAAGGGAGGGACTCCGCGGTGTGAGGCTACCAGGGGGCGGGGGCTACTGGAAACCATCATACAGGCCCTACCATCCTCTCCATCTGATTACATGGGCAAACTCCACAAACACAGCATCCTTCAGTTGATTCATGTATTATGTGAACACAGCACTTCAATTTATTCACATAAATACGGATGTCAAGAAATTGACTGGGTGAAAAGTACACTCTCTGTCACTGGCGCATCTTTGCCTCAGTTGGTATGTTTTCCTTCTTGGGAGGAAAATAAGTCCTACAAGTTGCAAAAGTCACAAGATTGATTGAGGATTGGTAAAATCAATCAATATCCAGGAAGCCTCTATTTACTTTGTAAAAAGACATTGGTCTTCATTTGAAATCGGAAAAAAAAAAGCATAAAATAGAAATCAAGCTACATAAAATGGCATTGGGTAAACACAGTCAGGTTGTGTCTAATTTTACCCATAATAATGATATATAAATTGAACGATCTTCTTATATGGACCTAGGACCAGAACTCAGTGGTAAAGTGCTTGTCCTGGAATCAATCTTTTGTGTTACAAAACACAAACCAAAAGCATCCTCTAATGTAATTCTCATCAAGCTGGCAATCTTTTTCGTTCGTTTGTTTGTTTTTGAGACAGAATGTCTCAGTATAGCCCTCCCTGGCTGTACAGGAACTTGCTCTGTAGACCAGGCTGGCCTCGAACTCACAGAGATCTGCCTGTCTCTGTCCCCTAGGTGCTGGGATTAAAGAAAGGCGTGACCACCACTGTCCAGCAGGCTAACAATCTTCTAAATTAATCCAGGTTCAAGTGATCGGGTGGGAATCCACATACAATCTCCAAGTGTCCCTGAGTGCTGGGATTAAAGGCATCCGCCACCACACCCAGTAACTGTACTAGTATGTACACCACATAGAAAACATACAGGTAATTCTAAAGAATGTGCATTTTAGAATGGATATTGAACATTTTCCTCCTGTGTCCCAGTCAGTTACTTGGATATCCCAGCAAGTCCTGACTTAAGATGGCTCAACTTTACACTGGTGTCACATACATATATTCTTTTCAGACTGAGGTTTTGTTTTTTTTTTTTTTTTTTAATGTTCTGAAGACATAGTTTCTCTGTATAGCTCTGGATGTCCTGGAACTCTGTACACCAGACTATCCCCAAACTCAGAGATCCATCTTCCTCTGCCTCCCAGGTGCTGGGATTAAAGAAAGGCGTGTGCCACCACCGTCCAGCAAGCTAACAATCTTCTAAAATAATTCAGGTTCAAGTGATCAGGTAGGGCTCCACATACAATCTCCAACTGTACCTGCAGACTACACGAATTCTCGAATTCAACCCAGCAATTCCTCTTATTGCTCTTCATCATTCCTTAAACGATGTAGTATAACAACTGTTCACATCACATTAGGAATTACAAGGCAGCTGGGCGGTGGTGGCGCACGCCTTTAATCCCAGCACTCGGGAGGCAGAGGCAGGGAGATCTCTGTGAGTTTGAGGCCAGTCTGGTCTACAGAGTGAGATCCAGGACAGGCTCCAAAGATACACAGAGAAACCCTGTCTCGGGGGGAAAAAAAAAAACAAAGCATTAACAGGCAGTGAGTGAGATGGCAGTGAGCATCGAAGGCACTGACAACCTGATGATCTGAGTTCAAACCTCAGGACTCATGTAATAGGAGAGAACACACTCCACAAAGCCGTTCTCTAACTTCCACACTAGTCGTGTGTGTGTGTGTGTGTGTGTGTGTGTGTGTGTGTGTGTGTGTGTGTGTGAGAGAGAGAGAGAGAGAGAGAGAGAGAGAGAAATGTGTGTGTGTGTGTGTGTGTGTGTGTGTGAGAGAGAGAGAGAGAGAGAGAGAGAGAGAGAGAGAGAGAGAGAGAGAGAGAGAGAGAGAGAGAGAGAGAGAGAGAGACCAGGCTGGCCTCGAACTCACAGAGATCTGCCTGGCTCTGCCTCTCGAGTGCTGAGGCATGTGCTGAGGCATGTGCCACCACCGCCCGGCAAGCCAAAATATTTTAAGCTCTTTATACAACTTCAACACACATGCACCATTTTAAAAACATTCGGAGGCTGAGGAAGGAATATTATTGTAAGTTTGGAACCAACCTGGACAACACAGTGAGTTCAGAGCAGCCTGGCCTACAATGTGAAACACAATCTGAAAAGAAAAAAAAAGCTTACTTTCTAAATGATGTCCATTTTCTTTTTAAATTTTTTTAAATTACATTTGTTTGTTTTTATTTGTTTGTATGGGGGCTTCTAGTATGCCTCTGTTCACGTGTAGAGATCACAGGACAACTCTCTGGTGTCAGTTCTCTCGGTCCTGTCTGGTGGGTTAGAGAGATCAAACTCAGGTCCTGAGCTGGTGGCAAGTGCCTTTACCCTCACTGACCCCATCTGGTTTTTAAGCTTCATTTGCATGACAAAACACAAGGAAAACCAGGGTAAGGAAGAAAGAGAAATTAGAGTCCATCTCATGGGTAAGAGAGGATCAGTGGTTTAAGAACAAATTGAGGGGCTGGGGATTTAGCTTAGTGGTAGAGCGCTTGCCTAGCAAGCACAAGGCCCTAGGTTCGGTCCTCAACTCCGGAAAATTTAAAAAAAAAAAAACACAAGAACAAATTGATGTAGAAATAAGCTTCCAAGTCATTCCTACACCAACTCCCTGGAATAATTTATAGTCTACAATTAAAATAAAGTAATAAAGTAATCTCAGGGCTGAGTCTGTGGCTCCGTTGGCAGAGTGCTTGCCTGGCTTACAACAGGAGAGTTGAGTGTGATCCACAGCACCACATAAACCAGATGCGGTGGTGCATGCCTTTAAGTCCGGTCCTCTGGAGGTAGAGGCAGGAGAACCAGAAGTTCAAGGCCATCCTCAACTACATAGAGAGTTCAAGGCTAGCCTGAGCCACATGAAACCCTGTTACAATGAAAACAGCAACTCTATAAAACTCTTGTGTTTTTATGGGATTAATTCTCATTTACATTTCATGTTTAGTAATTATTTTTCTTTTGTGGTGCTGGGAATGAAATCCACAGCCTTTCATATGCTAGGCAAGTACCCTCCCACTGAGCTCCATGCCCAGTCCTTCATTTCTTAGTTCATTGGCTTAGCCTTTGCTCCACTCTGAAAAATCACCCTTCAATGATGATAGATGTGCCTACACACTGAAAAAGCAAGGATATTCAGGTTATATAGCAGTGTGTGGGAGATCCTGGCTGCCCAAGTTACTTCCAATATTGTTTTCACTTCGTGAAAGTATTTGATGACAATATTTTCAAATTGCCTGTGAAAAGGAGCACTCTCCATTCGGAAGCTGTGCCACCACCCAAAACAGTTAGGCTCAGCCCAAACAGTGAGTGTTTGTGTTCCTCTGTTCTTTCAAATCCGTTCTGGATGCTAACTTGTGGGAGACATTCTTCTTGTTTTCCTTCTTTCTTCTTCTTCTTCTTCTTCTTCTTCTTCTTCTTCTTCTTCTTCTTCTTCTTCTTCTTCTTCTTCTTCTTCTTCTTCTTCTTCTTGCCTTATATTTACTGGCATTGTAAAACATACTTTTGATAAGTTTGTCAATTAACTTTAAAAGTCAATGAAAATCAAGCCCTAGTCGGGACTTCTGGTGTTCACATGTAGGAGAGAAGGGAGGGTTGAAAAGAAAATAAAGGAAGAGGGTTGGGGGAGGGGCAGACCACCACTTAGCTACTTTTTGGTTGCTATAATCTGATCGAATGCCTTGAAGAAAGCAATTCAAAGAAAGAGTGGCCTGGAGAGTTGGCTAAATGGTTAAGAGCGAGGACTGCTCTTCCAGAGAACCTAAGTTTGGTTCCCAGTACTCACATTAGGCGCCTCACAACTACCTGGAACTTCAACTCCAAGGGATCCAAAGCTTCTGGTTTCTGAGGGCATTTAATACACACATGGCATACAATAAATACATGGCACACACAAATAAAAATAAAATAAACTTTAAAGACAGAAAGGCTTTCTTTTAGGTCACAGTTTATCATTTCAAGGGAGTAACTCGTGGTTGCAGGATCTTGAGGCCGCTCTTCCCATCAGCTCCACAGTCAGAAAGGAGAGGGCATGAAGTTCAATAGTCAGCCCTCTTCCCCTTTCTTCAGTCTGAGACCCCAGCCCCAAGTATGGTCCTTCACACGGTTACGATAGCTCTTCCCACTTTGGTGACCCTACTCTACATAGTCAGATGCTCAGAGGCTGAGCTAATCTAGATAATTTCTCAGGGACATGCTGCTGGCCTTGTGTCTTAGGTGACTAGAGAGCCTGTCAAGTTGACAAGCGATGCTGAACATAACGTGGAGGAACTTGACATATCTCCTGATACACAGTCAGAACAGCATAGATTTTTCTTCTTTTTCTCACTCTGAATAACAATTTCCCTTTTGTGCAATGGAGACTGGGATACCCCACATAAGATGGATGTGGCTTTTGCTATATTTGTATGTCACAGGGCTGCCGTTTAAGTTAGGTGAATTGGTTGAAAACACTGTTTTGTGATATCACAACCCTCTCTACACAAGGCCATTTAAAGCCCTATACTGTCTCTGACTAAAGCCAAAGCTCCTCCTCCAGGGCTAGGAATGTATTTCATGGGCTAGAGTGCTTGTATAGCATACCTGAAGCTCTGGGGTTGATCCTCAGCCCGGCAGAAAATGGGTGTAGGCTACACAGAAAATCCCAGCACTCTGGAGACTGAGGCAGGAGGATCAAAAGTTCAAGATCATCCCCACCAACAAAGCAAAACTGAGGCCAGTGCCAGCCTGGGCTATATAAGACTGGAGAGAGAGAGAGAGAGAGAGAGAGAGAGAGAGAGAGAGAGAGAGAGAGAGAGAGAGAGAGAGAGAGAGAGGATTTCCTCTGCTTCCAGCTCCTCCCAATGTGACCTGCATGTCAACTCTTTCATCCGCAGCAGTCCTCGCCCAGCAAAGTCCATCTCCTTTTAGTTCTCCTCCACCATTGGGCCTCTGAAAAGACTTTCCCCCACTGCATCCCAATCCCCATTTCCCTACAAGGTTCAGCTTCAAACTTCCGAGCTCAAAGCATAGTGATGGGTTTTGAGGAGAAAGTTTAGAGTTCGGAGCAGCTAACCTAAAACCAAATTAATTCCACATTGTTTGTGGTGAATGGGCTCCAAATGTCAGTGCCAGATAGATTTCGGGTATGCCATCACGGTAGACCTGGGGTAAGCAGCTGTCAGTCTCTACCAAAGGAACTAAGGTTGTTAACCATTGTCTTCAGAATCAGCACACTATCACAGTGTCACTCTGTTCGTTTCTCTTTGACGTTCTCAGGCATGCACTCATTCAACAAATAAAGACTGGACATCAGCTGAGGCAAGTTACTACCCAAAGCGTGAAGAAAATAACAATAGTGGGACATGTCCAGACCCTCTAGGAGCTTTTTGTCTGCTAGGAAAGCCGGTCCGGTGGTGTAGCTTGATCAAATGCTGTGGAAATGCAGGATTAAGGACACCCAGGAAAGCTTCCAGGAAGAAGTGGCATTGGTGATGGACCTTGAAGGATGAGGAAGTGTGAGGACCAGGTATCTCAGCATGGTAGTATCAAGGGTGCCGCTGTAGGGTAGGAAGAAGTGCATCCGTAGGAGTAGCTTGCCTCTGGTTAGGGAGGGCCTGGAGTGCCACATTCAAGAGTAAAGCTTTATAATTATGAGATTTTTGTGCAAAATTGTTTTCCAGGAAGCACTTAGGACCACTGCAAGAGCGGCAGAATTCAGGTGAAAGATATCCAGATGTCTGGAAAGTTCAATGTGACGAGCCAGTGGCACACTGAGTGGCTGGCTGTACTTGGGGACAAATGTTACAATGGAAAGTCCTTATTCTCCTCTCCCCTTCTTTCCCTTTTGCTGACGCCTTCTCTCCCTCTCTTGTGCTCACTCTGGCTCACCTAGCCCTTTGTCTTCCTGGGGGCCCTGAGCAAAAGAAGCTGTGGGCTCTGGGTTTAGGGCGAATGCTAAAATGTTGATCGAACCAGTTCGAACCTGGGTGTGGCGCTGCACTCCCATAATCCCAGCACTTGGGAGGGTGAGGTCAGAAGATCAGGAGTTTGAGGCTAGCCTGGCTATATGAGACCTTGTCTGAAAACAGAAATCTTGATTCCAGGTCTCTATTTCCTTTCTCATACCGACAGATGGGCTTTACTCTGGCCACTGACAACTGAGGCCTCCAACCTCACCCGTCAGTCCAGTATTATCTCAAGAGCTGGAGCTGCAGCTCAGTGGCAGAATGCTTGTCTAAGGCCCTATGTTTGATCCTCAGAACTGCTTTAAAAAAAGAAGGCAAGACAGAGAGACAGAGATAGAGAAAGGAAGGAAGGAAGGAAGGAAGGAAGGAAGGAAGGAAGGAAGGAAGGAAGGAAGGAAGGAAGGAAGAAAGAAAGAAAAAGAATTCTTTTTAGAGACAGGAAGTAAAAGAAATAACATACTCCACTGGACCTAGAAACCCTACCAACTAAGTCTTTATTTTATTTTATTTTAGACAGGGTTTCATGTAATCCAGGCTGGCCCTGATCTCTGCTTCAGCCTCTGGAGTACTAGGATTACAGGCAAGAGTCACCACATCCCATCTTTTTATTATTTTTTCAATGCAAACATTTAATGTTATGGAGACAGAACAGAACTCTGAGTCAATTCTGGATAATTCTGTACTATCAGCACAGGGAAATATTTTCCCCCTCTTCTGTTGCAACGAAGTAAGCCAGGCTTTGAAAAACACATATCTGTGTGTCCATTTTAAACAAAGTAAGCCAGGCTTTGAAAAACACATATCTGTGTGTCCATTTTAAACAAAGTAAGCCAGGCTTTGAAAAACACATGTCTGCGTGTCCATTTTAAACAGAGATAACATCCTTCGGGAGCCTTCTACTTCCTGGTCCCTCTTAGCCCCTCTACTTAGTAAGATAAAATTTGCCCCCAGGAGTCTGATCCCTCCAGAGCCAGACTCAGAAAGTGAGGTCATTCCGGCTTGCCAGACCACTGCGCTTTTAATGGGATTTCAGGACTTCCAGTCACTGTGTAGGCTTGATCCTTTGAGGTTGTTTGTTGTTGTCGTTGTTGTTGTTGTTTGAGATTTGTTTTGTTTTCTTTAACGTTTTTATGTATGTAAATGGAGTAACCAGCCAACTGTCCAAATGCACTTCCGCCTCCCTGAACACATTTGGCAGGGTGACACTGATAGACTTTAGAGTGTTTCTTCTTCCTTCTCTTTTTCCTAATTAGCTGGGATTCCAGGAAAGTGGTACAAATGTCGAGTTGGGAACTAACTGCCTATATTTGGATGTACACAGGTTTTCTGTCTCCAAGGGCCTCTTGTTACACTGTGTCAGTTCACACTGACCAGAGAGCAAATCACAGCCACTGATAGAGCAGTCACACAGGGACACTAAGGTCATCCTACTTCCCTTCACTGTGGGCCTCTGGTGTGTGTGAAGGTTGACCAGTCAGTTCTGTAATCTGAAATAGTTTTCCATTTAATGGGCAGAAATCCAGAAATAATTAAGACAATAAGAGTGTGTGCATCTTTGGAGAGAGAAAAGAAATCTTGAGATCAAAAGACACAAGCATCAGTGACTGACTGAGCTCCTCCTTGGCAGAAAGGGAAAATGTACTAATTCATTCGTTTCTCTGCTGAGATCACGGTGGGTGGGGGAGAAGTGCAGATTCAAAAATTCCCCTCAAGTTCTAAGATTTTCAAGGAACAGTTTATTTAAATCATTCATAACTGAGTTTATAAAGTAAGATAGAAATTACCAAAGGGCACTATCATTTTAGTTTAATCGGAAAGTTATATAGTTATTATTCCTTTTAGCCTTCACTTGAACTCTGGGGGATGGGGGTCTTTACCCACAACACAGTAGAAGCTTCCAGTTGTTTTCTTTCTGTTAAATCTGTAACTATATCCTGATTTTATCTTTCTGAAGACTTCTGAATATTTGCAACTTAAGGAAAGTCCTGTTTCTCTAACTCAAGGCCTTTTTACACACACACACACACACACACACACACACACACACACACACACACACACAAAACCCACATATCATAAAAAAATCCTATTTAAAATTAAAAATCCCAATGTCTAGAAATTTTCTTTGTAATTAAAAAAAGTTTCAATTCAACTTGACTCCCTAATATCCAAAAACCCAGTCAATGATTGTTTCCAAGAAAAAATATTTCCCCCCAAATTATTTCAAATGCTTTGATGAGCGTATCTCCGGTTGAAAGTTTCAAGTCTAAGGCATATTTATTTTTCTCAGCTGCACCCAAGACCCTTCAAATTGCCGCTGCAACCTCTCCTCTCTCACTAGCTACAGTTATTCATCAAGGTAATTTCTGACTACTACTTGGAAAAAAAAACTGAAGAAAAAAAATTACACGTTGTTTTCCAGAAAATAACTGCTTTAAAACAGCATTTTAAAAGTGAAGGTGGGGGAGGGGGATACACGGTGTGCATTTTCTTTCTGGTTCCGAGTTGCCCCCCCCGTGAGAAATGTTTGACTCCCCTACTGAAAGTTCCCTAACATTCTGGTTGATGAGCTGTGTCCCCCTTTAAATCCCAAAATGACCTTCAGGCCACTTTTTAAGGTGATTTTTATCACACTCGGTCAGGAAGGGCCTAATACGTGAGAAGCCATTTCCAGAGCAGGGCGTGCTACAGACGTCCTAAGAAAATCCTTGAGACACCATCTTTGAAAAACTATTTGAAGATTGTTCACTTGAGTAAATCCTTAAGCCTGCTGCCCTCCCTCGCTTTCTTGGGCCTGTAGCCATATTACTCAGCCTCAAAGAATTCATCAATATTCAACTGGCTCTCTTAATATGCTGATGTAGCAAAAGGGGTTTAATAAAGAAAGCTGTTGCCATTTTTCTTCAGAGGACCTGTCACAAATTCATCTTTCATCTTCCAGCGCTGGAATCTTCTGGTATTTATGTAGGAAAATTAATGTTTATGTGCAGGAATCCAAACAAACGGACCCACCAAGCCGAACCTTAAAAGCCCAAAGAAAGCGTCTCACCCCAAGGACTAGGGAACTGTATGAACGATCTAGCCGAGGATTTAGACGCGTGTTCAGTCACATCTGACAAGCCGGCAAACTTTCAGTCCTGACCACGAGTTATGAGGATATTAATAGAAAAAAATTGTAGGTCCTAATAGTAGTTTTAAGTGCCCACTGAAACTATCCACGTTATCTACCGTGTTGGAAAAAAAAATCTTGAAAAGAAAATCTTGGTCTGTAAAATTTTTTTGGCTCTTTTTTTCTCCGCAGTTTTGCAGACCCTGGAAGACTCTACCATACTGCCCTCTCACCCCTCCCCTCCAAAAACCGAAAATAAACCCAAGTCATCAGAATAAGGCCACGAGATTCTAGCAACGCCTTGAGACTTTGCGACCGTCCTCGCAAAACTCAGTTTTTAGATCAGCCCTGAAGAAATATCACAGTAAAGTACAGAAATACAGCGGGAGTTAAGCAGCGCAAGAAGCTGCAGCGCTGAGCGCCGCGGAATCCGTGGTTTTAGTATCTGCTCGCCGTTTCTGCTCGCCGTTTTCGCGCGTGTGAGCGTGTTTACCCGTCTTGAGATTGTTTTTTCTCCCCTCCTTTGGCACCTGGTGGGTTTTGTTGTAGTTGTTCCAGCCCCCTCATGCGGTTCCAAACTATCCCGCACTCATTCTACCCTCAGCAATAAAACTTAGGCTTGACTCTGGGAGCGTGGAGGACCCCGCGGCCGACCGCTGCTACCAGCTTGCCACTCAGCTGCTGGCGATTCAGGGACGTCCGGATGTCCTAGCTAGTCAATGGCGCTGCGGAACAACCCACTAAGTCTCAGACAAGACAAGAGGTGGCTGGAGTGGAGGTTTAGCCCAAAGCTGCCAGGACAGCAGCCTCTCCCTCGGGAGTCTCCAAGCAAAGGCGCTAAGTAGTTCCTACGTAGCGCTTTGCGCCCAGCACTCCACTTGCCCCTGTGGCTCCTTCTGGTCATCTTCTGATGCCCCTCGACCCCCCATAGGTGGCTGCTACAGGCCAGCGATATCCATTGCCCTTCCCATTGAAATCCATCTGAGTTTACATCCCGCTCACTCAAAGATTTGTCCAACCCGGGAAAGAGATAAAGAAAGAAACTGAGTTTATGTTTAGCATCCAGGAGCTATTTTATAAGGGATTTCTCCCAGATTTTTTTTTTTTTGAGGTAGAGTCTCTCACATAGCTCAGACTGTCCTCGAACTTGCTATGTAGCCAAGGACGCCCTTAAACTTCTGTTTCTCCTGCTCCACCTCCTGAGTGCTGGAATCTCAAGCGTGCACCACCATGCCCGGGTTCTCCAGATTTGTGTTATTGTGACATTTTGTAAATATAGAAGAAAGTTGCCGATATAGTACAATGAAAGGCTATTTACTCCCCATCCAGATGCAACATCATCTGTTAGCTCCTTGCAATACATTCCCCCCTCCCTGAATGTGTGTGTGTGAGTGTGTGTGTGTGTGTGTGTGTGTGTGTGTGTGTGTGTGTGTGTGTATGGCATCATTTGAAAATCGCGGCCATCATTAGACTTCACCTTTCTACTCTTCGGCACAGATCTTGTAAGAATGTGGACACCCTGCTATTAACTTCAATAGCATTCTCACACCTCCCTAGTAAACAGCGTCGTCCCTAAGGATATCTAGCAAACAGAAGAAAGACTCCCTTTCTTTCCCCACTCAAGACTCAAAACTTGTCGTAAAGACTCCCGTTCTTGGACTAGACATACATACAAATTGTTGTTCCCCGCCTCAGTGTCATGCCCACCCACCACCCCCAAAGCGGACCGCCAGGACCTAAGGGAGTCCTCTACCTGAGGGAGAGTTTGACAGAGTGGCCAGAGCGCAGAAGACCCAACAGATCTGAAACACAAATGCAAGCTCAGCACTCCCCTCCTTCAGTTTGAGGGTCCCTTGTTTCCCCATCCTATTTCAGGCACCCCCAAGAAAAACAATTACTCTCAAGAGGTTTTGCTTAGCCACCCTGTGCCCTCCTAGCCGCCCAGAGGACTAGTGAGCGCAAAGTGGCATTTGTGGCATGGGTCTTTGAGCTGGAGCTGAGCTACCTTGGGTCTTTGGCTTTGCCGGTTTTTTTTTCCCTTTTCCCCTTTCCCCTTTCTCCTTTTTTTTTCCGTCTCCCAGCACCCGCGGCTATGAGGCTCTGTACGTGGCCACTCCAGGCTCCCCATGTCCTTCCCAGCCCTTCCTGGCTGCGGGCCAGGGCTGTGGCGCTGAGCGCCCGCACGGCCTCCCCCCTCCTCCCTTCCGCCCTCCGGCCTCCAAAGGGAGCGGGCGAACTGTTGGGCGGGGCGCGGAGCGGAGCCTGGCCACACCTCCCGGGCCGGCTTTTTCTAGGGCTGCTGCGGGCCACTGGGCGCTGGCTGCTCCTGCTCGCCTCTCGGGGTGCGCTCAGCTCCAGCCCTGCTCCAGCCCGACTCCGGCCCTGCTCCGGTCCTGCTCCGGTCCTGCTCCGGTCCTGCTCCAGCCCAACTCCGGCCGTGCTCCAGCTCTCCTCCGCCACGCCTCTCTTGGAGCTCCGCGCCTTGACCCCCTGGCTCGCGGCTTTCGGTACCTCTGTCCCTTGGCGTCCCGCACTCCCACGACCTCGCGCCCTCCCAAGTCCCTGTGCCCTCTCTTCTACCCCCACAACTCCGCCACAGCCCTCCGCCCTTTCTCTGGCCCTCTCCATCTGTCCGTCAGTCGGTCTGTCTGTCCGCCTCCCCACCCTCCTTTTCCTTCCTCTGTCCCGCTTCTCTGGCTTGTTCCCTAGTTCGACTTGGCGGAGCAGCTTCGCAGGAAAATCCCAGAAACCTTTGCAAAAAGCTTACAATGAAATTTAAGAAGTTCTACGATTTCGGCGCCATTTTCGAGTGGAGAGGTGACTTGCGATCTAAAAAAAGAGGGGGAAGGGGACTTTTAGGCTGAACCCCCCCCCCAACTATGACGCTGATCACTGCAGACTGTAACTCTGTTATGCGGGGATAACTCTGAAAAAAAGTTCTGTGTCGCGCTGGGTGGGGGGTTGGGAGGGTGGGAAGCGTGTTTGGGGGGTCAGGGTGGGGAGAGGAAAGATCTTTAAAATGTCTAGCAAATGAGTGTGCCCAGAGAACTCGGAAAATGGACTGAGAAGAGTGAACAGGGAGGATCAGGAAGAGAAAAGTGAGTAAGGGGCGGTGGCCGACTGTCAGCCTCGCCAGGGTGGGGAGCGACTGGTTTTGACAGACTGTAAATAGGCGACTCTCATTTGTAAGCCATAAAGACTGTCCTGGAAAGAAATGTAAAATTCATTTTACATTGTCTCTCGCTAATTAAAACTTTTCAAGGTTGTTTAGTTTTTCCAGACTCGACGTTGGAAAAGTTTGGCTGGAAGGTGCGGAGGACGTTTATATCGTGCGTTTTGGGTGTGGGGGCGCACGGCATCTGCAACATTAAAAGGCAAAACGTTCTCAACTGTGAAGAGAGGAAGAGGCGTATTCTTTGGCTCTTAAATCATTTGGCCAAACACGTCGCAGTTCTGAAGGGGGTGGGGCCATGGCAACTCCAAAGTATTGATTCTTTGTCTATTGTATCAGTGAATGACCCTCTCCAGAAGTGACCAGACGCCTCTTTGTGTTCTCCTTTCGTAAGTAAAGTTCAGCCCAAGGGGAAATACATAAACCGGAGAGTGAGATGGCTTTTGAGGGATATAAGTCGTTGTAGTGTCGCTGGAAGAAAAGAAATGGGTGGAGTAAAATATATAGATGAATTTTGGTTCCGGTATATTCGTTAACAAAATGATCTAGAAGGACCTTCGTCTTTGACGCTGATGTCACTTCGAATGAACTTATGTTTTTTTAATAGTCAACTAAGGAAATGTTAAATTAGGATTGGCTTTAATCTCACATATTTGTGTGGAAAATAAAGTATAATTATACCTTTACTAAACATGTTTTTTTTCTCTCTCTTTTTAAGGGCGACCATCAACGGTTTTTTTTCTTCTCCATTATTCAGTGTCCATGTAAAAATGACTTGTAATATAGCCAAGACAAGACAGAATTTAGAGACTCGTTCCAACTTAAGGAGTGGGGCTATTATTATTAATGACTTTATTTATCATGACCTTATGGGTTTATTATCAGCGCATTTGTTAGCACTGGATCACAATCTGTTGTGTTAGGAATTTTGTACTTAGTTTAATTACATACTCTGTATATTTAATTAATTGATTGATTGATTTATTAATAGGACACAGCATTCATTGTACTACTTTTGAGAATGTTTTGTTTAAACAAAAGGAAATGAATGAATGTAACTTTTTGCTCAAGTGTGTCCATTTTGAAAATCAAGAGCGGAGCAGTGCCGGCCATTTCAAGACATGAGTTTCGTGGAAGTGCTTGAGAAGGAGCGATTCGACATCAAGTATTTAAAGTTCTTGATTCGTGTTTGATAAGTGACATTGATAAATGTAAATTATTGATGAATCAGTTTGAGTAACCAGCAATGTATGAGAATATCTAGGGGTTTCATCTATAGAACGTTCTCATGCTTTGTCTTCAAAAATAACTAATGACAAGGTGTTTACTGTAAGAACGGAGTTGAAGGAGATGTCTGCTGTCTGCACAAACAAGGCTATTCCATGCCTATAGTATTCAGTAAAACCAACTGGAGCTACCCAGAGGGTTTTCTGATTATCAAAAGTTCCTTGCATTGCTTTCCAATAAATGACCCAAAACTGGGGGCGATAAATGAGACTTAGGCAATGCAGCAGGAAGTTTCACCAAGACTTTGGAGCTGGCAAGAGTGATCCAGATGTTACCAAATTGTCTCAATTTATTTAATCTCATTTTTCATCTACTTTCTGAGGTAAGAGTCTCCCCCATCCCACTATCTGTCATAGCCCTGCTTTTCACCAATATACTTTCCCAATATTCATGGTGAGGGTGTGTGAAACCCGCATCCTTCACCTCACCAGCAGATCCTGGAAATCCAGCGAAGTTATAAGAAGTACTAACTTATAAAAAGTCCATCAACTTGGAGTGATAAGTCCTGAGAAGCATACATTGTACTTAATTCTCACCAGGGGGCAGGGCAAGGCGGGGCTCCCTTCTACTCACAGAGACTTTCTTCATTCACAGGTCGCAGAGCGACCCCCACCCTCGTTGACTCCGAAGGGATGCAGCAGCAATTCATGTTTTGGAGTATTGCCAAGGTTCAAAACATGAAGCGCTGCAACACCCCTTCGCGGGGAAGGTAGAAGGTGGGGGCCTGCAGAACAGACCCATGGGGGTTCTCCTAAAAGCCCCAAAGCAGGTAGGTGGGAGGGAGGGCAGGGACTGTCTCTTCAGTCCATGGGACTTAGTCTAGTGAGGGCCACTCTACACTGTTCAAGGGCCTGGGAGGGGGTGACTGGCCATGCACTTGGAGGAGGGACAAGATATCCTGCCCTCAGCCCACCACACTCAGTCGTGCCCTAGCAGCGTGAACAGTACTGCAGTGAGTGTTTGGTGCCCTGAAGTATTGTTTCCGCTGCCTGGGTAAGTCTGGGACTTCCACATGGGCACATCCACCCATCAGGTAAGTTTCGGTCCATCACATGCAGCACTGGGCCCAATGCCAGCGAGACTCCCGAACAGCTCCAGACTAGAGCTTTTGTGTTTGTCTTCCGTGAAACATTTGCGGATCTGTGACTATGACGGGGTGTGACAGACACTTTGTTGTTAGCACCTCGCTTCCTGCCCAGGTAAAACTGAACCGACTGGAAAGCAAGCACCACCTAGTAGAATACCACCCACAGGACAGCAATGAAGAAAGTTTCTTTAGTCCTCAACAACAAAATGGGGAGGGGGTTCCCCGAAAAGGAATGAGAAGGGGTCCGTCCGAAGGTGGTCGGGAATGATGACTTGAAGCAATCCCCATTTCTCTCTGCAGTTCCTGCTTAGATCCTGCATAGAAAAGACTTTAGGGATCAGGAAAGATTAAGGATCCCACGGCTGGGCTAGTGGGGGAGGGGGCGTCCCTGGATCTCAGGCATCCAAAAGAAACACATAGGTAGGCACATGACCTTGCTGATGGTGAACCCCAGGTGGCACAGTGAGAAGCAGTGACCTAACAGGAAGCCTCAGAGTGAGGCTCTACATTTCTAGACCCCTTTTGTCCCCATTTCCTCAAATCATCACACAATTCTACCCTGGCAGCAGGGACTCAAGGACACCTTTGTCACTGCCTAGAAATATTGACAGGCTCTGACAAAATGGTAAGCAGCATCAGAGGTATAGATTCAAGGTCCCTTTGTGACACCCCAAACGCTGTGTGCTGTGACAATGATCACAGCACCTCTGGAGTCCTCCACTCCCTTGAGGAGCCCTTGGAACCTGCGGTGAGAAAAGGGGTCCAGAGTCACCTGCGGACTGGAGAAGAGTGTTAATTACCTGAGCGAGGCCTTACTTTTCCTGTGAAAATAACTGTATATAATCTAGAGCATGGGCATGTAAAGTTCTGTTGGAAAACGGAGTGGGGGTGGTTGGTGGTGGTGAAATCTTTCTGCTTTGTCATCTTAAAAAAAAAATAAAATACACATACACACACCCTTCTGGTCTGTATGAGCTGCCTTGTAGTGATCGTCCCCAGGGACTGGATGCAGGCCCCCATAAAATTTACAGTTAGAGGAGGCCTTGTGCGCCTGGGAGTCTATCTCTAGCCACCAAATGTCTTTCTCCCAGACTCCCTTGCTCTTGAGCAATGTGTGGGAGGTGGTTTAGGTTCCTTTGGGCCCCCAAGGACCCCTGGGCTCCAAGGAGCACCAAGAGCCGCCCTCCGGACTTCGGCCAAGCCTCATCTCCATGTCCCCTACCACTTGTTGAAGCCACGCCCCCAGCTCCTGCCCCACCCCGCCCCCTGGCAGGGCCCCTCTGTCCCGGAATCCCCAGGGCAAATGGCTAACAGGTTCAGGCATCCGCGTTCCTATGCACTGGGTTGGAGGAGGGGCACTTTGAGACTCCTTACTCTCCCTCACCAGCTTCCCTTCTCCCTTTCCGCTGTTCAACAGGTTTTTCCCTTAAGTCAGAGGAAGAGCACCCGGGTGCACTGAAGGCGCCCACCCATCCAGAAGGATCTGGTCCGCACCATCTGGCTCCTTCCAGTGGGTGCCTGCAGGACTCAGGTGAGATTCAGGCGGGTTGGGGACTTTAAAGGACAGAGAGCAGGGTCGCAAATGATCCGATTTAGGGCCATTGCCTTCCAGAATCCAAAATGTCCTTTGCCCAAGGTGCCCAAGGGCGCCAAAATTGAGCTCATCCACACAGCGCCTGACTGCGTGGTGTCCTTTTCTGATTTGAAATGTTCTTCGCACCTTTATTTGCTCAGTTATGGTGTGCCTAGATTTTCTTCCAAGGGCAAAAATGTGAATAAAGCAATATTTTAGCCAAACACTTCCATGTCAATTAAGAAGATGGCAATTCGTTCCAGACTATAAATTCTCTTTAACAACTCCCTAAGGTATTTTTTAAATTGTTTTTTCAAACATTGCTAAATGTGCATCATAATGTGTGGGAGACTTGTATAAAGTGATTCAATTTATAGTCGGCTGATTAATTGATCCTCCATTACCACATTCAAAGAGGTACCTCTCCATTGTTTTCTCATTTTTTTCCCCAACACATGTTATTTGTTAGTGAGGAAGCTGTGTGCACGTGGCATTGTATAAAGTTTATTAGACAGACATGGCTCTTAAAACTATGAAAAGCTTAGCCTGGCTCTAAATCTAAACTTCGACATTTCTATAAGTCGTAGGACATGGCATTCAGGTTATTATGATACACTAGAATTGAACATGATTTTGTAACAATTTTAATAACAGGAATACTTCTGAAGGCATCTTCAGTTAGCAGTACTGGTTTGGTTTGGTTTTCTTTTTTTCCAACAAGGGAACACTACATCAACAATCTTGGGGATGTGGACACAGAAGAAGCACAGTCGTCTTCCAAACACTGTAATTTATATGCATTTTACCACACTAGATATTGAAAACCACCCTACTGGGGAGTTAAAAGAGAATCAATAACTAGTGTCATATTATATGTCTTTTAAAATGTTCCTGGAAAGTGTTTTATGATCTGTAAGTCAAAGGATCCGGTCCCAGCATTTCATTCTCCCTGCTAGTCCCCCCAATCCAGGCTCCTTTGTTTCAGTTGGCACGTAAACTTGTTTTTCCCACCAAATGAGTCAGTCATGATAGGAGCATCGATTGATTTGAACAGATGTGTGTCAATGTTACTTGGAAAAAACTAGATGCCAATAACCAGGGCCACAGGAAAAGGCAGTGGTTGTACCTCTGTAAAGCATTTATGCGTGCACACAGACAAGGACAAAAGTAGAATCCTAAACAGGCAAACATTTGGATATACTCCAGTACTGGGAGACTAAATAATTGTATGTTGCTTTTGATTTCCATTAACATGGGCAACTATCCAATTAAACATAAACCCAATAAGGACTCTGCAGTGCCCATTATTTTGCTTAGTATTCTAAAACACCATAACCTGTCCATCCATTGAGGAGGTGGGACTAGCAAGGGACTGGGTTTGCTCCTCAAACCTGGAGAAAACATGATTCTACAAGACAGAAATGAACTGACAGGCAGCTTTTCCTGAGAGATCGTGCGGGATGAAACTTACAAATAGGTTCAAAACGTTTGCTTGTGGAAGATCAATGAATACATATTGATAGAGATTGAAGGACTTGAACTGGAGGCTATACCAAGTTGACATTAATTCCTAGAGATCTATTTACCCATTGGCCAGAAGCGTATCTCGTGATCCCAGAAGTTTATATGTTCATCTTTAGAGTTACTGCATAACTCTTAAATGAAACACAGTATGTATACACCAATCATATCAAATATGTAACTCCCTGGCCCAGTACAGCCTGTCTATGCCCACCCATTAGTATCTGTTCACCAAGTTGGGATCCCCTGGCTCGTCCTAATATTTCACCCGTCTGCTTCCCTTGCTTCACAATTGATCTCCTCAAGTTCAAAAGGGCTTAGAGCCCTGTGGGCACCTTAAGCTCCGTCATTAGGGAGGAGCCTCTAAAGACTTCCTATGGTCCCTCAGCCTTGGAGCACTCCCCTTCAGCTCTTGAGCTCTGTCATCTGAGCAACTGGTGGAAACTGAAGAGGGGGCCCTGGCCCCAAATCAGGGGGCTGGGAATACTGCTTGCTTTGCAGCCTGAATTTCCTGAGGCAGAGCCCTGGCTGGGCGTTTGCTACCCCTCCCCCACCTCCACTCTGCAGCGTGAAAGGCAGCTTTTTGTGGCCCAGAAACAAAATCTTTGCCATCCTCATCTCAGCACTTGTCTGTCTGTGATTTGTTCACCTGCTTTCCCAACTGCTTCTGCAGATTTGTTGTGTGCAACCACTTTGAGAGAAGTTAGGCAGAAAAAGTGTCCAGAAACCCCGGGGATTCTGAAGATGAAGGCTGTATGGAGGCCTAGCTGCTGAGGCCTCATAATCCAGACTTCATGCTGTGCCAGGTAATGTCCCTACCTGGTCATCAGAAGCCTCCACCATAGTGACTGCAACAGAAAATGGAGTGAGCTAGTGGTTTGCGTAGAAAAGGTCTAGGGGAAACTGCCTAGTCTTAAACTGAGGGAGACTAACTGCTGGACACTGACTTCCTAACAGAGGCCCAAGATGGAGCCCAGAATGAAGGAATGATTCTAAGTTACCTACCTACGCACAATTCAGTGTGCACAGCCTTAAGACTTGGGAAGCGAATTCGCTTTAAACCTTTGCTCCTTTCTATAGATTCAGCTAAAGTAAGGGAGCAAATAGGAGTTAACCACAGGGACTACTTTAGCAGTGTCCTCAACAGAACCTTTTTAGCCATTACAAACAAACATTATAAAAACTCCCTAGAAACTAGAAACCTGCTTAAGATAAGTTTTTGAAAATCAAGGCCACGTAGTTATACAGATTCTAGTGGCTGAAAGTGGAAGCGGAAACTGATTTAACAGTAGGATCGCACCAAGAGTTTTGTTGCTCTGCTTGCTTGCTTGCTTGCTTTTCCTTCTTTACTGTTCTGTTGTGAGCATTGTGAAATATAACTCTCCCAAAAGTCTTTAAGGGTCCTGGGAAATACAGAAATTTGAGGTTTTGCATACAAAGAAGGATCTTAGACGTCTCGGGGATCATCATGTCACGAGATATACTGTGCCCTTGTGACAGAATGATAACTGAAAGGTCTGGGAGCCACTCACCTTCCTAAGAACAGGCAGGATGAGTATTGTAAGAGATGAGAGGTCAGGAGGGATGTGGGCCCCAATCGAGGAGGAGAGGGGTTGCCATGGAGTCGGGGAGGGTACGAGTTGTATTTGCATAGAAGTTTAATGAGAGGAGTTTTATTAATTTGCATTTCTATTCAGTCCACTGAAGCCTAGACAGGGTATATGATTTTTCTATATAGGCTAAAATACTAAAACAACAAGTTTTTTGCTCAAACAGACAAGGAAAGCACTAACTGCAAGCACTAGAAATACAAGGCCGACTGTGATATGTTGAGTCATGCAAGTGGCCATAAAGAAATGTGCAAGCCACGGAACCAGAAAGTCACAAGGGTTTCGTTGTGTTCGTTACTATTTATTTATTTATTTATTTATTTATTTATTTATTTATTTATGACACAAGGGCTTACATAGCCCAGGTTGAGCTCAAACGTGGGTAGCCAAGGCTCACCTTGAATTCCTTATCCTCCTGATTCCACGTCCCAAGTGTTGGGATTGTAAGTGATTACATATTTTGATTTTTGAGACAGGTCTCACTAATTGGCTCACGAAAGCTTTAAAGTCCCTCTGTAGGCCAGGCAGAATCCGAATGTGTAGTTAACTTGCTTCAGCCTCTGATGTCACTGTGGTCATAGACCTCCCTTCCCTTCAGTAATTTGGAGGATAAAATTAGGAAAATCCTGAATGACTAACAATAAAGGGTTGCATACATAAAATATGCTTTTCTGAGACAATGGGATAGCATACTTTAATTGAAATTGATATTTCTGAAAATATTTTTTGTGACATAAGGATATGCCACAAACACTGATAAAATGTTTAGTGATAAACATGCATGTTGCTAGAGTTTTCCTGCCTGGCCCACAGTCAGGATAAATCTCTCTCACCTGCCAGCCCCACAGCCGCTCAAACCCAACCAAGTAAACACAGAGACTTATATTGGTTACAAACTGTATGGCTGTGGCAGGCTTCTTGCTAACTGTTCTTACAGCTTAAATTAATCCATTTCTATTAATCTATACCTTGCCACGTGGCTTGTGGCTTACCGGTACTTTACATCTTCCTTGTCCTGATGGCGGCTGGCAGTGTCTCTCTGACTCAGCCTTCCACTTCCCAGCTTTATTCTCCTCCTTGTCCCGCCTACACTTCCTGCCTAGCCAATGGCCAATCAGTATTTTATTTATTGACTAATCAGCAACACATTTGCCATACAGAACATCCCACAGCACATGCAAAATATTTTTCTTCTCTGTATTTTAATTTTACATGCATAGGCTCAATATACATCTATAAGGCTAAGAGGGAAGACATCAAAATATTATGGTTATCTCTGAGCTGTGCTTTAATGTTATTAAACAAAGATGCTGGGGGACGGGAGTGTGGTTGAATGACAGAGGAAAGAGAGAGGGAACCCAGGATGCTGAACTGTTTTTGCGATGTGTTCCTAATATGTACTATGAGTATATTGGGGACATTTTGCATTCATGGTTCTGCATCAATCGTGTGGGCTGAAGACAGTTAACCTCCAAGTTATGGTACCACCAGTGACTAAAGAAAGATGCTGAACTGTTTTTGCGATGTGTTCCTAATATGTAATACAATTATATTGGGAACATTTTGCATAAATAGTTTTGTATCAATACAAGACAAAAGGCTGGAAGAAAGAAACGGCACATCTAACCATAGTCATTTATGGTTTGCTTTTATAGTAGGAGCAAGATACAGAATTATTTTTGCAGTGTGTTCCTGAATACATACTATAAGCGTATTGGGAACATTTTGCATAAACAGTTTTGCATCAATATATGGAGGAAAGAAACATGACAAACTTTAGGAAGAAACATGACAAAACTTTAACCGCGCTTATATCTCTGGTGTTACAGGTGATGTTTGTTTTTCTCTATATATTTTTATTGTTTCTCCAAATACTGTATAAACAGAATGTTTTTCTTTTATAGAAATAATAAAACTTATTTTATCTTAGTACTAGAGTTTACATTGATTTTTTTTTTGGGGGGGGGATGGTAGTTGAAACAGGGTCTCCCAATGCAGCCCTGGCTGTCCTGGAACTCACTACATAGACCAGGCTGGACTCAAACTCACAGAGATCTGCCTGCCTCTGCCTCTCGGAGCACTGGGATTAAAGGCGTGCGCCACTACGCCTGGCTTTACATTGACTTTTTTTTAAAGTGTGAATCCCTGGCCTGTGGGGGGGAGGGGGGAGATTTCTATGTGGGCAGCGGTGGGCCTAGAACAAGTTTCCAACCTTTCTAGGAAAAACCTATAGCACCGGTATAGAATCTGAACTACAGATATGTGTTTTCATTTGCTCTGGGCAGAGGTGAAACAGAGCCTACTTTATAACAAATACAGAGGCTGGGGGATAGCTCCTCACTAATGTGGTTGACCTGCCTTCAGCCTTCAGAGCTGTTTCCTTGTTGCTAATTAAAGAGGGGCTGGAGAGATGAGTCAGCAGTTAAGAGTGCTTGCTCCCCTTGCTGAGGACCCTAACTGGGTTCCCAACCCTCACATAGCAACTCATAACCACCTGTAACTCCAGCTCCAGGGATCAGAAGCCCTTTCCTGTCTTCAAGAGCATGTAGTGCGCATACATATATGTGGGCAAAGGACCCAAATACATTTTTTAAAATATAATTTGTATTTGAGTTCTGGGGAGGTGGGCACAGGTAGATCTAGCTGAATTGGTGAGCCCTGAGTCCCAGTGAGAGTCCTTGTCTAAAAAACAAGGTGGAGAGCTCCTGAGGAATGATACCCAAGGTTGACCCCTGGCCTCTATGTACTCACACACGAGTACATGTGTACTCCTCCATCCACAAACGTGCAGGCACTAAACGAAAAAGAGAAAAACACCACCACCAACCACCATGGTGGTCGGGTGTGATACCTCAAGCCTGTAATCTCAGCACTCAGGAGGCTGAAGGAGAAGGTTTGCTGGAAAGTTTGAGCTGAGCCTGAACTACAGAATGAGACCCTCTCTCAAAGCACCGTATCCACACAGAGCAACCCTGATGCCTGCTACCCAGAGTGCTGGCTCTTATCCAGTCCAGCACACTAACCCTAGAGAGAGTTGAAGCGGGCTCATTTCCCTCCAGGAGCAATTCGGGAAGGTGGCACTCGGGTGACTGCCCATGGCCCCAAGACACCGGCTAGTTTGGGAAACGCCTGAGCCAGGGAAAATCCTTCCAGAAAGCCCACGTTCATGGACATACAGTGCCAACAACTGGTTGCATTTCTCCACCTACTGCCCCTGTCCACCTGAACCCTGGATAGGGACTGCATGTGACCTTCCAGTTCAGCCTTCCCTCTTCTTTCCTAGTAAGAAAGACAGAGCCATCTGGTAACTTAGCAGACCCGTGGTCTGACGAGGTTCCTGTCAGGGGTGGCTTTGGTTTCTTGGGACTTTGTTGTTGTTTTATGTTTTTAGTTATGTTTGTGGGTGTGTGTGGTGGAGGATGTGTGTGTGCTATGACCCACTCGTGGAGATCAGAGGACAACATGGGGAGACAGTTCTCCCCGTCCACCGTGTGGATTCCTGGGATTCAGCTCAGGTCCTCGGGTTTGATGGCAAGCCATTACCTGCTGAGCCATCTTACTGCTCCCTCCCAGAGGTTCTATTCACGTTCCTCAAATGTGATAGATTTGAAGAGGAGCTAGAGTCTCACTCTGAACCACTTACAAGCACTCCAGGAAAACTCTCCCCCTCTGGCCAAGTCCATATATTCGTTACAGCAGAGCTACTGCGGGGGGGGGGGGGGGGGGGGGGGAGCATCCATTCAACAGAGGTACTGGGAGATCATTTGTCCCAGTGCCTCCCACCTGCCCCTCTGCTTTACAGCAACCACACAGCCAGACATAGCCGTACAACGGAGTTTTCATAAATACTTTACTCTGCCACAATTACTTAGAACAGTTTCACTGGGCCCCTCACTCTGTACATGGAAAAGAGGATGGGAGAGAAACAGGAGTTAAGATGAAGCTGAACCAGAGAGACCTTGGATGCTCAAGTCCATTCCTCTGTGTAGGTATGAAGCTGAAATCAGCAGGATCTTGTGACCTCTTCCACGCCAATCTCCCAGAGAACTTCCTTGCTACCCTGAATGATCAAGGTGACCTCCTTCCCTCTAGGCCTCACTCTGGTCTTTCCTGGGCAAGGATTATGGGAAGCGGGGAGAGCCAGGGTGGGACCCTTCCTGAAATGGAAGGACTCACTTCCAGGCCCAAGGAAGAGAGAACTCCACCAATTTAAACACTGCACTCCAAGCCTTCTCCTTTAGCAGTGGACTAAAGAGGAGATTCAAGTTTCTGAATCACAGAATATCCTAGAGTTTGGCGGATGCAGACAGCATGCCTCCTAGTTGGGAGCATGCCAAGACGCTCCCGGGGTGGGGGTGGTGCAGAAGGAGGGAGGGCTTCCCTTTCTAACAAACCAGTCCTCCCTCTTTGCAAAGAGGAGGAAATGCAGTTGCAGAGAGAGGAAATAAGCGAGGTCGTGCATAGAAGTGGCGGCAAACTTGAGCCTTGGTCTTCAGGTCTCTTTCTCCTGTTATACACTGGACCTAAAGGACAGAGGGGTGACTTTAGAGGACAGCAGGGAGTATGAGGGACTTGAGGAACACCTTCAAAGGTGGGTGGGGCGGGAAGGGCAGAGAGAAGGAGGGAGTGAATTTCAAGCAGGGGGATGACAGGGCACAGGCAGAGGCAGGAACAGATGGTTTCTGTCACAGGAACAGTCAAGAGCGTCTGGAGGAACCTGCCAAGGACAAAACTAGCTTCCAAATGCAAGCTGGGCTATACCCTGAGGGTAGAACAGTGTCTTGGGGAGTAGGGTGTGCAAAATGTCCCCAGAAAAGGTATGACACGAATTCCCGGAGTGCAGACTTGATTCAGTAGTGAGAAATTTACAGCAGTTTCTCTATTCAAAGGAAGGCAAATTAAAAAAAAAAAGCTAGGATCTCAACCATTTCCAACTTTTCTATTTGTCCTGGGCTCCTCTGGGCTGTCCAGGGACTCCCAGGCCAGCCTCATCCCAAGGGGAGAATTCATGCACCGACTCCAGACATTTAGCTTTCCATCTGTTACTGCTGCCAAGACTCTAGCCTCTGGGTCTTCTGAAGGTTCAGGGGCTCTTTGCTTTGGTGAGCTGCCTCTCCCCCACCGTAATCATGAGACTTTGGAAAAGCTGTCAGTTAGAGTAAACTATAAGCCTCCCAAAGGACTCTTCCTTTTGGAGCAGACAATCCTAATACCTTTTCCATTCTCTATTGATTGGCCTAGAACTAGCTCATGGCACCCTAGCCTAGGCAATCAGAGTACTTGCTAGGGATTTGTGGTGGAGGGGTTGTTGTTTGTGGGGTTCACAATGTAGCTCTGGCTTGTCTTGAACTCACTTTGTAGACAGGCTGGCCTTGAACTCACAGAATCCTACCTCTGTCTCCCAGTGCTGGGATTAAAGGCCCAAATCACCATGCCTGTCCTTGGATTTTTTTTTAAAGATTTATTTATTTATTATGTATACAGTGTTCTGCCTACATGCCGGAAGAGGGAACTGGATCTCATTATAGATGGTTATGAGCCACCATGTGGTTGCTGGGAATTGAACTCCGGACCTCCGGAGAAGCCAGTGCCCTTAACCTCTGAGCCATCTCTCCAGCCCCTGTCCTTAGATTTGTATCTGTTAGTGAAGTACTGAACCGAAGAGTCTCTCTTTCTTTGGCAGGTTTTAAATGCAGAGTTGTATGTAGCAGAGTCCTCTCTCACATCTCTGTGGATTCTTTCCTCAGTTTCCTCTTTTGCAGAATGAAGATTGGACACTCACCACCAATGGACACCTAGAAAGAGAAATGACACAGAGGACAGGGGGAGCGATAGGAGGTAGAGATCAGAGACCAGGGGTGGGGGGGAGGGGGGAGGGGGAAGGCAAGAGAAGAGATAGAGAAGAGAGGGGAAAGATCCGGAAAAGAGAGAGAGAGATTAAGTCCCAAGACAGAAATTGTTCTGTGGTCAACTCTGCTTGTCGGTTGCCACGATGTGTATTAGACTTCTTTTTAAAACTACCTTATTTATTCATTCAACAAACATAATCACCATGCTTTCCTATCCAAGGACTAAGCAGGATGGCCTTGCTTAGTTTCTGAGGTCAAGAAAGTTCGGTACAGCTGTATTGTAGACCACCAAGCACTTTCTGAGTGGCAGGCTCCATTCTGGCTCTGGATATAGAAGGGAGCCAAGGAGTTCTTTGCAGACCTGATTTCCTGCTACATAGGGCCTAGATGGAGCAGGGCTGCCTGTCGTATCATGGAAGATTTCACACACTACCATAAGGACTACTAGAAACAATCTCTGTCTGATGATGGTTCAGAAATATCCTTAGAAATGTCCAGATTTGAATCCATCTCGGTTTGCAAGCAGTAACAATCAAAAGGCTGGAGAGTTTTATTTAGGGGATTTGGGTTTTTTTTTAGAACTATTTTGTTTTATGACTGTTTTTGCTCACATGTATGTTTGTGCACCACATGCTTGCTTGGTTTCCTGCTGAGGTCAGAATGGCGTTACAGATGGTTGTGAGCCACCATGGAGGAGATGGGAACCGAACCCAGGTCCTGTGCAAGAGCTCTTGACGGTTGAGTCATGTCTCCAGCCCCTTGGGGGAGGGGGTTAGTGTTTTGTTTTGTTGTTGTTTGTTTGCTTGATTGGGTTTTTGGTTTTTTGAGACAGGGTTTTGTAGTAGGAGTCTTAAAAGTTCTTATTAATAAAATCAAACCTGAGCCAGGTATTGGGGTGAACACTGGAAGATCAGAGAGACAGAACAAGCCACAGCTAACCTCACCTGGCCAACTTCTCAGCTGGTCTTGTTTCCTCAGACTGGAAGCTTCTGTGTCTTCATCCCAATGGCTGTCAGCTGAACTGCTGCTCGAAATCCTGAAGCTAAAAGCTTAACCAGCCAAATGCTTCTAGTTCCTGGTCCTCACGCCTTATATACCTTTCTGCTTTCTACCACCACTCCCTGGGATTAAAGGCTTGTTTTCTGAGATTAAAGGCGTGAGTCACCATGCTTGGCTGTATCCTTGAACACATGGATTTCTGCCTCTGGAATGCTAGGATTAAAGGTGTGAGTGCCACCATTTTCTAGCCTAAGTTTCTGGTGGCTTTTCTGTTCTCTGACCCCAGATAAGTTTATTAGGGTACACAATATTTTGGGGAACACAATACCACCACATTTCCTCTCTTTTTGTCTAAAATTTAAAAAAGCTTATAACTAATACAAGAAAAACTGTCTAATAAGTATATACAATATGCACAGTCAAGATTATATTAACGATGTCTAGTCCATTAACATTTGACAGATTCAGATGAAAAACTCCATTATATATATTAACAATGTCCAGTCCAGTAACATTTGACAAATTCAGAAAACAAGTAGTTCCTTTTTAAAATAGACTCAAACATCTCCCTTTTTATCTTTTTTTTTTTTTTTTTTTTTTTTTTTTTTTTTTTTTTTTTTTTTTTTTGGTTTTTCGAGACAGGGTTTCTCTGTGTAGCTTTGCGCCTTTCCTGGGACTCACTTGGTAGTCCAGGCTGGCCTCGAACTCACAGAGATCCACCTGGCTCTGCCTCCCGAGTGCTGGGATTAAAGGCGTGCGCCACCACCGCCCGTCTTCCCTTTTTATCTTATCATATCCATATTCTCTTTTCTTTTCATAATAGATTCAGTAGTCTACCTTTTGTCATTTTTATATCTTCCCCTTTTTCTTTTCAGTGTAGATTCAGTGATCTACCCATTTATCCTATTATTTCTTTATCTTTTTTCTCAGAGTAGATTCGATGATCTATCTCATATCTATATTCTCTTTTTCTGTTTGCTTTCTAGGGGTGAAGATATCTTTAGGGAATCTTGAAAAGAAAATTTTTGGGTTAATTGTCAACTCCTGTATCATTTGTCCAGTCGCTGCATAATGAGAAAGTGCAGGGCTTCTTTCAAGTCCTTGTTCAAGTAGTCTGTCAGGCTGGATCATCTCAGCTAGCCATCTCAAAATTGTCCTGAGCAGTTTGTAGTCCAAAGTCAATCTTTTGGTGGTGTTAATCGGCTTAATAGCTTTCCCATTAAGAATGTAGAATCATCATTGTGGGGTCCTGCCATCTTTTTGAAGATTTCAAAGTCGCTGTTAGGCTTGGTCATGGTTCCCTTTAGAATTTTTTTTTTTTTTTTGGTGCCTCCTCTGTGGTTTGAAGCAAGCACAGTCTGATAAATGTCTGTCTCTCGGAACCATGAACATTCTTCCCTAGAAGAGAAAATCTTCACAGCAATTTCTCCCCACCATTTGTCTTGCCAAACTTTTCCAAACTGACCTTTGCCGATGCTTTCTTGTAACATGATGGTCCTGGCAATTCTTCTCTGAACAAGTAGCAGTAAACCCTTCATCCCAGGTAGCAGCATCACTGCAGTCACCAACACGATGAGAAGGAGCCAGCAACTCGGAGCAGCAGCCACTGCCCCCATGGTCCCACCACCTTTTTGTGGTTCAGTCCGGGCTGAAGCTTCTCCTTAACAAGCCTCCTAGGCCGGCCTCAAACTCAGGATCCTCCTGCCTCTGCCTCCTTCAGTAAATCCTACCAGCCTGCGCCACCACAACCGGCCAAGTGTAGCTTGGGGCTGAGCTGGGGCCTGCAAGGCAAGCAGCTTTTTCATGAATTCGTCACACGAACGTTGGGCACCAGATGTAGCAGGAATCTTAACAGTTCTTATTAATAAAATCAAACCTGAGGCCAGTTATTAGGGTGAATACTGGAAGATCAGAGAGACAGAACAGGCCATAGCTACCTCACCTCGCCAGATCCTCAGCTGGTCTTGTTTCCTCAGACTGGAGGCCTCTGAGTCCTCATCCAGAATGGGTCTCAGCTGAATTGCTGCTCAAAAGCCTGAAAGCTTAACCAGCCAAATGCTTAACCAGCCAAATGCTTCTTGTTCCTGGTCCTCACGCCTTATATATCTTTCTGCCTTCTACCATCACTCCCTGGGATTAAAGGCTTGCTTTCTGGGATTAAAGGCGTGAGTCACCATGCTTGGCTGAATCCTTGAACACACGGATTTCTCCCTAGCTCTGCCTCCCAAGTGCTGGGATTAAAGGTGTGTGCTACCACTGCCTATCCTCTATGTTTAATATTGTGGCTGTTCTGTCTCTGACCCCAGATAAGTTTATTAGGGTACACAGTATTTCCGGGAACACAATACCACCACAGGGTTTCTCTGTGTAGCCCTGGCTGTCCTAGAACTCACTCTGTAGACCAGGCTGGCCTTGAACTCACAGAGATCTGTCTGCCTCTGCCTCCTGAGTGCTGGGATTAAAGGCATGCATCACTGCCGACCAGCGTTTTGTTATTGTTGTTGTTTGGTCGGTTGGTAGGTTGGTTTGGTTTTTTGTTTATTTGTTTTGTTTGAAATTACACATTTTATTACATTTTATTGATTTATTTTGTGTGTGCCCGTGGGGAGGGAGTGCATGTGCATGAGTGTGCATAGGGCACTTGTGGAGGTCAGAGGAGAAATTTCGGAGCTGTACTCCCTCTCTCCACCATGTGGGTTCAGGAGACTGAACTCAGCTCCTCAGGCTTGGTAGTAGGTGCCTTTTGCCTCTGATCCTAAAAGGCTGGAGTTTGGGGTACTTAGATTTGCTCCATAGTTTGTTGTTGTTTTCAGAATTATTTTTATTTTTAACTAGGTGTATGTGCATGTCTCTGTGTGGGTATGTGTATATGAATGCAGGTGTCTGCAGAGGCTAGAGGCATCAGATCCTCCAGGAGCTGGAGTTACAGGCAGTTAGTCGTGAGCTACTCTGTGTGGTGCTGGGAATTGATGTCCAGTCTCCGCCGGAACAGTTTTGCACTGAAGCCCTGAGATATCTCTCTGGTTTTGGTTTTTGTTTTAAAGACAGGGTCTTGATATGCAATTCAGCCTGGCTTTGAACTCTTTATGTAACCCAGGCTTCCATCCAATTTGACCTCTGCCTGAGCCTCTCCCGTGCTGGATTCCATGCATATTGTGCGGAATTTGGGGTTTGGGGGTTTTTGTTGTTGTTGTTGTTTTGTTTTTTTGCTTTTTAACCGAAATGGAGTCTCAGTACATAACCTACTTGGCCTAAACTTGTGAGCCTCCCACTTCAGCGTCCTGAATGTTGGGATTACAGTTCTGTGCTCCCCACACCTGGCCCTGATTGGTTCAGCTTTTACAGTACCTCATGAGCAGGATGGCATAGATGATTCAAAGTCCCTTCAGTGAAAAGCAATTGTGAATGAAAATAAGATCCTTCCAGGAAATAGTTTGTACCCAGTCTTCCTGCCCTCTCCTGTCTGCTCATTGTGTCCTTCAGTCCAGTCTTTCCCAGCCTGCTCCATATTCTTGCCCTTGGCCTGGTCGCATTGGATACCCCCACCTCGCCTGTGTGCATATGAAGTCCATATGCCACTAACGTTAAAACGCTAGCTGAAGGAAACTTGTCCACTCCTTGCCCCAGTCCACTTACCATCTAGGACTCAATCAAGTACTGCCTTCTACTGAGCACTGTTTCATCCACCTGTGCCCACACAGGACCTCCTCTGAACTCCTGCCACATGCCACATCCAGTCACTTGCTACAAGTCGGCCAATGTTTTCAAGTGTGCCCTCTGTCTTCAGTAGGACTATTCACAACTGCCCAAAGGACCCATTGATGGGTGAAGAAATATCTACGCAATGGAATATTATTCTGCCTTCAAAATTGCTGAGAGGGCTGGGGAGACGGCTCAGTGGGTATTTTGCTTGCTGAGCAAGCATGAGGCCTTCAGTTAAAATCCACAAGACCCATGTAAAAAGCTGGGGACTGATGTGCATGTCTGTAATTCCAGCACCAGGGAGACGAGACAGAGTCAGGAAGAGGCCAGGGCTGGCTGGCCAGTCAATCTAGTTGAATAGCTGAGCTCCAGGTTCAGTGAGAGAACTTGCTCCAAAGCCTGAGGTGAGAGTGAGTGAGGAAGACATCTTGTGTTGGCCTCTGCCCTCACACGTGTGCACTCACATAAACATGTACACACACACACACATCAACTCCTCCTCATGCCAGACTGCTATGATTTAAGCCAGAAGTGATAATGCATGCATTTGGGGAGTCAAGGCAGGAAGACTGAGTTCAAGGCCAATTTAAACTATGTAATGAATCCCTGTCAAAATAAAAGGAAACACATACACACACACACACACACACACACACACACACACACACACACACACACACACAGTGGTGCTTGTAAGTTGAGCAACAGAAAGAAGGGAATTAATGACTAATAAATATAGACTTCAGTTGGGGAGGGTAAAGACCTGTGGAACTGTATAGTGGCTGTTGGTAGCATAGCAATCAAAACATGCTGAACTGTGTATTTTAAATGGTTAGAATGGAGACTGCTATGCTATGCGTCTATTACTCTATTTTTTTAATTCAAAATCTTCCAGAGATAATAATCATTAAAGTTTAGGGGAGGAACTCAGTGGAAGCTCACACCTGTAATCCCAGAATTTGTGAGGCTGAGACAGGGGGATTTCCACAAGTTCCAGAAAAGCCTGGGCTACAGAGTGAGTTCCAGACCTTCTTGGTCTGCAGAGCAAGACTCTATTAAAAAAAAAAAACAACCAACTTTGGAGGGCTAGTGAGATGACTGAGTGAGTAAAGGCATGCGATGCTGCTAAGCCTCATGACCTGCAATAGACTGCCCTGCCACCCACGTGACGAAAGGAGAATGGAACCCTTCAAGTTGTCCTGTCACCTCTACATTCTTTTCGTGGTACACGCACACCTGTACACACACATACACACACACACACACACACACACACACACACACACACACACATACACACACACCTGTACACACACACATACACCTGTACACACACATACACCTGTACACACATATATATACACACACACCTGTACACACACACACACACACCTGTACACATACACCTGTATACACACATACACCTGAACACACACACCTGTACATACACACACCACCAACAACAACAACAATAATTTTCATTAGTATAATTTTCCAAAAAGCTTTTAGTGTACAGAACTTGCATAGCATGCATGAGTCCCAGAATTTGGTGCCTTTTATTATCCAAAACCCGAGAACCTTGCACATGGTAAGTAAATGCCCCCAACCAACTTACCTTTCTTTTTTCTTTCTTTTCGACAGGCTTTTACTCCTTAGCCTAAGCTGGCTTCAAGTTCACAGTCCTCTTGCCTCAACCTCTTCATTCCTGGAATTATAGGCCTATACCATGATGCCAAGCTGTAAATTGCTTTTCTAACCTCCAACAATGACTAATGAGCCAAGTGTTGTTTTTACTTTATCCTTCTGGTGCAACAAAATGTTCCAGGTTCTTCTTGCATGCTTCTTGACCCTGACCTTGAATTAGCCATTTGTCCAAGGAGTCCTGTTGCTAGCAGTGGGAAAGAATGTTTCAGGGTCACAATCCAGACCTTGCATATCATATTTCAAGCTCCAAGCTTGCTTTTCTTTCTGCCTCGAAGTCTCCTCTCTCCTTCTCTGCTTCTGCTATACTGGCTAAATGCACATTCTGCTTATTGTGCATTACAAGTAGCACAAGAGAGAAGAACTAACGTGGTTTCATTGCTGTCCCTGTTTGATGATATATCTCCACGACCTAGAACAGTGACTGGCCCATAGCTGGTGTTCAGTGACTGAACCCACACACTTAGGATGGATAGGACCGTACATTTAAGCTCACAGATGCCAAAGTTGCCATAATAAAATGAGGTCTCCTGTGGGGGTGTGAGGGCAGACTTTGAAATGCTCTTATCTTCTGATCCATCTCTCCAGAACCCCTTTACATGTTTAATAGTGGTGCTGTCATTTCTGTCTCATTTCATTTTTAAACTTTTAAACTTCAATACAAAAGCTCAAACTTCATAGAAAAGTTACAAAACCAGTACAAAGAATTTTTGACCAACTTCTTCATTCAGTAAATGTATGAGTTATGTCATAACCACTTCTGGTTGAGTATCCTTAATCTAAAAACCCCAAGATCAAAAGATAATAAAATCTGAAAGTCTTGAGCCCTGACATGATGTCACAAGTGAGAAATGACATGTTTTATTTCATGTAACATATCATAGTCAAAATCGAGGTGCACTAAAAATACTACTTAAAGTTATCTGTATGTTATATATTTACAGCATGTGTGAGAGACATAGGGGCTGGAACTCAGCAGGTAAAGTGTTTGCCTAGCATGCACAGAGCCTCAAGTTCTATCCACAGCATAAATCAGATGTAGTTCTACACTTCTGTAATCCAAACACTTGCAAAGTGGAGACAGGAAGTTCCAAAGTTCAAGACAATCCTCCACTATATAGCAAGTTTGAGGCCAGCCTGGGAAGCGTGAAACCCTATATTAGAAAGAAAGAAGAAGAAAGAAAGAAAGAAAGAAAGAAAGAAAGAAAGAAAGAAAGAAAGAAAGAAAGAAAGAAAGAGAGAGAGAGAAAGAAGGAAAGAAAAGAAAGAAAGAAAGAAAGAAAGAAAGAAAGAAAGAAAGAAAGAAAGAAAAAGAAAGAAGGGAGGGAGGGAGGGAGGGAGGGAAGGAAGGAAGGAAGGAAGGAAGGAAGGAAGGAAGGAAGGAAAGAAGGAAGGAAGGAAGGAAGGAAGGAAGGAAGGAAGGAAGAGGGTGGGCAGGCATTCATGCTGCTGCATGTCTTTAATCCCAGCACTCAGAAGGCAGACACATGGGGATATTCGTGAGTCTGAAGACAGCCTGGCTAGAAATCAGTGCTGCCGCAGGGCAGAAGAATCTCTGGGAAGCTCTCAGGCCAGGTAGCCTGCAATATTCAAAACTAAGAGAAGTTGAGGACTGACACCTCAAGCTGTCCTTGGACCTCCATATGTGGACTGTGGTATGTGTGCATCCAAACACACACATGAACAATCACATACACACACATAAGAAATTGAAAAGAAGCCAGGTAGTGGTGGTGCACGCCCTAATCCCAGCACTCAGGAGGCAGAGGCAGGTGGATCTCTGTGAGTTCGAGGCCAGCTTGGTCTACAGAGTGGGTTCCAGGACAACCAGGGCTACACAGAGAAAAACAAACAAAAAACCAAAAGGAATATGTTGGTATAAAAGTAAGACTCTCTGTTTAAATATAGTCAGTGAGATATTGTGAGTTAGGATGACAACATGGGAAATCGAGGCAACCTAATTCATGCCCTAAGAGTGAGTGAGCAGATTCACCCAGCTTGATAGCCATTCATTTGAATAGCTAAGATTTATTACAGCAGGGGAAAGGCACATGTCAGCAGACTTGGAGGACTCTAGCCCAGGTTTCCACTGTCCTTCATATAAGGTGAAAGCACACACAGCATGTTTTCTGTGTAGCAGCAAACTGCAGACATGGATCCAATGCCTCTGCACAGGGAAGCCTGCTGGGTATTGCAAGGTCTGTGGCCCATATGGCTGCTGCTGGTCACATAAACTCATTCGCTAGTGGCTGTCTATGGCAACTGAAACACAGGCTCCCAACAATGAAAGCAAGCGTATATACATATGAACATATATGTGTTCAGTCACATGTATGTATGTATGTATATATATGTTCAGTCTTCATGCAGAGCGACCATACCAAGATGGCACAGCATGCTCTAGTATTACAAGTGTGCACAATGAAATCATCAACCCATCAGTGGCATGAGTACTCCGCAGGCCAAGTTCCCAAGGATTAAGAGTTCTTTGGAGACAAGCAAGGATGGAGGCGCCAAACCCGCTGAGCTAACTATACCTCACAGTAATCCAAGCATAAGATTTCTATGTTGCTAACACCCGTCACTCTGAGGGACGGGTTGAATGAGGGAGTGAGAGATAATTAGATGGTAATGAGGACCTGGGGACCATTTTCGACTGCACCTCACCCATACGAGGAGTTACTTGTTTAATGGAAATGACTCTCTTCCATTTCACTCAGCAAAGGACACTTCTTCATGTAGACTGGATTCTTACATCGACCTTCTCAGATCTTAGATTTTTTTTCTTGTTTTGCATTTTAATTTCATTTTATGTAGGTAGGTGTTTTGCCTGCACATTTGTCTGCGCAGCACATGCATGCAGAGCCCAAGGCCAGAAGAGCACATCACACAGATGCCCTGGAGATGGAGTTACATCATGTGTCCGCTAAGAATTGAACCTGGGTCCTGTGGAAGAGCAGCCAATGCTCTTAACCACTGAGCCATCTCTCTCCAGCCCCAGAATATTTTTATTTTTATTTCTTTTTTGAGACAGTGTTTCATGTAGCCCAGGCTGGCTTCAAATTTGCTATGAATAGCCTTGAATTTCTGAGCCTCCTGCTTCTGTTTCCCAAGTTCTGGGGTTAAGGCATACATTACCACACTCCATTTATGGAGCCCTAGGGATTCCGAACCCAGACCTTCATGCATGCTAGACAAGCATTCCACCAACTACGCTACATCCCTAGGCTCACCACCGCTTCGAATAAAAGCCAATGTCTTTTCCATGGCCAGAGCTCTGCTTAGCTTTCCCTCCCTCTTACCTCGCTCACCCCATCTCCCATCGTTTCCCTCTTCTCTTTCTCCCCGACCCAGCCAATGGCAAGCTCAAGGCGCCTCCACACACCAGAGCCTTACTTGCTTCAGGCTCTTGGCTGAAGTTGTAGCAGTGTCTCTGTCTGAAGTGTTCTTGGTAATTGCACAACCTGCTCCCAAAGCCCCCCAACTCTGTCTATACCCCAACTATTGTCTCAGACACCGTCACAACTGTGTTATTCAAACCAGCAGCCCCCGCCATTCCATGCACTTCCTGTGTTTCATTTCTTCACACCTGACAATATATGCATGAATCTTGACTTCCTTTTGGCTTGTCGCCTTACCAACCCCCAACCTCAATGTTTGCTTCATGAGGGCATGAAAACTGTTTCCAGTTCTTTGCTGGATCCTCAGGCCCAGCTTACTGCCTGGTACACAGTAGGGGCTCACTACTCACAGAAGGAATGGGTGAATGAGCCAGATATATAGTACTGAGGGAAGGTTCTTGGAGAAGAGTAATAGTCTTTAGTTTAACAGTCTGCCTTGGTGACACACACTCAATCCCAGCATTCCTCAGCCCTCATGAGGTAAAGCCTGGGGAACATAACCAAAAGATTTTGCCCAGGGATATGGCCTAATCGGCAGGGTGGTTTTGCCGATCATACATACATGAAGCCCTGTATGCATTCCCAGTGCCATATGAATTGGGCATGGTAGTACATACATATAATCCCAGTGCTTGGGAGATGGAGGCAGGAGGATCACAAGCTCAAGGTCGTCCTCAGCTCCATAGTGATTTTGAGGCCAGCCTTGGCTACATGAGATCCTGTCTCAAAAAAAATCAAACCTCCTAACTTTTAGCTGCAGACTTCAGAGGAAATACCCCACTAAATCATTTTCTTTTAGGATTTGAGTACAAAAATATTATGTTTATATTAATATTTTGTTAATTAATGTTTTTGTTAATTAATATTTTGCTGGGCTCTGTGCATCCTTGGTGTCTTCCAACTAAACTACATGCCCTGCTCTGCCATTAAACATTTCTATTGCTCTTTCGTATTACGTGAGAATTTCACATATCAGTACAATGGAATTTTGGTCAAATCCAGTAGGTCATCCTTAAACATTTTAAGAGGTGATTGTAGTTCCCTCTTAAGGGGAGTTTTAGTTTCATCTCATTGCTGTGGTAAAACACCCTGTCAAAAAGCAGCTTAGTGGAGAAGGGAATTATTTTACCTACAGTCCATCACAGGAGGGAAATCATACAGCATCAAGAGCTTGAGAAACATTTTCACACCACATCCGCAGCCAAGAGAGAGAAATGAATACACAGATGTTTAATGCTCAGACAACTTTATCTACTGTCCTTCTTGTTCTTGTGTGGGTTGCTTTTGTTTTTTAGACAGGGTCTTACTGTGTTCTCTGGCTGGCCTGGAACTCCACATGTAGACTAGGCAGACGTCCAGCTCACAGATACCTGCCTGCCTCTGCCTCCTGACTGCTAGGATTAAAGGCATGCCCCACCATCACTCTCTTCTCATTTTAAAGGTTTTTATTACTTCTAATTATGTGTAAGTGTGGGTGTCTTCATGTGGGTATGAGGACATGAGTGTAGGTGCCTGCAGAGGCCAGAGACATTGGTTCCCTGAAGTTAGAGTTACAGGTGGTTGTGAACCGCCTGATGTGGGTGCTGGGAACTGAACTTGGGTCCTCCAGAAGGGCAACAAGTACTCTTAGCCTCTCAGTCATCTTTCCAGTCCGGTAGCTTTCTCTACTTTTACATATATAAGACGACAAACAAGGTAATGGTGTCAGATACTTTCAGACTGGGACTTCCAGTATGAATCAAGGCAATCAAGACAATTTCCCACAGACATGCTCACAGGCCAATCACTCATTGACACTCTCTTAGTGGATGAGGCTAGGTTGCATGAAGTTGACTAACCATCAGAAGAGACAGTTTAGCAGGATTTTCTCTCTTTGTTCCCGATTAAAAGTAGGATATTTATAAAAGGCCATTGAACAACGAGAAAAGAATCCTGTGTGCTAGGAAGCCCAGATCACGTGGGCTAGAGGTTAGGAAGAGAGAAAGAGCCAGGAGCCACATGTTTCAGCAGGGCAACTGTCCCACAGTGGCTGTAGGGAGTAGCTGGGTCAAGAGCGTTCTGACCCCGTGAATAACTTGGCCATATCAAAGTGACTTGCTTGACTATTTATGGTTTTTGCCCATTTTTTTCTAGGAAAATTTCTTTGAATGCATGTTTTCAATTTTTTGTATATTAAAAATCTTGTCTATAAAATAGTTCATTTTTTCTCTGCTTATTCTCATCCTCCAATGAGTTTTTTTCTTTTTTAGTTTCATTTACACTTGTAGAAATCTTCCTCTTGACTGATCAAACTTTTAAGACTTATTTATTTTATATGTATGAGTGTTGTGCCCACATGTGTGCATGGGTACCACAAGTGTGCCATGTGCCCATGGAAGCCAAAAAAGGCTATCAGATTCTCTAGAACTGGAGTTACAGACAGTTGTGAGCCACTCTGTGGGTGCTTGGAAATGAACCCGCGTCCTCTGCAAGAGCAGCCAGTGCTCTTAACTGCTGAGTCATCTCTCCAGCCCTGATTTCGTGTTTTCTATCATTTAGAAGTGGTTTTTACTGTATGGCCAGCTCTTTCAGCATTTGGCCTTTGGTGCTGCCATAGATAGGATGCTTAGAAAGGCGTCTGCTATGGTCAGGGATGTAGCTAAGTTGGGATAGTGCTGGCTTAGCATGCATGAAGTCCTGGGTTTGATCCCCAGCCCTGCATAAAGTGGGCACAGTAGCACACATCTATAATCACAGCACTTGGGAGGTAGTCAAGAGGACTAGAAAGTCAGGGTCATCTTCCACTACATAGCAATTTTGAGGCCAGCCTGTAAGATGTGAGACCCTGTCTCAAAATAAAAAAAAAATTTTTTTTAAAAAGTCTTACCTAAGGGCTGGAGAAATGATTCTGTGGTTAAGAGCACTGGCTGCTCTTCCGGAGGTCCCAGGTTCAATTCCCAGCACCACACAGCAGCTTATAACTGCCTGTAACTCCAGTTTCTGGTGATCTGACACCCTCACACAGACATACATGCAGGTAAAAACATGAATGCACATGAAATAAAAATAAATAAATAATTTTTTTTACAAAGTCTTACCTAATCCAGAATGATAAACATTGTTCGCCAGAATCTTCTTTTGGTGCTGACATGAGTTGATCTTTGTCATTTTGAAACTTTGAGGACACCCACAGCTTTCTGGTGACACTAGACGTTTAGTGTGCACTTACCCCAGGTCCTGTGCCAATGGAAAGTTGAGCCCCTGTAGAGATAACTGCTAGCAGGAGCCTTGTTCTCACAAGCGGGATGCATAGAGACACGAAGGCTGGTTGCTTGTCTAGGGCCACACTGTTAGGGAAACTCAGTTCTCCTAATGTTACAGCCTCCACAGTCTATTGTCAGGGTTCAGGTTGGTAAACATGAAGTCTTTGGAAGATTAGGCAGTCAATGGATTAGAAAAGGGTTATAAAATTATTACTACATAGCCTTCATAAGCATTATTTTGTTTATTTGTTTATTTCTTTTGTGTGTGTCTCCATGTCACATGTGAAGTTCAGAGAATAAATTGCTGGAGTCAATCCTCTCCTTTCTTCCCCTCCGTGGGTTCCAGGTGGGCAAGTTTGGTGGCAAACTGAGCCATCTTTCTAGCCCCATAAATATGATTTCTTTTTTTTTTCTGGTTTTTCAAGACAGGGTTTCTCTGTGTAGCCCTGACTATACTGGAACTAGTTCTGTAGACCAGGCTGGCCTCGAACTCAGAGATCCACCCGCTTCTGGGATTAAAGGTGTGTGTCAACACCGTGAGGATCTCAGTACGATTTCTGATGGCTGTATTTTATTTAGAAAACTTTTCTGTTTAAGTAAACTACCAAACCTTCCCCCCGCCCCCCGCCCGAAACATTCTATCCCCAAACTGTGATCCTTCTATATCAGACTAATGGACTTCTTCCCTCCCTCTCTCTGTACCTGGGAAGAACAAGAACCAGAGAGGAAGGTGGAAACCTAGAGGGAGAGGGGCTGTCAGGAGCAGGAAGGGTGTGTGAGGGAGGAGGCAGCAGATGAGAAAAAGGTACGCTCTGAACACAGAGTACTACACGAAGCACAGAAAGACTTGATGGTTGTAGTTTATCTTTAGTCTGGATTTTTCTAATTTTAAAAGTTCTTTTATTTATCCAGACTCCCTATATAAAGATGCATAACTTGTTTTTTTGTTTTGTTTTGTTTGGAGTCTCTATGTGGCCCAAGATGGACTCAAACTCAACATGCCCAGCTGAAAGATGTGAAATATTTAAAACTTGGGAAAATGTTATCTGGCCGGAAAACAAAATGATAATAGCTGTTTTCAAGTAGCAGATGGATGTGGCCAGGTGCAACTGACTGTAGGGCAGAAGCCACTCTGGAAAAGCAGGTGACAGGAAGGGCTCTGACTCACCAGTGTTCTGTTTTTCCTAACGCAAGTTCAATTGTTACCTCTTCACGTAGGATTCAAGTACAAAACTAGCATATTGAAAACACCAATATTTTTACATGTCGATTGGGGGGTAGTGCACATTTAATAGTGAGCACATGGAGGTCAGAGGACAACTTGCAGTTGTCGGTTTCCTCCTTCCATTGTGTGGGGCCTGGTGATGGAACCCAGGGCCTTGTGCACGCTAGTCAAGCGCTCTACCACCGAGCTCCACAAAGCTCGGCTTCTTTCCGCGGGTTCTGAGAACTGAATTGAAGGAAGCAGTTTACTTCCTCAGCACTTCTGAGGCGAAAGTAAGAGGGTCTGGATTCCAAGGGCACACTCAGCTATGTAAAGAGTTTGAGACGATCCCACACCAGTCCCTCAAAAACAGAAAGCCAGAAACCCCACCTAAAACATTTTCCACGATCCCTATTTTTGCCTCAACAAGCACAAAACTCTACTTTTCTGACACTCGAGACCACATCAGTTGTTCCTAGTTGTTTCTCACGCAGAATTCTCCACTCTGCTATCCTTATCAAGTCCTGAAAAAGTCCAACGCATTCTGAGGGAAGTGGACTCCAAGTTTGCTCCAGATGTAAGCTTTCCTAGGCACACAATTACCAGTGACTGCTTCAAAAACAGATATGAGGATTAGAAGGGGGTGTTGTTTGGAGCAAGAAGAGGCCTTTTTATTTCATTCATTCATCCACTCAGTGTTTGGGGTGTGTGTGTGTGTGTGTGTGTGTGTGTGTGTGTGTGTGTGTGTGTGTGGTGAGCATGCTACAGCACCTGTGTGGAGGTCAGAGGACAACTTTTGGGAGTCAATTATTTCCTCCCACCATGTCAGTCTCAGGGACAGGCCGCAGATCATCAATCAGGTTTGGCAGCAAGTGTCTGTCCACCAATGAGCCGTCTCAGGAAGGCAGGCTTCAGGAGAAGGAAGAGGTTACAAATAGAGCACTAGGGGGTGAAAAGCGTGAACATTCATTAAACACATGTATGAAGCTGTCCAACAAGAGAAAAATTAATTTTAAGACTGGGCATGGTGGCACACACCTTTAATCCCAGAACTCAGGAGGCGGAGGATGGTGGATCTCTAGGCGTGGGAGGCCAGCCTGGCCTACACAGCCAATCCCAAGCTACCAGTTCCAGGACTACATAGTGAGACTCTGTCTCAAAATAAATAAATAACTAAAAACTATGGTATATGTTTTAAAATGTAGGCATGGGCTTCCATTCTGGCCAGTGAGAGCTGAGGAGAGTGTCAACTCCTTTGAAGACAATTACACAGAAGTCCGTTTCGAGGAAACTTTTACTCAGATTTCTACTAGCAGCCTTCATGTGACCACAAGGAAGGACAACTGTTGGTGTTCTTTTTCTCTTTTCCTTCCCCCTCACTCCCACTTTCCTCCCTTCTGGTCCTGGGGCTCTTCCTTAGGACCTGGAGCTGGCAATACCCAGGAGCAGCCTCTGAGCAGCAGTGACAACGGCTGGAAATTACGTAGGTACTTGACATCACCGTGGAACAGTGGACCAACATGTCTGGACTTCCCACTTAGGTAGCCAGTGGGCTCCTGTTATGAGAGCAGGTTTGAGCTGGGCAGTCTGTCTGGGCCAGAGGTTGTTATGATGACCCGACCCAGCCATCATCCAGAGCTTCCTTTTTACTCCTTTTTGTTCTCTTCTATATTGACACAACCAACTTAGGCAACTCAATCCTTTCTCATACCATCTGGAGATTTTGTTGTTGCTGTTGTGGTTTTTCAAGACAGAATTTCTCTGTGTAGCCCTGGCTGTCCTGGATCTCACTCTGTAGACCAGGCTGGCCTTGAACTCACCGAGATCCACCTGCCTCTGCCTCCCGAGTGCTGGGATTAAAATGTGCACCACCACTGCCCAGCTTGTTTTTTTTTTTTTTAAACCTAACCCTTTGCTAAGGCAGATCCTATGGAAAAAGCCTTCCCTCTGTTTCCCTCCTGTCTTCCTGGCCAAATATTTCTCCAAGTCTGTCTGTCTGTCTTTCTTTCTTTCTTTCTTTTTTGTTTCTTATTTTTCGAGACAGGGTTTCTCTGTGTAGTTTTGGTCCTCTGTAGACCAGGCTGGCCTCGAACTCACAGAGATTCGCCTGGCTCTGCCTCCCGAGTGCTGGGATTAAAGGTGTGCACCACCACCGCCTGGCTCCAAGTCTCCTTTTTAATGTGGTTTCTTCCTGAAGGCTTAAATCCCCACACACACACACTAGCTGTGTCTTCCTTTGAATAGTTTCCTTTTTCTTTGAGACTGGGTCTTACTTTGTAGCTCTGGCTGAGCTGGAACTCACTCTATAGACCAAGCTAGCCTCAAAATCAGAGATACCTGGCTCTGCCTCTAGAGTGCTGGGATTAAAGGCACGTGTCACTGTCAATACTTGACCTCAAATCTCTCAAGGACAGGGAGAGTATACTCCTTTCAAGCCCCAAGACAATTAGTGCCAACCAAGTTCAAGATGCAGGAAGGCCTAGAATTATCTACTGAATTTGGTAGCTCTTTTTGCTTCTGTGGCTTTAGACAAGTGCTTAGTGAAAGAAATGGAGGCAGGTACCAACTGAAGAAAATATTTATTTATTCTCAAGTATCAACCAAAAAACTACCTGAGTAGTTTTCAACATGAGCTTTCAACAGATATCTGAATGCTTGCAGAAAGGTGACTTTAGAAGTGCTGAGTTTTAGAAAGACCCAGAAAATGTGAGGAAAAAACAGGTAACTAGAGGTGTGGTCCCGTGGTAAAGCAAATTTAGTATGCATAAGGACCTGGGCTCCATCACCAGCAAATGAAAGAAAGAGAGGGAAGAAGGAAGGGGATGGACAGTCAGGAGGGAGGGAGGGAGGGAGGGAGGAAGGAAGGAAGGAAGCCTGTAGCATGGCGGCCCAAATGTAATCCCAGCACTCACCCTGGAGGTGAGGTGGGTTCCAAGGGCAAGCTGGGTAGCTAGACTAGCCTAATCAGCAAACTCCAGATTCAGTAAGAAACTCCACTTCAGTAAATAGAGTGAAGAAAGATTGAAGGAAACATCCAATGACAACCTCTGGCCTCCACATGCACACACATGCATGTACCTGCACACATTACACACACCATGTATAGATACCAAGTAAACTTTCTAGATAGAGGAAGCCATATGTGCTACAACTGAACCTTTGAATAGGGAGAAAATCATGTCAGAAATGCAAGTTCTGCTGAAAAGCTACCAAGTTGGAAAGTCACTGGTCATGAATCAGAATGAGGAAGCCTGTTACAAAATGCACTCATATGGTATAAAGCAAAAACTTGAAATTTAATTTGACGGTTTATCAGTAACACTCGAGGTTACAAATAATCATCAAAAACCATTTAAAAAGCATTACTCTTTCAAGTGGCTGGGAGTGTCTATAAAATTCACATTTACAATGGCAAAGAGCACTCATAATCCTTCATGCTAGAAAGTTACTTTGTCTGAAGCTGCCCACAAGATCGTAAAATAGGCCAGAAGAAAAACGTGAAGAGCACATTGGTGAGGAGGTCTGCAAGCCATCGAAAATGCTGTCTAGTGGCACAGGAAGTCAAGAAGCATGCTTTAAATTCAACAGGAACCTCCAAAAGTCATGCGAGGTGTCCAAGTCATTTCTGATTATTACCTGCAATCAGCTTAATGCATTTTCTTCCTTGTTAGTATAGTCATTTCTACAGAAAAGCTGACTTATGTGGCAGTGAATTACTCAGGAAGATTCTGGAATAAAATTGCCTCTGTTTAAGTTCCTTATCTGATACTTACCAGCTGCGTGACCTGGGAACATGCAACCCTCTCTGGACCCGCATTTCTTTATCTGTAAAGTTGGGACGATACAAAAAAGCAAGCCCAACTTCCTCATCAGATTTCAAAAGCGCTTAGAGCATTTCTATTGACTAACAGACACACAATAATGGTAAAAAAGTTAGCTATTCTTAATAACCAACAATTAAGGCTTCTTCCCCTCGACCCCCTCAAAGTGTTTTCTCTCTGTACATGCAGGTTCCGCGTATTCGGATTCAACCAGACTCAAATTATAAATTTTGAAAAACAAATTTACACCCACATTGAACTGTATTTTCTGTCTTATTTCCTCAACAATACAGTAGAACAACTATTCATATAGCTTTCATATTGTGTGCTACAGATTGCTGGTAGTCTAAAGATGATTGAAAATATACAGGAGGTGGTGTCATGAATTTTCCACACAGACTTATTGACAAGGTCAACTGCAGCCTGCCCTGTCTTGAAGGAATGCCCTCAGATCCTTCCCTGAACAGTCTTGTGAGCTGTCCCAAGGCTGTTTGTCACCCACCTCCCCATCTTGGGGAGACTGCCTCCCAGGTTCTGGAAAGGCATGGGACTTTTGACCTTGCCACCCCAATAAGGGTACAGCTGCAGGCTATAAAATCATTAGGCTGGAGTCTGGAACTGACCTCCCAGAACAGAGCAACCCACCGTGGGTCCAGGGGTGTGGGGAGCTGACACTATGCTGGCTTCCGCGGTCTTTCTGAGGGAAAAACTATCTAGATGCACTTGGGCTTGTTTCTTTCTCAGCCGAATCTAGGCCAGAGGGACAGAGTCCAAGCTAGCCTCTGTAGGTGTTGCTGTATCAGGACTGCTTGCCTCTGACAACGCTGAGGAAAATAACCGAAGTAATTAATGAAAAGTGATACTGAGGCAGTTAGAGGGGGCAGGGTTCCCCAAGGGGACCTGTGAAGCAGCCAGTTCTGCTGAGGGGCAGGGAAGTGTCAGAGAGAAGGGGCAGGAGTTACAGGGATCCCGAGGCACGGAGGAGACAGGGTTGAGGCCTGGACAAATGGTGGCCTGGTAGAAGGGAGGGAGTAATAAGGGTAAGATGGGGGTAGATTAGAGAAGTGAGCAGAGCTGATTTCTGCACGGGTTAGGAGGCCACAGAGCAGTCTGCTTTCTGAGGTGCTAAGGAAGTGATGTGATCTGATCTATATTTTGAAAAGATCATCTTCCTCCCCAAAGTGAAATGAACAAATTAAATAAAAACAAAACAATAGTAAAAATACACAAAAATAGAGCTGGTGAGATGGCTCGGTGGGCAAAGACGCTTGCCACCAAGCCTGACACCCTGGGTTCCATTCCAGGACCCACATGGTCGAAGAGTGCCAACTTCCACAGGCTGCCCTCTGACTTCTACATGAACATGGTCCACACACACTCCAAATGTGGAGAGAGATCACTTCAAGTGCAGGGAGGAGACTTGGATGAGAAGAGGAGAGGGAGATCAGTTGCGAGGCAACTGATGGCAGTCCCAGTGCTTCAACTAAGTTGGAGGCCAGCTGAGAGATGCCAGAGCCTGCTTAGAAGTGACCAGGTTGTTGTGAGGGCGAATATTCTTCACTACTGAAGGGACTTGGCTTTTTCTGTAAAACAGGGTTCCACAAAGGATTCCATCAGAAGAGAAACTCACCATGACTAAAGCTTTTCTTTGCCTTTTCTTTTCATTCTTATCCTTAAGATGGGGTCTTGCCATATTGCTCAGGCTGGTTCAAACTTTAGGGGTCAAGTGACCCCTTCCTAGCCGTAATGAACAGTTCTCACCATCACTCCTAGGTCCAACTAAAGGATTTCGTTTGTTTGCTTGGTTTCTTGAGACGGCATCTTTCAGAGGTCAGCCTTGTCTGGAACTCTCTATGTAGCTGGGGATGACTTTGAACTTCTGGTCCTCCTGTCTCCCTTTCCAGTGCTGGGATTCATTACAAGAGTGTGCTAGCTTTCTCCCCCAGGCATCTTTGAGTGTTTTGCCTGCATATCACACGCATAACTGATACCCACAGAGGCCAGGAGACAGCACGGATCCCCTGAAACTGGAATAATGGATGGTTGTGAATCATTTTGGTGATGGGAACTGAACCCGGGTCCTCTACAAGGGCAACAAGCACTCTTAACTGCTGAGCCATCATTCTAGCACCTTAAATTTTTTAAAAGTTTTATTTATTTTAGAATGTGCTAGTTCTTGTGCTGGGCTTTACAAAAAGAGAGAGGGGTATGAGGGAAGGTGGGCCAAGGTGGAAGCAGATGAGGATATAGGCTACTACAGCAGTCCAGACAGGAAACCATGGCCAGTTTTCCATGGCAGATTTGCTTAATTTGGCCACAGAACACCTGAGATGGCCGTCCCTCTGTGAAATGTGATGTGAATGAAAATAGTGCGTACCAAGCACTTAGCATAGGCTCTGACTATAGTAAACAGTAGTTAGCTGCCATTGCAGCCCAGGAGCCTGCTTTTCAGAAGGCTCTTAAGAGGTTCTTGTGCCCTTAAAAATGCAAATGAAATCTCATTTCTGGCATTAAAACCCTCAAGGGCCTTCCCATTGTGGAATGCAGAAACTTCATAGTTTGTTCTTGCCATAACCTTCAAAGTCATTCATGGTCCAGCTCTGGCCTTCTTTTCTGGTCTTAGTTCCTACCACTCTTCCCTAAGCAACTCCAATGGCTTGCCACTGTCTCATTTTCTTCTGCTTTCTTAGCCCTAGATTTTCCCTGTGGTGGTAGACTTATTGCATTTCAGCTCGACCATCATCTTTCCTAATCACCCTGTCTAAGAGAGAGGGCCTGCTTCTCACGTCCAGCATACCAAATTTACTTCCTTCATTGCACAGGTTGTCTTAGGGCTGCAGATAGCTCAGGGGTAGAGAACTTGGCTAGCATGTATGAGGCCCAGTCTAATACTTCTTGTTGTTTCTATTGTTTTTCAAGACAGGGTTTCTCTGTGTAACAGTCCTGGCTGTCCTGGAACTCGATCTGTAGACCAGGCTGGCCTTGAACTCACAGAGATCTCCTGCCTCCCAGGTGCTGGGATTAAAGGTGTGCGCCACTACCACCCAGCTCTCCCAATCTAATTTTTAAGCCTGGTGTGGTAGTAGGTACACACCTGTACTATCAGTCTGACCTACAAGAGACCTGTTGCAAAAATAATACAAATGAAATGTCGTGTTTACTGTTTCTCTCTCCAACTAGAATGAATCTAGCTAGTGTTCTCTAACACATGGGAACTTCTACAACGGAGAAGACTGTTTCCAGAATCTCAGATTCAGGGAAGGACACCAACTGATCAACCTTACAAGCCCAATGGTAGCTCAGTTAGCATCTATAAATCTACAAAGAGAATTAAAATAGGCACCTGCCAATATTTATAGAAATGATTCTAAGCATCTGTAATGCACGACTGCAAACACTTTTTTTTTTACAACAAACCAACACTTTCTTGGGCAGCAATATTCCTGAAAGAAGCACTTAGATATTTGCTAAAACACACTTGACGCCTCACTTAGACCCAACCAAGTTAACTAAAAGCAATACACTGTCTCTCCGATACTTCAGCTGAAAGGACAGAGGTAAGTCAGCCTTAACCTTTCCTCGAGTTACCTAGGAATCATGGGACAGCAGAATCTTGTAGAATAGGTGGGAGTAATTATCCATTAGGGCATACCCTGCAGCAGAGTGATACTTGCAGGATAAGGGCCCGGGCTCATCTTGCAAAACCAAAACTGAGACAAATATCAACACTACTTAATTATGCCACTCACATTCTTTCCCCAGCTTCATCTGTTGCAACCCAAAGCTCATGCTGGTAACTCTGGAAGGACTACCTTGGAGCCACTGGACCCCTTTATTTATCCTTTTCAATGTTGTGCCATTAAATAAGTCTTAAATATTAAATATTTAACGTTGGGACATTAAGTCTCCTGCTTTTCACAAAGACTTGTCTTTTTAGTGCATATTGGGGACGGGTGGCTAAGCCTAGCTTGTTGGGGTTGCTAAGGCCCAGGCTTCTGCTCACCCCTCAAAAAACTCCAATTATAATTCCTAAAATGGATATATGCTTTGCTATTTCCCTGAACAACTTCAATTCAATTTTGTTTTCTTTATCAGCATAATTTTTCAGGACTGCAGTAAAAGTGAAGCCCCAGAGAATTGAGATAGGACAGTTATGACCATTTGCTCCTATACTAGCCACAGGAAAATACAGCTTTCTTTCAAATTTTACTTCACCTATCTTAAACTGTTACCCTGAAAATGACTGCTGTTCCTCTGAGTAACTCCCCTTTCCTGTCTTACAAACTGACTATATTTGATCTGTAGAAAGTTGGTTTTTAAAAATTTACATAACTTGGGGGGTGACGATATTGTCAGAAAGTAGACTAACATGCACAAAGCCCTGGGTTTAACCCCTAGCACTACATACACAGGATGTAATTCCAGAACTTGGGAAGTGGAGGAAAGAGGATTGAAAGTGCAAGGTCATCCTCAGCACCAGAGTTCAGTTCAAAGCCAGCCTCGGCCATGAGACCTCCGAGTCAACAAAATTATTAGAATTACATACTCTCAAAATTAGGGTAAGTAAACGCAAAGAGGCATTTCTTTCCCAGCTGTTAGCTACGGTTCTGGTTGGATTAGGCAACGAGCTAAAACGTACTAAAAACTGAAACTATTTCATGATGAACTGCAGCAAGTTCAGGCAGGTCTGAGTTAAATCAGGGCTGCCATGGTTTAACAATAACTTCTTGAACCATTTATTCGTTTTCTAGCAACAACTAATGCTGCTGGAGCATTTGCTGTGTGTCAGGTTACTGTCCTGTCTTACCTTCACTGTAGCTAATTAATCCTTAAGTCCATGAAGAAGACAGCACTAGGCCAGCAAAAAAGCTCAGCAGGTACTTGCTGCCAAGCCTGACGATCTGAGTTCGAGTCCTGACACCCACACAATGGAAGGAAGATAACCTATTCCCAAAAGCAGTCCTCTGACCTCCACATACCTTCTATGGCATGAGTGCACCCCCTCCAAAAAATGTAAAAGGAGAAAAAAAATACAGCACCCCTCCACAACCAGGCTCTAAAGGTAAATAATTCGATGCCAAGTCACTATTAAGGACTAGACAGTCCTAGTCCAGAGCAGGGCCAGAGTTCTTAGCTACCTACTCATTCAACAACCATGTGAGCTCTTCCTACTCCCTAGGCACTGATCAAGCCACCTAATCACACCAGTGAATGAGACAGATGGCAGCTCAGCTGTAATTAACTCACCTTCTTGGGAGGTGGAGGCAGAGGCAGAAGTGTCGTGAGTTTGAAGCCAGTCTAGGTTAAGAGAGCACTGCCTCAGTACACAGACAAAAAGACAGATCAAAGTGATTTTGCCAGCTGGGTAAGGTGGCACAGTCCCTTAATCTGAGCTCTAGGGAAGCAGAGACAGGTGGATTTCTGGGAGTTTGAGGCCAGCTTGGTCTACATATTGAGTTCCAGGACAGCTAGAGCTATAAAATGGAAAGACCTTGTCTCAAAGAAAGTGGTTTGCCTCCTATGGAACTTACATCCTAGCAGGGGGTTGGACAAATAGCAAAATATGAACACAAATGTAAATTATGTGGCATGCTATTCATTTAATCACTTCAAACTGCCAATAGCCAAGTAGGGGTGTATTGTTTTAGCTACAAAAAGGGTCATCTTGCCGGGCGGTGGTGGCGCACGCCTTTGATCCCAGCACTCGGGAGGCAGAGCCAGGCGGATGTCTGTGAGTTCGAGGCCAGCCTGGTCTACAGCTCGAGATCCAGGAAAGGCGCAAAGCTACACAGAGAAACCCTGTCTCGAAAAAACAAAAACAACAAAAAACAAACAAACAAACAAAAAACCCCAAAAAACAAAAAGGGTCATCTCACACGGCTCAAGCCAACAGGAACAATAGTGCAACTTAAAAAAGTAGCCAGGTGGACCTCAATGGATGAAATTTTCGGGGAGGAAAGGGCTCAGAAGTTACTCCTGACACTGTCTTCACATATGGCAACATCAGGCTACGGAGAACAAAGGAGAAAACAGAAGTGAAATGTTTTGTAAACTAGGAAGTTGTAGGACTGTGGCAATCTTTTTTTATTTAATTACATTTGTTTTGTCAGCTTAGTGCATGTCCACGCGTGCGCCCATGCTCATGAGGGTGGGAGGACAACCTGCAGGAGTCCTCTCCTGTCACCATGCAGGTGCATGTCCACGCGTGCGCCCATGCTCATGAGGGTGGGAGGACAACCTGCAGGAGTCCTCTCCTGTCACCACGCAGGTGGTCCTAGGCAAACCTTCACCTGCTCATCTAGCTCAGCAGCTTGACTGCAGCAAGTTCTTACTTGGTATTATTTAAAGCTTCCTACTTCATCTCACCACAACAGAAAGGCAAATAGGACTCTTGGGTTAAAATATTTCTCTTGCTCCCAAAACACAAAACAATGTTTTATTGTTATTGTTCTTTGGTTAATAAAGCTTTATCTACACAAAGAAGGTAACAGGACATGTCTGAAAACAAATTTGTAGGTCAAACTGCAGTCTGAACAACCTCTCAGAAATCCGAGAGCCGTGTTCTTTTAACAGAAGGAAGTGTAGTAAATAGTACTGCCTGTAATTTACAGTCTCAAGTAGGTAGGAGCTTTCCTAGTGCTACCAAACCATTCTACCAGATAACCATTACTTGCAATTAAATAACAATTAAATTACCTACTAAAACTTAAGGAAAAGGTAACCAATGGAAAATTGTACCAAGGTAATTTTTAGGGAAATGACAGGCATGTAGAGTTCTATAAGAGATAGTCCTTAGTTTAAGGACTTTCACATTCAAGAATTCAAAAAGTAGTAAATTTTTAGAATTTATTTATTTGTATTTAAAAGGAACTGTTGACAACGATTCACTGAAACAATCCAAGTGGGAAAATACAGTCAACACTGCTGAAACATGTTTATTCCACTGAGCAAAACTTCTTAGATGGGTACTGACATGAAGCTGAGGGCTTCAGACTGATCTAAACACACGTGGTCTGATTAACAATATTCAATCACATCTTTCTTTCCTGGATATATAAAAATTAAAATACCAATTAAAAAACTAATATATCTTCTCTTTAAATGCTTCTTACAGATACAATCTTAGTATTATTTAATAGTGGTAATTTAAGAGATTTATTTTGCTCACAAGGTAAGCGACAATCTACCAAAGGGAACCAATAGTTGGCCTATAGGCTCATAGTGCAAATAAAAAGATCAAGAATGCAGCAACTGACATTTCTAAAAATAAAAAACATAAAATTCGTAGAAGTTTCATGCAAAAAGCTGTACTAAGCAGATGGCCGCAGAGCTAGAAGGCTTGCTAATTGTACTGGCAACATCAATGGGACTCCTCATCTTTGCAGATTCAACTTGAACTCTCGTCTTAGGCTTTGTATTTGGCTTTTCCAGTTTCACTAATGACACAAACATGCTATAAAATAAAAGAAATTCACATTAGAAAAATGTATTCTGGAGAGACAAGAACAGCATTAGAGAATACTACCACATTGTCTGGGTTCCTACCAAACAAGGTACTTCGGACCAGTAACTTGAAGAAAACACATTCTGAAAACAAAGCAGAAATATTTTCCAATAGTGTGCTTTTTTCTTTGTCTTACTATGTAACTTTGAAAAACATATAAAGCTGGGCATTGAAGGCATATCAAAATAGGGGCCAGTGTAGCTAGGTAGTGGTATCACATGCCTTTAATGCCAACACTGGAGAGGCAGAGCAAGATGGATTCTCTGTGAGTTCAATGCCAGCCTGGTCTACAGAGTTAGTTCCAGGAGAGCCAGAGCCACACAGAGAAACCCTGTCTCAAAACAAACAAACAAATAAATGAATGAATGAATAAGGGGTGGTGGTCAGGATAAGTGATCTTAAAAAGATGAAATAAAAACCATGCTTTAGATAATGCTGCCCATGTAGTCTTCTTAACTACTCCTGGACAATGTTCATAAACTCACCTGAAGGACTCTTGCCTCCAGAGTGGGAGGCAGGTATGTGAAGTAGAGTTAATTATAAGATTTAAATGGAATTCTTACTTACAACCATATTTATCATGTGAAATAACAATGAGACAATTTTTGTATATTAAAGCTGTTCAACTATTTCAGTCAGCAAGAAGTGTCACACTAGCCTGGCCAAGTTCCAGTCCTAAGGACGTCTATACTTGACTACAGCTTTATGTGACTAATGGGAACCATCAGTCTAGTCAAATTACGAGGTGCTGGAAGGAGAAAACAATTCTTCCCTTTCCTAAATTTTTATGTGGGTTTTTGAAAAATGAGATTGAGAAAAAAAAAAAAAGAAGCATTACTTACATTCAAATCCCTGAAGTACTCATTATAGTCAAGGGCATATCCAACAACAAACTTGTCTGGAATTTCAAATCCAACAACTGTAAACAATCACAGTTTATTATTTAGATAGAGAAAATAGTATTTTCAAATCTAATAGTTGCAAATGTGCCTTCTTTACAAATGTTCTCTAAAATAACTCTAAGCCATTTCATAGTCAACTTTTTTCAGCTATAAGATGGATAAATGATTGACCAAAGAGCATCTACTTACAGTCTGGCCTATATCCAACACTTCGAGAGGTCCTTTTCACCAGCAAGCTGTTAATTACAAAATATTAAACGTGACATATGGAAATACAACAAAGCATTACGAAAGAAAACATCAGTGTTCTTAAGTATCATCTGCATAAAGAATACGGTCAGCTTTGCATACCCATGGGAAGACAGAAACTAATCAGAGTTCACAAGAAGACAAGGCCCTTGATTGATCTCCACGTGGAACCTGGTAAGATGCTTCTGAGAGCAGAATCCCAACTACCCGTACGTCTGTTAGAGCACAGCTACTGAGGGGAATGAATGGGTGGGGGTGCCAATAAGCACAGATGAATAGATAAGGGATCTAGATCCAGAATCCTTGAAATACAACCCCTAAACTTGTAAAGGAGGTAGGTAACAAATGTTCTTTCATCAAGACTTTTAATAAGTGGCTCACAAATGGGAACTTTAGGCTCAAAACAAGTGTGTTAAAAGAACTTTTTATTTTTTTGCAGTGGAGATTGTACCCAGAGACTTGATCATGTTAAGAATGTATAATACCACTGAGCTATCCACTCCATTTTTTAGTTATTATATTTTCAACTGCTTGACTATTGCTAAAAACATAACAGTTTTGAGCAGTTTTATTTTTTAAAATTATACTGTTATTCATAGAAATCATGAATTTGCAAATGTAATTTGATTACACATAATTATATACAACTATATAGTTAGTTAATTATCTGAATGCTTGTCATGTATATATACAACCCTGAGTTGAATCCCTACTACCACCAAAAAATGTTAATGGCTTTCAAATTTTTTTATTTTCACAGAAAGTTGCAAAAGAAAAATATCATACACAAGGGAGGTCTCTAGTGTCCCTTTTTAGCAGATTATCAAACCAGCACATGGGCACCAATGAACTAAGTGGCCATGTACAGATTTCACCAATTTCATATAAACTCATCTTTCTGTGCAGTTCAGGCAATTTCCTAATCACTACCACAATCAAGATACTTTGAACATGCAAGGCTCTCTCTTGCATTCCCTTAACCCCTGGCAATCCCTGATCTGTTCTCATCTGTATGACTTTACCATTTTAAAGTAGGTTATACAAGTAGAAGCATGCAGTTTTATTACTTTGCCTTTCTTTTTGGGGTATGTGTATGGGTCTTATTATAATAGCCTTGAAAAAAATTAGGGAATTTTCAAAACAGGGGGCAGGTAAGCAGTTTAAACAGAGCAAAACACCTGTCTTACGTACTGCTGAAAGTGTCATAACTGGTACAGTTCCAATAAGACTCATCTGAACTGTTGTGTATTATAGTTGTTCCTGTTTATTGCTGATTTGATGGTTTAGTTGTACTACAGTTTTGTCCAAATTTTGTTGCTTTGAATTCTGGGCTATCACAAATGGTGGTGTGAAGATTCTTGTACAGATTTGAGTAGGGAGGTATGAGACAGGTATGAAAGCTCAGGCTGCTTATCTCAAATTCAATGTGATCCTCCTGCCTCTACTTTCCAAATGCTGAGATCACAGGTAGTACAGAAGTGAACCACCATACCTAGCTATCAATTTATACAGATTTTTATATCAACATGCATTTTCACTTCTCAGGGATAAGTACTCAGTACAACTTGTAAGGCCTTCTGGTAGTTATATGTGCAGTTTTAAAAGAAACTGTTTTCTAGAGTGGCCATACTATCTTATATTCCTATCAAATAATAGCTTTTTAATTTTTATTTTGGGAAAAACCAAAACACACTTGTGTAGGACAATTACATTATCAAAAAATTACCCACATCTCACCTCCAGCAATAAAAAAACTCATTGAGGTACATTTATACCATCTATCAGAAAAATCCACGAGGATGAACTGCTCAAACAGGCTTCATGAAAATTATAGAGATTCAAAGACTTTACACAGACACTTTGATCCTTTAAAAAGAGTTTATAAAAAGCCAGTTATGGTCAGCAGAGATGGTTCAGTGGGTAAGGCTATTGCTGCCAACTCTGCCAACCTGTATTCCACCCCCACCTAGGACCAACAAGGTAGAGAGAACCAGCTCCCCTAGGCTGTCCTCTGACCTACACAAGTACATGTGGCACATGCCCACATCTCTGCCACAATAAATAAGTGTAATGAAAAAAATTTTAGAATCAGTTATGATTCAGGAATAAAAAAGAAAAAAGACCTGAACTTTCCTCTACACAAAAACCACAGATTAGTCAAAAGATTTTAAAATAAAATGAAATTGTGAAAGTAAAAACAAAGCAAAATTCAACAGCAGCAAAACAAAAACAATGTTACTTTTAATGACAAAACCCAACTTAAAATAACAGAAGCATCAACTGAGCCATGTTCCCTGTAAGCTTATTAGCTCTGTGGGCAATTCCCTATGCTTCAACATTCTCATCTGTAAGGTGGAGATAACAACTATTAGAGGATCAAACTATAACTAAAAATAAAAACAGAAAGAACTATGAAAACAAAAGCCAAACACCTAGATATAGCAAGGAAGATGTGGGACTGCTTCAGAAAAAAGAAGTAGGCATTTATAAAATTTCAATGATGACACAAAACAGGATGCCTTATCCACCACTCAACTCCAGGAGATTCAAATGTTCAGGGCCCCACCCTTGTGGGTATCACCTTTGGTATCACTGGTTTCCATTTCCCAAGGGAACTCTAGATCGTCTCATGCTACTCAGGACAAGTTTGATATAAATAGCATGCTGCAAAACCAATTGTTATTTGACTCTACATATGTGTGTGCATTTCGTATCTAAAAACTTGTATAGCAAGTTGGTCTGTAAGCACAGGCACCTGAGTTTGGATCTTCAGTGTTCACATAAAAAGCTGACCATTCCTGTATGTGTTTGTGACCCCAGCACTGTGAGCTTAGAGATGGATTCAGAAGCTCACCCACCAAACAGCCTGCATGGCTAAAACTTTGAACTTATAGTTCAGTTAGAGACCCTGTCTCAGGCAATAGAAGAAGATACCCAATCTTGCTCTGGCCTTTGCATATGTGCATGTGTGTACTCACCTGCACATTGCAAGTTAACACGCACACATACACACACACACACACACAAAATATTCTAAGAAACTATACTAAAAATATACATATTCCCCTAAATGATTCAGTTAAGTATTTATATGACACTAACATTATAACAGGTATTAAAGTATATGGAAGGATATGCATAGGTTCTGTGTAAACACTCAACATTAAAAAAATTAAATTACGTTTATTTTCTTTGTGTGTGGGTTGGGGCATGTGTTGTGGTACACACATGGATTTAAGAGGGAAATTTTTAGGAGTCAGTTTTCTCCTTCCACCATGTGGTCCAGGCTTTGAACTCAGGTTGTCAGGCTTGGCAGCAGGTGAGTTTACCCAGTGAGCCATCTTGCCAGCCCTTCTGACATTTTTTATGAAGGACTTGAACATCTAGGGAGCTTAGTGTTGAGGTAGTTGTGAATCCAAAGCTCTGTATATACTGTATTAGACAAGGAGCTGACTATAATGACAGGCTTTATTAACATATAATAAAATCACAAAGGATACTGTCTAAATTTTAAGATTACATTACTATTTAAAGATAAAATGAGAGCTGAAAGCATTTCTCCTTACAAAGAAGCAATTACTTAATGCTCCAAATGAAGAAAACATTTTACTTTAAAATGTCATACATACCTTGCAACTTTAACCATTTTGGGGTTGTACCGCCTGACCAAGGAAAGCAAAGTTTGCATTGTTTTACCAGTGTCAATTATATCCTTTTAAAAAGAAAAGAGACATTTAATGGTAAGTGTTAAATAAAACCAGCATCATTTTAAAATCAGAGTTGCTATACAAACACAGAATACCAGAACCTCAATGTTCTGGTATTCCATGGCAGAATGTCATTATTTTTTCAGCACATATAAAAAAAAAACCTCACCATAATTCACACACAGAGATAGTCTGTAACTTGTAACCCATCTGGCTCTCAGCAAGTAGTGGGAATGTCAGTCCCCAGAACTACACTGCACAGGTGTGGCAAAGTAAAAAACAATGAATTGAAACGGGTACATGTAATCACTGGACATACATGCAATTCCTCTTCTTGTTTTTCACTCAGGGTCTAGCTATATAGCTCAGGCTGGTAGCCTTAAACTCAAGATCCTACTGCTTTAGACTCCTGACAGCTAGGATGGCAGGCATAAGCCACCAGGTTTAATTCTGTAAAAGTATATTAGATTTTTCTTTGTAATTTCAAGATAGGGACTCTTTCATCATAAATTCTGATAATGTGAGCAACAATGTTTTGTATTAGGTTTGAAGACATCCAAATTACTATATTTTACTATATAAAACTTTATCAAAGATAAAGCACCTGCATAAGATCCACTGGGCCCCATATCTCCAGTACTACCAAAAACAGTATCAGAAAACAAATAAAAATCCATAAAGCAGCGTGGACCACAAGAAATATGAGGGCTAGAGACTTGTGAAAAATGAAGATTCTAGGATGTGGCAGGCAGGATGGGCGCCAATATCACTGCCCGCTGGAGTACACACTGGAAGAACTTCTACCTCTTAGAGGTGACCACAATCCATGAACACAATACGACAGTCACCTTGTACACAACAATTTTAGCAGACTAGAAAGAGAATTCTCCTGCTGATTTTGAAGAAGTGAGCTGTCATGCTATGAGAGGGCTGTGTAGTAGGACATGAGGGATGATCTTTGTAGAAGTGAGCCACCCCCAGTCATCAGTCAGGGAGAAAACTGTCCCTCATTTGGATAATACACAAGGAATTATACGGTGCTATTATCCTGAATGAACTTTTATTTATTTGTGCGTTGTGTGTGTACACACACTTGCCATGGTTCAAAGCCAGCAAGGTCTACATAACTACTTCCAAGACAGCCAGGGCTACATAGTGAGACCCGATCCTTAAAAAAAAAAAAAAAAAAAAAATGAGTGAAGCTGGGCAGTGATGGCGCACGCCTTTAATCCCAGCTAGCACTCAGGAGGCAGAGGCAGGAGGATCATAGGCCAGCCTGGGTTACAGAGTGAGTTCCAGGAAAAGTGCAAAGCTACACAGAGAAACCCTGTCTCGAAAAACCAAAACAAACAACCAAACAAAAATCAATGAAAGAAGCCAGACACAAAGTACAATTACTATGTAATTCTATTTATATGTATGTCCTCAATTGGCAAATCTTAGAAAGTGGAAAAGGGAAAGGAAGAAATAAGAAATGAAGGCTAAGGAGACTGGATTTTTCTGTAGGAAAATGATGTTTTTATAATGTTACTTAAAAAAAAAAATAAGGGCCACCAAGATGGCTTGGTGGGTAAAGCCATTTGCCATGTAAGCCTAGTAACCTAAATTTAATCCTCAGATTCCATGTAAAAGGTAGAAGGAAAGAACCAATTATACAAAGTTGTCTTCTGACTTCCATGTGCATACTGTGGCATGTTTACCCATGCAAACATACACAAACTTTTTTTGAGACAGGGTTTCTCTGTGTAGGTTTCTGTCCTAGAACTTGCTCTGTAGACCAGGCTGGCCTCAAACTCACAGATATCTGCCTGCCTCTACCTCCCAAGTGGTGGGATTAAAGGTGTGCGTCACCACCACCTGGCAACAAACTTTGAATTAAAGAAAAAGTCAAAAGTGGAGGATAACTTCAAGGAAACAATGTTTTCTGGCACAGTACTGCAGTTACATTTATGAATTGACATCAGTTGAGAAAGCATGTACAAAACATGCGCAGGGTCAGGCTAGACAAAATTCCAGGATGGAGAGGGGAGGTGGGCATCATGTCTTGCTCCAGTGAAACTGATAGCTGCTGCAAGACGAGAGTCAGTTTTCTTTAAGAATGTGGCTCCTGGTGGGTTGATCACTCTCTAGTGAAAGCCACACATCCAAGAGTAATGGGCAGAACTAACTGTATTGTTGGATTTTAAAAAAAGAAGACGACCCAAAGTTGGGTAGATAGGGAAGGGAGGACAGATCTGGGAGGAGTCGGGAGAGGGCGTAAACATAATCAAAATACATTGTACTAAATTTTCAAAGAACTAAAAAAAAAAAAAAAAAAGAAAAATTTTAAAAAGAAATACTAACTGAACAATGGTGGTGCACACCTGTGATTCCATCTTGTAAGAAGCTGGGGGAAAAGGATCATGAGTTCAAGGTCAGCATAGGTTACACAGTGGGTTCAAAGCCAGCTTGGAGGCCAGGTATGGTGACACACAACCATAATGGTAGCATTCAGAAGGCAGAGGCAGGTCATCCTGATCCACACTATGAGAGCCAGGCCAGATGGGGCTAACACTAATACCTGGTCTCATAAAAGCAAAAAAGCCATCTTGAGCTACACAACAAGACCTTGCAGGAGGGAGGGAGGGAAGATGGACTAAGGGAAAGAGACGGAGGGAGGAAGGGAGGTAGATGGTAGATGCCTGTAATCTCAGCACTTGAGTTGGGAGGTGCAGGCAGGTGGATGGAGTTAAGAGTCTAGCCTGGACTATTTAGCTACCTCATTCTCCAAACAAATAAACAAACAAAAAGCAAAACAAAGAACTGAGGGTGAAGCCTAGTGGTAGAACATTTGTTTAGCATGCTCTGGGTTTGATCCCTAGCACCACACGTAAAAACAAAGAAGTAAAATTTCCTTTGTTAAAAAACAAAATAAGGGCTGGAGAGGTGGCTCAGTGGTTAAGTATATTAGCTATGTAACCATGAGGACTGGAGTTTGGATCTCAGTACTCACATAAAAACCAGGCATTTTGCTCCCACCTGCAACCCAGGTCTAAGAAGGCAAGAGGCAGGAGGATTGCTGGGGTTTGCCAGCTTCCAGCCTATATAAGAAAATGTGAGCTCCGGGTTCGGAGAGACACATCTTCTGGTCTCTGTACTTGTGCACAGGCATGCATACTTGCACATATACTCATATACACTCAGACATATAAAACACATGCACAAAAAATAAATATTACAAAAAGCAGAAAGGAAACAAAGAGATTACAAAAATGAATAAGCAACTAGGAGCAGAAAAATGATGATAGAAAAATGATGTTCTGGAAAATGTGCAAAGTACAGAGAAGATGAAAATGGAGAAGGACCTCTTGGTCCCATATTGAACTCGAGTTGGAAGAGGCGAGTCCGGTCTCAAAATGGAGGGCCATGATCCAAAGGGACCAGAACAGTTGAGGAAGCTGTTTATTGGTGGTCTGAGCTTTGAAACCACAGATGATAGCTTAAGAGAACATTTTGAGAAATGGGGCACACTTACAGACTGTGTGGTAATGAGAGATCCCCAAACAAAACGTTCCAGGGGCTTTGGTTTTGTGACCTACTCTTGTGTTGAAGAGGTGGATGCTGCAATGTGTGCTCGGCCACACAAGGTTGATGGGCGTGTGGTGGAACCAAAGAGAGCTGTTTCTAGAGAGGATTCTGTAAAGCCTGGTGCCCATATAACCGTGAAGAAAATTTTTGTTGGTGGTATTAAAGAAGATACAGAAGAATATAATCTCAGAGACTACTTTGAAAAGTATGGCAAAATCGAAACCATAGAAGTTATGGAAGGCAGGCAGAGTAGAAAAAAGAGAGGATTTGCTTTTGTAACTTTTGATGATCATGACACAGTTGATAAAATTGTTGTTCAGAAATACCACACTATTAATGGGCATAACTGTGAAGTGAAAAAGGCCCTTTCTAAACAAGAGATGCAGTCTGCTGGATCACAGAGAGGTCGTGGAGGTGGATCTGGAAACTTTATGGGTCGTGGAGGAAACTTTGGAGGTGGTGGAGGTAATTTTGGTCGTGGTGGAAACTTTGGTGGAAGAGGAGGCTATGGTGGTGGAGGTGGTGGCAGCAGAGGTAGTTATGGAGGTGGTGATGGTGGATATAATGGATTTGGAGGTGATGGTGGCAGCTCTGGTGGTGGTCCTGGTTACAGTAGTAGAGGAGGCTATGGTGGTGGTGGACCAGGATATGGAAACCAAGGTGGTGGATATGGTGGTGGTGGAGGAGGATATGATGGTTACAATGAAGGAGGAAATTTTGGTGGAGGTAACTATGGTGGTGATGGGAACTATAATGACTTTGGAAATTATAGTGGACAACAGCAATCAAATTATGGGCCCATGAAAGGGGGCAGTTTTGGTGGAAGAAGCTCAGGCAGTCCCTATGGTGGTGGTTATGGATCTGGTGGTGGAAGTGGTGGATATGGTAGCAGAAGGTTTAAAAAAAAAGCAGAAAAGGGCTACAGTTCTTAGCAGGAGGGAGAGCGAGGAGTTGTCAGGAAAGCTGCAGGTTCCTTTGAGACAGTCGTCCTAAATACATTAGAGGAACTGTAAAAATCTGCCACAGAAGGAGCGATGATCCATAGTCAGAAAAGTTACTGGAAACCCTTCTTGTTCAGGACTGTCATAGCCACAGTTTGCAAAAAAGTGCAGCTATTGATTCAAGCAATATAGTGTCAATTCGATGTACATTCCTGAGGCCTTTTATCTGTTGTAGCTTTGTCTTTTTCTTTTTATTACATCAGGTCTATTGCCCTGTAAATTGTGGTAGTAGTACCAGGAATAAAAAATAAAGGAATTTTTAACTTTTCAAAAAAAAAAAAGGAAGAAAAGAAAATGGAGAAGGAGGTTGGTATGTATTCCGAAGCCACACTGAAAAACCTATTAAAATGTTTACTAGCCGGGCGGTGGTGGCGCACGCCTTTAATCCCAGCACTCGGGAGGCAGAGGCAAGCGGATCTCTGTGAGTTCAAGGCCAGCCTGGTCTCCAAAGCGAGTTCCAGGAAAGGCACAAAGCTACACAGAGAAACCGTGTCTCGAAAAAAACAAAACAAAACAAAAATGTTTACTGAAGAATTGAGGAATAGCGTCAAGGTAAGAGGATGATCACAAACAGGTGTAAGTGGGTTCAAGAGCCTCCTGAGTATCTGGGATTCCAGGCATGCCCTACTGTACATGGCTTCTCTTAATCTTTAGGAAACACAAGCCCCTCATTAAAACAGATTTCTCTCTCTGGTTTACCTTTATTATAATACACACTAAGTTAGAAAAATTTAAATAGTATATTAAAAAGTAAATGCAGAACTTACTTCAACAACATACATATGATCACAAACAGAGTTCAGTAAGGCAGACATGAAATAGGGAGACCACAAAAAACTAAAGAGGTATGTATGTAGGCCATTAGACAGTGATAAGTGAAAATATTGAAAGGGATAGGAAGTTGACATGGAAATGTAAGATTTTACGTAGAATAGCCAAAGAAAACTTTAATGAGAAAGTGACTTCTGAGTAAAGCAATGGTTCTTAGAGCTTAGCATGCATCAGAATCAGCTCAAGGTTTGCTCAAGAAAAGCTTGCTAGTTTTCATCATAAAGATTCTGAGTCAGTAGGTTCTTGGCTGATGATTTGGGTTTTTAGGGATCACATTGAAAAGCAATGGGCTACAGACAGAGATGGTTTGAGTCTTTACTCCACTCACTGCCTGGTAACCTTGGGAATCTGTTTACCCTTCCTGTGCTTGTTTCTACATCATTTACAGTAGTAGCTGGCAAAGTGAGCATTGGATAAACTTTACTGGTATTACATACAAAGTACTCAAGGACATAATAGCAAAGAGAAAATAACACATGAACTATAAATATTTTTCTTCTTTTATAAGAATATTTGATATTCATTTAAGATGAAATAAGAATCTTATGATAGTCCATAAAATAAAATTTAGGACATTAAACAACATACATATCTCTCTATAATTATAGCTGGTTTTAAAGAAAAAAATCAAAACCAAAAGAGATAGTGTGTAAATGTTTTTATGAGCAGCCAAATACATCACTTATACTTTTTGGTTTGTGTTTTGCTGTTATTGCTGTTGTTATTTTGTTTTGTTTTAAAAACAAGGACTCTCTGGCTTCAAACCCATTATGAAACCCAGGCTAACATCAATGGAATTCAAGAGCCTCCTGAGTATCTGGGATTCCAGTCATGCCCTACTGTACATGGCTTCTCTTAATCTTTAGGAAACACAAGCCCCTCATTAAAACAGATTTCTCTCTCTGGTTTACCTTTATTATAATACACACTAAGTTAGAAAAATTTAAATAGTATATTAAAAAGTAAATGCAGAACTTACTTCAACAATCAAGACATTCTAGAAGAAAAAAGAGAAATGAAAATTATTACATGAAGTAAGATATTTTCCAATTATCAGTGAAATCATACAACAAACTCTAAGAAATTACCCAAACTCTTGCTTATAAGTAGTTGACTATACTGAATCCTGCTTGAAACAAGTGTTCTATTAGAACTCAGAAGTCCTTAATATTAAATCTTTCATAAAGAATATATGACCCATATGTCCATTTTTTTATAAAAAGCTTTTAATCCTTAATGCAAGATCTTAGACAACTTGTGAAATTTCTTTGAATCTCAGTGTCCTATATGTAAACTGAGAAACCTGAACCAGCTGGCCTTTTATGTATCTTGACTTTAAAATTCTAAGAACTATAACCTGTACAAATGCCTCCAAAAATCATGTATCTAACATAAGAGAGAATGCAATTAAAATTTTATTTTTCCATCAATCAAAAACTAGTAAGGTTGTGCACATATCTGGGGGCCTACACTAAGGACAAATACCAATACTTCTATTTACCATAAACCCCTAAACCCATGCCAACCCACTCTTTTTTCTTTTACTTTGTAGCCCAGATTGGCCCAGAACTCATCATGTAGCCAAAGCTGACCTCAAACTGGCAGCAACATTCCTGTCTCAATCTACTGAATGTTAAGATTACAGTTGTGATTTACCATGCCTGGGTCCTCACTCCCTCCACTTTCTATGTTTATGCTAGTTAGAGGAACAAGGCAGCATTTCCCATGTCCATAATAAACACTGCACAGAAGATATATTCTCTACTATTTATCTATAATTCTCAATGCACTCTGCCAAACAACCATTAACATCAGAATTGTAATGTCTTCTATATTATTCTAAGCTAGTGGTTACAAGGTAGAGTATATAGCATCCACTAAGTTTCACTAAAATTCAACTTTTTCACCTTGTGGTGGTTTGAATGAGAATGCCCCCCATAAACTCTCACATTTGAATGTTTGGTCCCTAGTTGGTGGAATTGCTTTGGGAAGTTTTAGTCAGTGTGACCTTGTTGGAAGAGGTGTGTCACTGGGAGTGAGCCCTGAGGTTTCAAAAGTCCACACCAGCCCCAGTCTCTACAACTCTCTGCATCCCATTTGCAGATGAAATATAAGCTGTCAGCTACTGCTCCAGTGTCATGCTGCCAGCCTGCCACCCGGTTCCAGGATGGTCATAGACTCACCTTCTTTTGTTTTTGTTTTTGTTTTGTTTTATTTTATTTTTTATTTTATAATTTAATTTAATTTTACATATCAGCCACAGATTAGACTCACCTTCTGAAACTGTAACCAAGGTCCCAATTAAATGCTTTCTTTTATAAATTGCCTTGGTTATGGTGTGTCTTCAAAGCAATAGAAAAGTAACTGAAGACATACTTCATTTTGTTTATCCTACAATTTTAAGCACTTTACAACATAAATTACTACCAAAATTCATACATAATTTACAAATACATATGCTGTGGGTAAATCCTTGAAAAACTGTTTAGTGACTGGGCATGGAAATCAAAGTTTGGAGAATCACAGCTTATGCATTAAAAGTAAATTGTAACCAAGAAAAACTTCTAATATGTCCACGTCTCAAAGCAATTTATCATAGAAGGCAGTATCTCACAGTCTTGCAGGGGTCTAAGAATAGAATCATGCAAGGTTAGCTCAGAACGTCTGGAAAGCAACTCACAGCTGCAGCTCATTCTACAGACAAGAAAAAGGTCATTTTAAAGTAAAACTTAGGATATGCACAGAAAATAAAACAGATATAAAAATTCGGGGCAATCTAAAGGCACAGAGTACAGAACAGATGAATAACATAACTATGATTTTATTATGAGGTCTACAGAAATTCTAAGTAAACTGAAAATACATTAATATACTGATTTAAAAAAAGCACTGTAGCTATTCAAATAAATCCTAGCATAGTGTAAGAAACACCGACACTGGACTAAGACATTTATTTATTCAAATTGTGGTTCTGTCACCTAATAGTTATATGACTAAATTTCAACATCCTTCAACATCTTCCTTACAGGGCAACTATGAGTATTACATGAAATAATAAACGTAAGATACTACAATGTATATTTTTAGCAAAATTGAATATATAGTTAGCTCATGAGTCAGTAACTGTTTCCCTATCCACTATGCAGTTTTCTCAACATTTTCTGTCCCTTACCTTGAACATTTGAAAGGTAACAGTCCCATCAATAAGTGGCTCATAGCAGCAGTAATAGCTGCTGCAGTATTATAGAATTATAGACTGGTAAACAGCATGGGCTTCTGGGACAGAGACTGAATTCTAATCTTGTGTCTAACACTAAATAACGTTGGTTCAGTCATAAGTATATATGTTAATTCTTTACATTTTTTTGTTTCATTAGGGAGGTTGTAATACAGATCAAATATGGAGGTCAGAGGTACTGAACTTGGGTCATCAGGCTAAGTGGCAAGTGTCTTCCTGCATCAAGACATCTTGCCGGACCCTAACTGTAGATTTTAGCATAAGACAGCTTATTCAAATCAACGAAGTCCAGAAAGATTAAAATTTGTCCAAGGAATGCAGCACAGCATTAGACTATTGCTCTAATACAGAGGCTGAGAACTGCTACCACTGAGAGTTTCTGTTATGTCAAGTTCCTACATGTCTACTCAATAATGAGAACAATGAGGCTCAGGAGTCAAAAAAGAGGAACGATTTGAATAAAGGTAGATTGGGATCCCAAGCCTATATTCTCAAGTAGTAATGGGAAAATATTTGTGTGTGTCTATACTTGTACACACATAAGGTAAATTTCCACGAAAGAAAAAAGAAAAATGTTTTCAATAAACCCGTAATCTCATCACCAAGATTTAACTGTGCTTAATTTTTATTCCTTGATTTGTTCCTAAACATAGTCTACTGTGACTATCATAAAAAGTTATTTTAGAAGCAGAGCTCTGTTTAAGATCACAGAGATGTGCAGTGGGACAGAGCCATTAGGTGAAAAGACAAGGTCAAACTAAATCACAGAAGACCTTGAAGGCTAGGCCCCTTCCAGCACTGAAAACTGATTATAGAAGTGCAGGTTTCGAATGGCTTCTAAATATGGACAAAGCACGATGAAAGGGAAGGAGGTCTGGCAGTTGTACACCAAATGGACAGGAGAGAGAAAGAACCAACAGACTACAACTTCTCTGAAGGTTCCAAACACTGCTGATGGCAACATTAGTTTGCCATGACCCCAATACAGGAGTGTAGAATTTCACAAGTGTTTTATGTTAAAGTTCCCTACAGATGTTCAGTGAAGTAAACAGTGAGCACGAAAATCTAAAAGCTAGAGAAAGAGCAAGCTTTGGTGTCTGCATTCAAGCTCTTCTACTTCCTAGTTGTGTGAATTCGAGATTGTGAGACAGTTTTTGTCTCATAATCCCATGTAGTTTTCAACTATAACTATATTGCTGTAGAATGGGAATATAACTTCCCTCACCAGACTACTATGAAATTTACCAGAGTAATACGTTTATATGTAGCACAATGTCTGAAAGTAAACAAAAACTAGCGGCTTAGAAAACATGTTCAGGGGCTGGAGAGATGGCTCAGTGGTTAAGAGCACTGACTCCTCTTCCAGAGGACCCAGGTTCAATTCCCAGCACCCATCTGGCAGCTCACAACTGTCTGTAATTCCAGTTCCAGGGGAACTGGCAAAACACCAATGTACATAAAACTTAAAAAAATTTTTTTAAAAAAAGATTCCTTTAAAAAAAAAGAAAAAAGAAAGAAAACATGTTCAGTCCAGTATAGCGGCTCACGCTTGCAATCTCAGCACTTGGGAGGCTGAAGCAGGAAGACCACCATGAGTTCAAGGCCATCCTGGCTTACAAATGAGATACCAGGATGGTGTGGGGCTACAAAGTGAAACTCTTGTCTCAAAAAACGAAACAAGTACTGGTGAAATGGCTCAGGGGGTAAAGGCACTTGGTGCCAAGTCCGACAATGGAAACATAATTCCCTGAACCTACAGGCTGGAAGGAGAGGACTGACTCCTATAAGTTGTCCTCTGACCTCCACACACTCATGTACCTCCCCCCCAACTCCCTCTCTCCCTCTCTCCCTCTCCCTCTCCCTCTCCCCTCTCTCTCTCTCTCTCTCTCTCTCTCTCTCTCTCTCTCTCACACACACACACACACACACACACACACACACACACATGGAAATAAACCAATGTTAAAAAGTAACAGAATAGCCGGGCTGTGGTGGCGCACGCCTTTAATCCCAGCACTGTGTGTGTGTGGGGGGGGGGGGAGCAGAACCAGGCGGATCTCTGTGAGTTCGAGGCCAGCCTGGTCTAACAGAGAGAGATCCAGGACAGGCACCAAAACTATACAGAGAAACCCTGTCTTGGAAAAAAAAAAAGTAACAGAATAAAGCAAGAAATTCTACAGATTTCTCATAGTAGTATATTTGAATTTATTTGCAGTATTTATTTACGAGAAACTGCTATAATAGCTCTACAATTGTATCACTTAAGCCTATTAACTCTGAGGTAGTTACCACTACCATTTTAGCTCTAACTACCTCTGAGGCACACAGGGTTAAAATATCCTCCCCAATGTCACAGAGTTAGGAAATATCGAGCCCAAGTTTTTGATCAATGCTATCAGATTCCACAACTCACATTTTTAGCCACCATACAATATTGATTTTCTATTCTTTTAAAGATGTAAGTGGGGCTAGAAGAATAGCTCAGTGGTTAAGAATGTTAAGAGTGCTTGATGCACAATCATAATGACTGGAGCTAAGATCCCAGCACCCATATAACAAGCAGGGTAACCTACAAATGCCTGTAACTACAGCTCTGACGAATCTAACACCTTCTTCTGGCTTCTGTGCGCACACACAGGCTTGCATACTGGCATACGCACACACAGAGACACAGAGACACACACAGAGAGAAATCTTAAAATGAAACTACATGTGAATCGTTTTTAAGACTGCCTTTCTCTCCATCTGTATTTTCTGAAAGATTCCAAATTAGATTTTCAAAAAGGTATTACAGAAAGCAGTAATTAGCAATATGGATTTTTAGGGTTAATGTTAGATTCTGCTGTTATGTTAGATTCATTTGGCTATACAGTCCAGGGGATAATATAAACTACATAAGGTACTTTCCAAGAGTTAAACAACACTTGCTTATTTATACTAATAAAGTACTCTGAGTGAGTGATTGAAAGCACAGTTACTAACTGATTCCTGGTATAAAAAAGATTCTTTCCTTCCCCTTCAAGATACATACCTTTCCAGTTAAAGTTGAGAGATCATCTCCACCAATTACTTTTATGTCCCCTGTTGACTGATCATTCTAGTTGAAAAAAAACTACATCATTTATATGCATATTTTTGTGTACACACAAACTTCTCAAATTATCAGATGTAAGCCACAACATTTAAGACATTAGCTATCTAATGGCCACAGCATTATGGTATTCTAAATTATATGAATTATAAGAATTAGGTTTCTAGAAATTAATGACTAGGTAAATTTCACATAAAGATTAGTAAAAATTAAAAATCCTAATTGGTCATTACTGGTTTTTGATGTTCCGAAGAGTCCTAAAAATAGAGTACATCCATTTCTGAGTGGGCATATTATAGCTATTCATCATCAATCAGGCACTTCTCAACCACAAAGGACAATTTATTAGCATGGCAGGTGTCTGCTTCTGGCCCTGTAACATTCCTGTGAGTCATACAAGTTGAAGGAGCTGGTCTGGATCACATCCAACCCCGAGGATATGCCCCCTAAAAGTCCAGCCTATATCCAAGTCATCTTCAGAGCTGAGAAACCAGGTCTGATTACTAGTCTGCTAGAACATACATCTTAGGTTCTCACTTTCGGCTCTCATAGAAATTAACGGAAACCCTTATAGGGGTTTCAAAGAAGAGTACTTAACACTCAGTATAGCTGGTGGGAATAACTATAATTTGAATGTGCTGGAATCAAGACAGAAAACTGAATTGAAAACAGATGAATAAAAGAGCCTGGACTTGCTCTATTGAGACAGTAACAAGTATCATAAAGCTACGGCAATTACCTTATGTCAATCAGCACAGTGATTGACAGAAGTTAAAGGAACCAAGTAAAATCCAGAAACAGACCCAAAAACATATGACAATTTAGTACAGGACGAAGATGGTATTTTGAGTCAGTAATTAAAAGATGAATTATTCAACAAATGGTGTTTGGTCAATTACTTATCCATTTGAGAAAAAATAAAGCATGGTCCCTACCTCACACCATGCACAAAAATAAAATTCCAGATGGATTAAAATCTAAATGTAAAAAATAAAACTATAAGTGGATTGGAAGAAAATGTAGGAAGATATTTTTTCCTTGCATTCTTAGAAAGGGCAAAAAACTAGTCATGAACCCCAACTGAAAAGATCTACAACCAGTATTTCTAATGCATATTACACTTCAAAATAAGAATCCATCAGATGGGACTGGAGAGAGAGCTCATCAGTTAAGAACTCCTGCTGATCTTGCATTGGACCTGGGTTCAGTTCCCAGCACCCACATGGCAGCTCATGATTGCCTGCAACCCCAGCTTCAGGTGATCTGATCCCTACTTCTTGCATTAAAAGCATCAGGCATGTACATGGTGCACATACATACATACTGGCATTCACACATACACATAAAGTGAGATAAATACATCCTTTTTAAAAAAGAACTATTAGAGCCCAGCAGTGGTGGAGCACACCTTTAATCCCTACACTCAGTGGGGCAGAAGCAGGCAGATCTCTATGAGTTCGAGGAGAGGAGGCAAGCCTGGTCTACAGAGCAAGTTCTAGGACAGCCAGAGCTGTTGTTACACAGAGAAACCCTGTCTCAAACCAAAAAAAGGAACTACTGGAAAAATGTGATTCTAGTGTTCACCCATCCACATTTACAGAACTTAAGCCTGGTAATACATTGAGGGGAAACAAATACTCAAGTTGTTGGTTAGAATACAAAAACCAATATAACCTTTTTTGAAAAGAATATAGTAATGCCTATTAAAATTGTAAACATGCACACCATTTTGATCTAACAATCCCATTTCCAAGAATCAATGTCACAAAAAACATTCACAAACATGCGAAAGAACATTAAAGGATGCTCACTGTATCCGTTATTCATCAAAAAGAATCAAAATGTCTTTTAACAGGGAGTTAACTAAATTAATGAAGTTAATGTATACAACAATAATACTATGGAACTATTAAAAAAATCACAAAATCTAATATATACTATATAGATCTATACTAATTAATAACACCAAGTAGTAGACCAATATGCTACCTATAAGAGTATTTTTATTGTGTATTTAAAAGTATGTTGAGGCAGGTATTTTTTGTTCTGTATTTAAAAGTATGTTGGGGCAGGTATTGGTAATACATACCTGTAATCACACCTCTATGGAGGCTGGGCTACCTAACAGACCTTATCTCAAAATATCATTAAAAAAAAAGATGGCCAGGTGGTGGTGACACACGCCTTAATCTCAGCACTGGGGAGGCAGAGGTAGGTGGATCTCTGTGAGTTTGAGGTCAACCTGGTGTATAGAGCGAGTTCCAGGAAAGCCAAGATTACACAGAGAAACCATGACTCAAAAAACAAAATAAATGATAGCTCAGTTGGTAGAATGTTTGCTTGGGGAAGTGGGAGAGAAGGGAACAAAATAAATAAAACCATACTAATAGTACATGCTGTCAACTAAATGTTTGGCTTTTTAATGTAATTTTGCATATTATTTCTCATATTAGTCTAGCCTAAAACCCAGAATTTCAAACACACAGAACTGATTAATGACTAAAAGAAAAAGAACTGTATGAAATCTGAAACTAGTTTAGAGGGAATTATGCTAAGAGGGCTACAAAGTAATAACAAACCTTGGTAAATACTGACATCTTCTGTAGAAAGATGGTATTACAGTCCAACACCAATTAATTCCTTTTTCAAGGAAAGGCCAAAAGGAGTAAGTACCTAAGAATGGAGCTGTGATCCAAAGGCTATGGCTATAGGGTCTGAGGCAACAGAACTCCAAAGTACACAGAACACTGGCACTCTAAGACTGTTCCAGCCGGGCGGTGGTGGCACACGCCTTTAATCCCAGCACTCGGGAGGCAGAGCCAGGTGGATCTCTGTGAGTTCAAGGCCAGCCTGGTCTACAGAGTGAGATCCAGGATGGGCACCAAAACTACACAGAGAAACCCTGTCTCGAAAAAAACAAAAAACAAACAAACAAAAAACCCAATGACACCCAAGACTGTTCCAATTTTCACAGTCCCATTGACCTCAAGGTTTCAGCTTATGTGACCTTGAAACTTTTTTCAAGGAAAACAGCCTCCTTTTAAATGAGGCTAATAAACAAGGTTCATTTAATAGCTGTTATATGTGAGTGCCTACACTGTCTACAAATGCTATCCATGAATCAATTCCCTAACCTGAGTGGCCAGAAAACTATAGCCCCTCCTTGTCTGTCTGGAACTCACTATCCCCTTAACTCAGTGCCTCTATAGAGGCCTCATCTTTAACTATTATAGCAGACTCGCCCTATCTCTTCTTTCCCCTTTCATCACTTCATTAAGCAGAAGTGCCCACAGTATCCTTCATTTAGGTGTCACTTTCAGTAACCAAAATCCCCAGAGGGTGCTGGGGGTGGCTAAGAGCACTGGCTTCCAGGAGACCCAGGTTCAATTCCCAGTACCACATGGCAGCTCTCAACTGTCTGTAAACTCCAATTCTAGGGAGTCAGACACTCTCTTCTAGCCTCTGTAGACTTCAGGCACATGTGTGGTGCACAGACATGTATGTAGACAAAACACTCATACACATAAAAATATGTGTTTTAATTCCCAGAGAATCTCAGGGGTCTAAAAACCCAGTCTTAACGTTTGTTTCTGCTTTGTCTACCTCTTAATGCAGATGACAGGAAAGAAGTTTTATTCCTAATTTTCCACCCCTAAGATTTTTGAAAATCTCTTAAGTAGCAATAAGAGCTCCAGCTTTAGAGCATATTTGCTTGGCATATTTGAGATCTTGGATTCATCCAACACTCAAAATGATTACAAATTTAAAAATAAAACTTAGGTCGGGCGCTGGTGGCGCACACCTGTAATCCCAGCACTCGGGAGGTAGAGGCAGGTGGATCTCTGTGAGTTCGAGGCCAGCCTGGTCTACAGAGTGAGTTCCAGGACAGGCTCCAAAGCTACACAGAGAAACCCTGTCTCAAAAAACCAAACAAACAAACAAACAAAAAACTTAGGGGCTGGAGAGATGGCTCAGTGGTTAAGAACACATGCTGCTCTTGCAGAGGACTCAGGTTTGATTCCCCACATCCACACAGTAGCTCATAACCATCTATAACTCCAGTTCCAGGAGCGCTCAAACCCTCTTCTAGACTCAGTGAACACTGCACACACTGCATACTGGCATGCAGGCAAATACTCATACACACATTAGAAAAAAATTAAAATATAAAAAGAAAAAATTAAAAAATAAAACTTAAAACATTACTTGTTTACTAACAACCATTTCTCCCCAAATCTCGGTATCTTTTCTTCAACTATTTTAGTAGAATTTTATAAAATTGAAGTAAAACTCAAACTAGAAGAAACACATTTGTGTACTTATCAAAAATGTTTCATTTTCCTGAAGGTTACAGAGCACTGGAACAGAAAATGTTACCAAATATATAACACTGTTTTAAGATGCACATTCATACTTTACTACCTCTGAAAACGTACGTAATTCATGGTACCATACAACTATAATTGAAGGTATTTTCTTTCTTAGAAGCACAAAAAATATAGTGGTTTTAACTAGTGGACTCTTTCATTTAATGAAATAGATATTTGGAACCCCCAGGCTCTTTCCCACCTAGGTACTTAAATAACATCTGGGATAACACTGATTATGTAAACTATAGTAGCACGAGTGTACATGTATACAGAGAGAAAACTCTTTAAAATACTCAAAATAAAAAGTGATGACAGAGCCAGGCAGTGGTGGCGCAGACCTTTAATCCCAGCACTCGGGAGGCCAAGGCAGGCTGATCTCTGTGAGTTCGAGGCCAGCCTGGTCTACAGTGAGTTCCAGGACAGCCAGGGCTGTTAAACAGAGAAACCCTGTCTCAAAAAAATAAAAAGTGATGACAGGAACTGGAGAGATGGTTCAACAGTTAAGTGTTATGTACTGTTCTTGCAGAGAACCCAGATTTAGTTCCCAGTACCCATGGTGACTCACAAACACTGAAACTCTAGTTCCAGGGGATCTGATGTCTTCTGCTGGCCTCTGCAGACATGAGACACTCACATAGTGCACATACATACATGCAAGCAAAACACTCACAAGCATAAAATAAAAATAAGCCTTTTTAAAAAGTAGAATATGGGATGACTTAGTTTCTCTATAATTTTCTGCAGTTTTATTTTAAAAAGAAATACCTATTTTAGCCAGACAGTGGTGGTGCACATCTTTAATCCCAGCACTCAGGAGGTAGAAGCAGTTGGATCTCTCAGTTCAAGGCTAGCCTGATCTACATAGTGACAGGACAGCAAGAGCTACATAGAGTCTCAAAAAAAGAGGAAAAATAAACTATGCAATCAAAATTGTGAATGATGGAATTTACATGTAAAGGTCACATTTATTTTGTTTCATCACAGTGTCAATATTCTAAATCATTCCAGACTCTAACAAAGGTAAAGTGGCCCCAGTTCAAAAGTGGTTTCTGTTTTCTGAGAAATAATTGTTAACCTTAATAATCAGACTTTGCTTCAGATAACTTAGGATTCCACTCAAAGCAATTTAGCTCCAGAGAAATCATTTGCCACCAGCACATAGAGTCAGGAAAACACCAAGTCTCAACAACAATTCTTTTTTTTTTAAATATGTATGTGTGTATTTCAACACCATGTCTGCTTGTGCAACAAGTGAATTCCTGGTGCCCTCAGAGGCCAGAAGAGGGCATCAGATCCCTGGGACTGGAGTTACAGACCACTGTGAGCCACCATGTAAGTGCTAGGAATTGAACCCGGGTCCTCTGGAAGAGCAGCCAGTGCTTTTGACTACTGAGCCATCTCACCAGTCCCATAATTCTCTTAAGACTTACTTTATTTCTTTTTATCTGAGGCTAGGACATCAGATCCTCTACAACTGGAGCTACATAGTTGTGAGACATCTTTCTGGTGCTAGTAACTAAACCCCAGGCCTCTCCACAAGTGCTTGTGACTGCTGAGCCATCTCTCCAGCTCTACTCAATAGTAATTCTTAAGAGTTTTTTGAAGCCGGGCGGTGGTGGCGCACGCCTTTAATCCCAGCACTGTGGGGGAGGGGGGAGCAGAACCAGGCGGATCTCTGTGAGTTCGAGGCCAGCCTGGTCTACAGAGCGAGATCCAGGACATGCACCAAAACTACACAGAGAAACCCTGTCTGGAAAAAACAAAAACAAAAACAAAAAAATATCAAAACACAGCCAGGTGTGGCGATGCACACTTATACTCCCAGAACTTGGGAGGCTAAGACAGAAGGACTGTTTGAGCTACATAGTTTGAGACTAGCCTGAGCAGTATCATAAAACAAATCAAAATCCAGGTCAAAATAAGACAACAGAAAAACCATGCAAAATAAGCACATATCCCTCTTGGGTGACTATATAACAGCCGATATTCACTTCAATGTTGGTCATGAAATACACTGGTTAGTATTCTGTGTTGTGATATAAAGTACCAAAGAATTAATAATAATAACAACAATCATAGCCAGAAGTGGTAGCACCTGCCTGTAATCCCAGCTACTTGAGAAGCTGAGGCAAGATGACTGAAATTTCTAGACCAGCCTATGTCATGAGTTCGAAGATAGTCTGAGCAAGTTAGTGAGAAAGAGTCTCAAACTAAAATTCTAAAAAACAACTGGGATGAGGCTCAGTTGTAGCATACTTACTCAGACCCTGGGTTCCATCCCCAGCTTAGAAAAATAAATAAATAGATAGATAGATAGATAGATAGATAGATAGATAGATAGATAGATAGACAAATAATAGTAATTCTACTATGAGTGAGATGATTATATAGTATAGCTTGCAGAACGTCAAAGAAAACACAGACAAAACTATAATTGCCATATTTTTTTTTAAATTATAAATTAATTATACTTACACAGTAGCTCTTCAGTCTGATAAAATCTACAGTCATAGGAATGGATCTATCACTATTTCTATTCAGTGCTTTAATGTAATCCAGCAGGTCAGCAAAGAATTTATACCCCCCCTTCAGCACACAGAGAGCCACAATGTGATGGCCTCCCATCTCTTTCATGACATCTCGAGCAAGTCTTTCAGTCCTGCAAAAATAAAATCAGGAATTGAAAAAGATTCCAAATATGTATATTTTATAATAAACACCTGTTAAGCATTAAACCTCCATAAGACACATCCTTTTTACCCATAAAGGGAATCCTTGCTTCATAAAGAGTTTTTTTTTATTTTTTTCCACATGCCAAAGGTAAGATTTTTTGGGGGAGAAGAAGGTGACACAGGATCCCTTTATGTAGCCCAGGATGGATTGTAACTCATAGTCCTTGTCTCTACCTCCCTGTGCTGAGACTATAGATATACACCAACACACACACACAGCTCAATCAAAATTAAAATTTGATACTTTTTTTTCCCCCTCCAGAGCTGAGGACCGAACCCAGGGCCTTGCGCTTGCTAGGCAAGCGCTCTACCACTGAGCTAAATCCCCAACCCCAAAACTTTTAAAAACCAGGTACATGCTAGGCATGATGTACATGCCTATAATTCCAGCACTCTGGAGGCTAAGGCAGGAGGATTGCTATGAGTTGAAGGACATCCTAAACTGCAGAGTAAGTACTAGAACACTTAGGGCTACATAATAAGATCCTGTCTCAAAGAAAAGAAAAGAAAAAAAACAGGTACACTTCAACATCTATCATAAAATTTAAAAATACAAATAAAAACAAGATATAATTTTCAAAGCTTACTAGATGGCAAATTTCGGTTAAATTGTATTCCTCTAATATAAAGTATTAGAAGAGATTGTGAGGAAAAATGAACTCACCACTGGAAGTATGTAACTTTTTAGAGGTTAATTTGGCAGTATGAAAACATTCAATAAACATCTTTTCCTTGACCCAGAATTTCTACTTGCCTAAAGCTGAGTTAAGTGCCAAAATGTGTTTATGAGGTATTCCTCTAATATATTCTGCTAAATGCAAAATAATGAAGATCTTAAAGTGTCCACCAACAATACAGAGTTAAATCAGTTATGGTACATCCATGAATACAATAGCATATCACTGCTAAGGGATGTCTTTCTGTATACTGTGAATATGTGTTGCTCTCATTGGTTGATAAATAAAGCTGTTTGGCCAATGGCAAGGCAGAATAAGGTTAGGTGGTACAATCAAACTGAAGACAGACGAAGAAGGGTGGAGTCAGGAGAGATGCCAGCCTGCTGTCCAAGGAGCAACAAGATGCCAGCAGACCAGTAATGCCTTGGCCACATGACAACATATAGATTAATAGAAATGGGTTAATTTGGGGGGCTGAAGAGATGGCTCAGAGGTTAAGAACACTGGTTGCTCTTCCAGAGGTCCTGAGTTCAATTCCCAGCAACCACATGGTGGCTCACAGCCATCTATAATGAGATCTGGTGCTCTCTTCTGGCATGTGGGCATGCATGCAGGCAGAATGTTGTATACATAATAAATAAATCAATCTTTAAAAAAAAAAGAAATGGGTTCATTTAAGATGAAAGAGCTAGTTAGCAAGAAGCCTGAGCCATAGGCCATACAGATTGTAATTAATATAAGCCTCTGTATTTACTTGGGACAGAGCAGCTGTGGGACTGGGCAGGACACAGGAAAACTTCTGTCTACCTATCACCTTTAAAATAAATGTTGGGGAGCCAGGAATGTAGCTTAGCTGGTAGAGTCCATGCCTAGTATGCACAGGAGGTCCTAGGTTCTATCCTCAGAACTGTGCAAACTGTGCATGATGCTATTATCAGGAGATGAAGCAGTAGGATCACCCTCAGCTACACAGCTATTTGAGACCATATTTCAAAAACAATATAACATGTAGGGCTGGGCATGGTGGCACATACCTGTAATCTCCACACATGGGAGGCTGCCAGGGAGGACTGCTGAGTTGAGGCCAGTCTGGGATATATAGAAAGTTCCAAGTTCCAGACTGAGTTAAATAGTGAGTCCCTATCTCAAAGAAAAAATAGTACACACACACATACACAATTATAAAATAATTTTTAAAAGATAAACACACACACACACACACACACACACACACACACACACAAGTCAGGCGGTGGTGGCACACGCCTTTAATCCCAGCACTCAGGAGGCAAAGCCAGACAAATCTTTGTGAGTTCAAGTCCAGTCTGGTCTACAAAGTGAGATCCAGGACAGGCTCCAAAGTTACACAGAGAAACCCTGTCTCAAAACAAAAAAGATAAATACATGTGAGAGCTATAGATGTACTACTATTAAAAAGTCCAAAAAAAAAATTTAGTACTATATGAGAATATGTAACTTGTGTGTGTGTGTGTGTGTGTGTGTGTGTGTGTGTGTGTGTGTGTGTGTGTGTATACACACTTCACATACAGTGATACTGTGTACATGTACAGGGAGGGTCTAGGTAAGAATGTGTGTAGCAAGCTGACAGAACAAAATTATAATCCCATGTACAGACCGACTAGAGGCTCTTCCAACCTCTCTTCAATGTTTATTGTACTCAGTATGGAGTCCCCTATTTATGTCTCAAACTGGGAAATTAATTAGTAAGATTTCCTGATGTTTTTCTTTTTGTAAAAAGAATATTAAAAACAAAAAATACTGGGGCTGGAGAGAGAGTTCAGTAGATAAGCGCACTTGCTGTTTTTGCAGAGGACCTAAGTTCAATTCCCAGCACCCACACAGTGACTCACAATGGTCTGTAACTCCAGTTCCAGGGGATTCACTACACTTTTCTGGCCTCCTGAAATGCATATGCTACACATACATGCATGAAGGCACTCATACATGCAAATAAAATAACAACAAATATTTTTTAAAATAGAAAACCTTTGTTCATAAATAAGTTGGCCTAGATTATATTCAAATATCAACTACTCAACAGTTGCTAAGTTAGAATTAATACAAGAAGAAAACTCTTCAGTTTAGGCTGGAGGGGTGGCTCGGTGGGTAAGAACACTTGTGCAAGCATCAGGACCCACATAAAAACCAGCTGTGGCTGTATCTGCTTTTAACGTCAGCACTAGGGGACAGAGACAGACAGATCTCTGGGTCTTGCTAGCCAGGCAGCCTAACCAAATCGGCATGCCCCAGGTTCAGTGAGAGACACTGACTCAAGAGAATAAGACAGAGAGCAACAGAATAAGACACCCAATGTCCTTCTCTGGCTTTCATATAAATACATATACTATACATATACATCACATACACACATATCATACATACACAGACCTAAAAACCCCCCAGAAAACCTCAATTGAGATCTTACTAACCTGTCCATAATCAGTCCATGAGGAATAAACACCTTTTCCAAATCCTCGACATAATGATTAGGAATACAAAATAAATCTAGGTCATAGCCTGGTTCGTCATCACTAATCTGAAAAAGAAAGATAGCTGTTTCAAATCAGAGCATTACAAGATACCCACATTTAATTAAATTTAGAAAATCAGCCTTAGTTCACAGAAGAATTTAGGTATGAGAGGGTATAAAGGGGAATTAATTTTATACTTTTGTAATAAATCATACTTCTCTAAGAAAACCATGTGTCTTATTGCTGAATAGGGTCAAGAATGAGAAGCAAAACATGACACAGAATTTCCTTCAGATCACAAATAGAAAAAGATAAAAAATTTACAGAGGTATGACAAATATGGCAAAAATATTTTAAACATGAAAGATTAGTATATGCAGTTTCTACCCTATACATTTTGGAATATATTTGAACATTGCATGTGGGGGTGCATATTTATATGCAGGTGCATGTGAATATATGTGTGGAGTCCAGAGATTGAAACTGGGTCTAAAACACTCATTTGTTTTGAGACCGGGTCTCTCACTGAACTTGTTTAACCAAATTGGCTAGTCTTGCTGGTCCGGAAGTCCCAGGGATTCCCCTGTCTCTGCCTCCCTGGTGCTGGGATTACAGGAATGTGCTGCTTTTTATCCAGGTGCTGGGATTCCAAACTCAGGTCCTGAAGATGACATGGCAGGCACTTTATAGACTGAGCCATCTCCCCAATACCCTAAAACATTTTTAAATTTAACACAGTATATTCTAGTAAGTTAAACAAAATCTCATACAGAAAATGAAAACTGGTGTTAACCATCCAAATCCTAAGAGTACTTATCTTTGTGTGTGTGTGTGTGTGTGTGTGTGTGTGTGTGTGTGTGTGTGTGTGTGTGTGTGTGTGTTGATATACTGTTTGTAATCTAAGAAATAAAAGCTTTCCTGAAGATCAGAGACAGAGCTAGTCACAGGGTTAGCCACAGAGGTCAGGCAGTGGTGGCACACCCCCTTAATCTGAGCACTAGGGAGGCAGAGGCAGAGATCTGTCTGGATCTCTGTGAGTTCAAGGTCACGTTGAGCTACACAACTCCAGCACTTGGGATCACACACCTTTAATCCCAGCACTGGGAAGACTGAGACAGGAAATGATATGGTTGGGCAGAGAAATGAATATAAGGTGGGAGGAGACAGGAACTCAGGTCTTTTCAGGCTCTTGCAGGCTAAGGAGCTGGTAAGTTAAGAGGTGGCTTGCTCTGTTTCTCTGATCTTTCAGCTTTCACCCTGATATCTGGCCCCAGGTTTTTATTATAAGACAATTTAGGATTCGTGCAACAGGGGTGTCACCAAGAAACCAACAGATCCTTTAAAAACCCAAACTCCAGTAAGTATGTGATGGTTACAATCCACTAATAAGGTCATTTTACAGTAGATACTCCAAAATTGTTTTGAGTTGTAGCATATTGGTTATATTAGTATGCCCAGAACTCAGCATACAAAAAATTTAATGTTAATGATATGGTACCTTTGGTGGCAAAATATTATTATGACAGTTTTATAAATATGCATGTACCTATACACAGAAAAAAAGTACAGCAGAATTATAAAAGCAGGGTAAATCTGTCAGACACATTTGTTAACCCAGTACTTGGGAAGCTGAGGTAGAAGTTTCGGAGTTTGAGGCCAGTATGGGTTACTAGGTGAGTTCCAAGCCAGCTAGGGTCTACAAGGCAAGACCTTGTCTTTAAAAGTATCCCCAAACTCCAAAATCACAGTGAGTGTTACAGTGAGATGGGGGTCTCATGGATCCCAGGGCTAACCTCAAACTCACTATGCAGCTGACCCTCAACTTCTGAACCTTCTGCTTCTCCCTCCTTAGTGTTCAGACTACAAGCATGTGCTATCACACTCAGTTTATGTGGTGTTATGTCAAACCCAGGGCTTCATGCATACCAGGCAAGCACTCTATCAACTGAGTTACATCTCCAGCCCTCTTTACACACAAAACAAAACAAAAAAACCAAACCAAAAAACTACAGGAAAACTTTAAAAGATCGTAAGTTAATCTAATAAACAAAACTTATTCAGAGAAAAATAAGCCAAGAAGGAAGACTTATAATATTCATTCTTACATGATATTCAAAACTTTCAAACTCCATCTAAGAAGTTGGCAGTACCTAGAATGGTGTCATAGGAACTAGAGCATCAATCTGCACATGGTGGCACACACCTCTAATGCCAGCACTTGGGAGACAAAGGCATGAGGATTATGACAAGTTAGAGGCCAAGGTGGCCTACATAGTGAGCTCTTGCCTCTAACCCAAAAATCCTCCAAACCAACTAGACTACAAGAAAACCTGGTTGTATAAGCTCTGGCAGTTTTCAGGGAATACTAGTCAAATAATAACTAAATCTTGTATCAGTTAATCCCTGTTTCTCTTTCAGTTATCATTGTATTGGTTGCTTTGGCAACAAGTGGTTTCACTTGGGAAAAAAGTTGAAAATACATAAATTTACATTCTTTGCAGAATTCACTTGCTATTGTTTTTGAGACAGAATTACACCATATAGGCTCATGCTGGTTTCAAACTCTGATCCTTCTCTCTACTTCCCAAGTGCCGGGACTGTGAACACCCAGCTCAGAATTCAGATATATTCTGAAGTTCCTCCCAGAAGAAAAAATAAGGCTTGTGTAGTCTCTCTCTCTTTTTTCTTTTTAGTCCCAAAAGGTCTATTTTGAGTTCAGCCTTTGGTAGAATTTTATTTTCAGGTCTGCAGCATGCATAGGTAAATTTTGATTTATTCCTAAAACACATGTATTTTTTCACAAACAGAAAAAAATGTTTGTGAAACATTATGGCAATTTCTAAAAGAATAGGAGGAGCTAATGTGCATCTGTTTAATATTCACTTATACTTACATTAGAACATATTTACTAACAAAAATGGCAATTGGACACTTGTATCATAAAAAGGATCATTCAAAGCCGGGTGGTGGTGGCGCACACCTTTAATCCCAGCACTTGGGAGGCAGAGCCAGGTGGATCTCTGTGAGTTCGAGGCCAGCCTGGTCTACAGAATGAGTTCTAGGACAGGCACCAAAACTACACAGAGAAATCCTGTCTCAAAAAACCAAAAAAGGAAAAAAAAAAAGGATCATTCAAAGAGTATTTTACAAGAAAATATTTTTGTAAGTTTTATAAAGCAAAATTTAGTTCATGTTTTGGGAAAGGATAACAGACTGCTCAATTTTATCAGACAATACAATAAACATTTCTACCAGGCTCATCAGAATGTATGCACTGTAATTTGACAAAAATGAAGTTGGGTGATTTTTAAAGTACCTTAGAATCAAGATTAGAATACCACAATGACTTCCTTGAGGTTTCCATAATCACCCCCTCCACCCACTCACTCTGTTTCTGGCATAAATTTAAACCATAGCACACCCAGGATTCGTCAGACTACTGGCTCAGTGCCTGGTTACAGGTTTTACAGGTAACCTAAGAACTTCAAGGATTGTTTGTTTCAAAGACAAATTCAATGTGAACTCTGCCAAGCATCCCAGTCTTTGTGATGTGTTTGTGACAGGGTCTTGCTATATAACTCCAGCTGTCCTGGAACTAGATATATGGATCAGGCTGCCTCAAACTTGCTATGATCCTCCTGCCTCTGCTCCTTGAGTGCTGAGATTACAGGTGTACACCAACATATCCTATTCCCAGTCATGTATTCTAAGAACCCAAACAGATGAGCAGGAATTACTCCAAAATAGGATTCCTATTTCTGTCAACACACCAAACTGGTTTCTAATACAAAAGTTTTGATTTCTAATAAAAACAGATTTATATGTCAGAGAATTTTTATTTTGTTCTTTTGATAATATTTATATTTTGTTATTTTAAGAGTAAAAATTTTGGTTTTGATGATTTTAGATGGTCTCGGCTCTGTAGTCCAGGCTAGTCTGAATCTCCTGACACAGCCCAAGCTATCCACAATCCTAGGGCAATTTTCCTTAGCTTCTGAAATGATGAAGTTTACAGGTATGAGCCATCATATCCAGTTTACTGAGACCATTTGATACAATTCCTCCCCAAAAGGAAAAAATAAAAAGTCTTACGATGCCTATCATTTGAGACACTCATGTGTTTGTATTCATGTGGGTGTATGCTTGTGTGAACACAGGTGCACATATGTAGAGGCCACATCTAGCAATTTCTGTCCATTCTAGAGTTTGGATATGTTGATTACTAGTTCCACTACACCTAGCTTATTATTATACAAGACTTAATTCGCAATAGTTTTCTTTTTGGAGGCAGGTGCACAGCCCAGGCTGGCTTTGAACTCATTATGTAGCTGAGAATGACTGAACCCACCCTCCTGCCTTTGCTTCCCAAGTACTGTGATTATAAAACACATTAAAGCAGATGATATGCTATCTTGAGATAATTTATATTACCTCTAGATATGATTAAACCACAATAATAATTTATTGATAGATATTCCTAAATGTGAAAACAACTTAAACTAGTACTATGTTCATCTTCCAATTTTTTATCAATCCTACAAATACATATATTGTTTATTTCCCTTCCAAGGGTTAAAGCTATAAGATAGACTATTCAGCCCAGGAATATATTATAACCACTCTAGGCAAATAGGTCCTGTAACTACCATATCTATAAGGACATGAGTTAATACCATAATTTTTTTTTTACTCATGTACATACTGGAATAATAGGTATGTTCGCTCTGGACAAAAAAAAAAACAGAAGGTAGTTTCACAGCAATTTAAAGTGTCTGAATTCATATTAGCAGCAATTATTTAAATACTAGTAATTTGGAAGTCCCAAACAGGAAAATAACAACTGAGTCTCAATATTATTATTATTGGTAGTAATTAACACTTTTATGTGATCTATCAATGTTAGTGAATCCACATAACATAAAATTACAGAAAGACTTTACAAACACATTTTTAGCATTCCTTTACTATGGGGGAGAAAAATGACATGGATCATTGACTAATTAAATATGGAAGAATAAAAAACATTCCACTGGGTGTGGGGTGATGTGCCTATAGTCCTACCTACATGGAAAGTAAAGGCAGGGCTAGCCTAGGCAACACAGCCAGATCCCATCTCTTAAAAAATAGTATTTAAGGGCTACTGAGATGGCATGTTGGATAAAAGCAATTTCTGCCAAACCTGATCTGAGTTTGATCCTCAGGATTCACATGATGGAGGTAAAGAATCAACTATGGCAAGCTGTCCTCTGACTTCCACATACACAGTGGCAAAAGCACAAGTGTACATGCATGCATGCATGCATGCGCGCACACACACACATACATACATAGAGACAGACACACACACGTAAATAAATAAATAAAATTTAAAATATCTTTAAAAACTACAAGAAAACAGGTGTGGTACTGCATGCCTTTAATCTCAGCACTTGGAAGGCAGAGGAAGGTGAATTTCCATTGAGGCCGAGGCCAACCTGGTCTACATAGAGAGTTCCTGAACAGCCAGGGCTATATAATGAGATGCTATCTCAAAAGTCAAACAAAAAATAAAAATAAAAACTATAAGAGCTAGGCATGGTAGTACATGCCTATAATCCCAGCACTCAGGAGACTAAGGTAGGAGGATTCCAAGTTTGAGAAATGTCTCTGGGTCCTACCCCTAGACAAAGAACTATAGGTAACTAATAACAGCTGGGAGAAGAATTAGCTGCTCCCAGGAAAAGAGCCCCTTTATTGGTTGTTCAGTGCCAAGCAATCAACCTTGAAACCATTTACACACAAACAAGAATATGTATGTGTACGCAGAGATACATACATATATGTATGTAACAATAATAAAGAAAAAGAGGCTATCAACTTGAGAGTGGGGGCATTGGAGGGATTCTAGGGAGGGCAAATGGGAGGGGCTGGAGGGAGAAAAGGGAAGAGGAAAGTGATACAACTTTATTTCAATTTTTTAAGATTTATTTATTATGTATACAATGTTCTGCCTACATGTATGCCTGCGGGCCAGAAGAGGGCACCAGATCTCATTACAGATGGTTGTGAGTCATCATATTGTTGCTGAGAATTGAACTGAGGACCTCTGGATGAGCAGCCAGTACTCTTAACTGCTGAGCCATCTCTCCAGCCCCCTTACTTCAATTTTTAAAAAGTGGAAATTTGCCAAGTGTAGTGACACATGGCACACTTTAATCCCAGCACTTGGAAGGACAAAGCTACACAAAGAAACCCTGTCTTGGAAAACAAAAGCAAAACAAAACAACAACAACAAAAATTTTTTTCACTTTCATTTTATTTTTGTTTTGTTTTGTTTTGTTTTGAGACAAGGTCTTTCTACATAGCTCTGGCTGTCCTGAACTCACTATGTAGATTAGGCTAGCCTTGAACTCACAGAGATCTGCCTGCCTCTGCCTCCTGAGTGCTGAGATTAAAGGTGTGCACCATCACCGCCTGGCTGAAAGTGAAAATTTTAAAAAAGAAAATGGATGGAATTTAAAAAACCTGTAAAGGTGTCTGATTTATCAACTCTGCACAAAAATAAAGAAAATGAAAATTCAATTCATGACAGTTAGTAATTGTAATAATAAAATAACTTAGCTGGCTTTTTCCCTCTTACATCTAAAAGAGTTCAAAATAAAAAAATAAAATAAAACCCACAAGAGCTGGGCATGGCAGTACTTGCCTATAACCCCAACACTTACAGACTGAAGAATTCCAAGTTTGAGATCAGCCTGGCCTATATAAAGAAAATCTGTCTCAAACTAAAATAAACCAATCCCCCAATAAAGAAGCCCACTCAAAACAACAATAATAAAACTGTAAGGCATCTTTTTTCTGGTATGATTAGTTCTTTTCCCACCTGCTATAATACCCAGGATACAAACTAATTAAGATGGATATATAGGTAACACAGGACAAAAGTTACAGAAAGAAACCTCTAAGAGGAACTGTTCCCATTTTTTGGTGATCATAAATAGTTAACTTTGGTCTTACTTATAAATGAATGTTATTTTAAACACTGTTAATAACAATAAAATAGTGATAGGGCCTGGGCGGTGGTGGCGCACACCTTTAATCCCAGCACTTGAGAGGCAGAGGCAGGCGGATCTCTGTGAGTTCGAGGCCAGCCTGGTCTACAAAGCGAGTTCCAGGAAAGGTGCAAAACTACACAGAGAAACCCTGTCTCGAAAAACCAATAAATAAATAAGTAAATAAAAATAAAATAGTGATAGGCAAAAAAAAAAACCCACCATATTTTAACCAATTCTGGGGGAAAAGTGGGCTGGAAAGATGGCTCAGTGTTTAAGTGTAATTATTGCTCTTGCAGAGGACCTGAATTTGGTTCCCAGCACCCACATAGAGGCTGTAACTCCAGTTCTAGGTGATCAAATGCCCTCTTCTGACCGTCACAGGCATGCTAATCATGCATACATACATACATGCAGGCACAACACTTATACACATAAAATAGAAATAAATCGTAACAAATGAAAAAAAGTAGCAGATAGAGGTATATCTCAGTCGTAAAACATATGCTTACCACATGTAAGACCCTGAGTTAGATCATCAAAATTCTCCTCTCTCTCTCTCTCTCTCTCTCTCTCTCTCTCTCTCTCTCTCTCTCTCTCTCTCTCTCTCTCTCTCTCTCTCTCTCACCTTCTCCCTCGCATACCAGGCATGGTGAAATATGTCTATCTCTAATACCCACACTTTAAGACAAGTGTGGTGGCTCATGATTGTAACCCTAGAGCAGGAGGACTTTAAGGCCAGCCTGGGCTACATAGTGAATTTCAGGTCACTGTAAGCTACAGAGTGAGCTTTTGTCTCAAAAAACATAAATAAAAAAATCATTTAGCAAGGTAAAAGCTCAGTTAGTATATTATACTTTTATCTGGGTCATTTTGAAATTCAAGGATATGATATATGAAACATACCTAATGTTTCGCACTAATTTGCAAAGAGCCAGAAGCTTTATCTTAAACGAAGTTACAAGCAGCATATTTTCTATCTATCAGGCACATCTAGGGGCCAATTTCATGAAGGTGATCTAGCATAGTTATATTGTCTACCTGTGTCACCACAGTCATGTCAGTATTCATCTACACAACAGGGTACATATTATGTAACTTTAGGGTGTTGACATTAAATAAAGTCTGCAAAAACATTTGTCAATGCCTAAGACAGAGAAAGCATCTTATAAACATCTACTATAGCTCCTAACTTAAATTTACTGGTTAAGGGTAGAATCTGGGGCCAGATAACAGGTACAAATGTATTAGCACTGAATGATTTAGGTCAAGTTACTTAACTCACTCCTCTGTGATTCTTTAAGATTAAGTCAGGTAGGGGCTAGAGGATGGCTCAGAGGTTAAGATCGCTTGTTGCTCTTCCAGAAGACCCAGGTTCGATTCCCAGCACCCCTATAACAGCTCACAGTCACCTGTAACCCCAGTTCTTGAGGATCTGATGAATTCTTCTAGACTCCACAGGCACAGGGCAAGCATGTGGTGCACATACATACATGCAGGCCAAACAGCCATACACAGAAAAAAAAACAGAAATTTTTAAAAAATCAAGCCAGTTAAGGGGCTTAGAATAGCAACTAGCACATAGTAAGCACTATTTAAGTGTTTGTTATTCCTAACATGCAGACAATTAAGGGGAAGGAAACTTAAAAAAAAAGGAACAGGAATTTGCAAACTAAAAATACAGTGAATTTCTTGATGTTCAAACAAAACTAAGAATAGCCACTTCTAACAATAAGAACTAATTAACTCTACGTTGAACAAGTACCATATCTCAAAACTTAAAAGCATCTGTAGAAGTCAGTAACTGAATAAAAATAACAGCCATTTGTTGAGCATTTAATGTATCTTATGGTAGTATTTACTTGCATAGGCCCCAGAGACAGACCTAGGTTTGAGGCAGAGTTCCACCTTCTAAAATTTATCCTTTCTTCTGGTGCTGATCTAAACTATGGCTTAGTAATTAATGGGGGGGGGGGGCTCTCTCTCCCCTTAATAATTGTGTGACTTATGTCTGATAATGTCAACATACCATTGTTACAGGGTTATTTTGAAAACTAATTAGAACTATGTATGTAAGCACAATGATGGCTATTATTACTCTTCCTACCCAGGGACTGTGAAATGGTTGCTTATTTGCATAAACTATCTTCTCCTTTCAACACCACCAGCAGCCAGCACCTCAGATGTAAGAAATTTAAAGCCAGATGATGGCACATGCTTGTCTGTAATCCCCACACTGAGGTAGGGGCAAGAAGACGGCTGTAAGTTAAAGGCCTGGTCTACTTAAGGCATCAAGGGCTACACAGCAAGAAATTGTCTACAAAAAAGCTTGAGCCTAGGTGAAGACACTGAAGGCCACACAGAACATATTCTAAACAAGCAGGATCCCAGGTCATCAAGAACACAGTGTTTCTGCCTTAAGCCACAGTGTCTAATACGATTATGAGACAGCATTTTTTAGGGCTCAAATGGTTATTAATTCACTCAACAAACTATTTATGAAAACTCCCCACAAACCAGGCATTGTGCTATATGCTAAAAGCTACAGTGGTTACTCCTGCCCTTATAACACTTGTTTAAGGGTCAAAGCTGTTGACCCAGTGGTAGAGAGATCACCTAGCAGGAACAAAGCTCTGGGTTCAATTCCTAGCATGGAAAAAAAAACCAGAAGGGCATGGTGGTGCTGCACTTGGGACGCAAGAGTCAGGAGGGCTGTCACAAGTTCAGTGCTAGCCTGATGGTTCACACTGCCAATTCCAGACCAGCCAGAGCTACATAGTAAGACCTTTTCTGAAAATATCAAAATAAATAAAGTTTGTATAAGTGGGGGAGACAATCAACAAGTAACCAGGTAACTGCTAATTTACAACAATGATATTAATAAAGCATGATATGACATTTAACGAGTAGCAGGGGCAATAACCACAATAAAGCAGGCTAAAGCATTTAATCAGAGGCAGGAGCTTTAAGTTATTTTAGCAAGCAAGGTTGTGGAGTGGGGTAGGGTCGGGAAGCAGCTTGGCGGTTTACAAAGAATAGAGCCAATGGGGGAAGAGGCAAAATATCAGGGGCCGACTGTGGGGGAAAGTCCTTTTGCCTAACGACTAAATCCGTATTTTTTTTTTTTTTTTAAATTCCTAGCAGCATCAAGGGCATGGGCTATGGAGTCAAACGTGTCTACATCCAAAACTCATTATTCTGGGCCTTGGGAAAAATGAGCTGCCTTTTCACTAGTCTCCTCAGGTGGAAACTAGGCGTGATTTTTCACTAGCAGGGCCGCAGCGCAGATTCAATGGAGCAATTGCGCATTCCACAAATATGAATTATGACATCTGCAGAATTAGAGGCAAAGCCCAGTCCTGAACGTGCCCTCCCATGCTGTCGTCTACGGATGCCAGAGCTCCTTCCAGAGGTGCTCCGAAGCCCTCCCTGGCCGCCAAGCCCCAAACTTCCAGAGCTGCGTCTTTCCCAAGAGAGCTCCCCTGCCCTTCCCGTGCCGGATCATTCTGGAAGTCGCTCCCCGCCTCTCCCCGCCTCATGCCCTCTGGCTGCACATGTCAAGCCCAACGCCATTTCCACCTCGCTGGCCCACACGCAGTCAGCCCTCTCGGGGCTCACTGGAGGGACAGCCCACCCCCGAACCCCGCCATTCCAGCCTGCCCGCCGCCCCCTAGGGTCAGCCGGCCAGATTCCAGGAACCTGTGACCGCCCCCGTGCCCGGGCTTCCGCGGCCCCACCGCCCAGAGCCCGCCTCGGCGCCTCAGGGCCCCGACCGGCGTCATTATGCAGCCAGCCTCGTGGGCCCGGCTCTCCGGCTCTGCTGAAGAGTCCCGGGGCTCACCACGACGCTGGGACTGCGGGTCGCCATAACGCTAGGATTGCAGGTCGCCATATCGGAATCGGGGGGCTCGCGAGCCCACAGCGGTTCGAGGAGGAAGCCGGCAGTGGAGACGTTACGACACGGGAAAGCCGTGAGGTAAGCCCAACGCTCTTCGCCGCCGCCCCAGCAACCGCTCACAGCCGCCGCTGGCCAAGCCCCGCCCCCAGGCCCGCCCCTTCGGCCCGCCCAGGCCCCGCCCCCAGCGGCGTGGCTGCGTATTCTTCGGCGCGCCTCCACCAGCGGCGGCTCGTGGCTCTTTAGGCCAGGTGGCCGTGGGAATTTTCTGCTGGGAAAATCCGGGGCTGCTCGTACCGCAACCTCCAGCCCGCTTTCAGTATCCCAGAGGACTCCCAAGTAATCAGACCTACCTCAGTCCGCATTTTTTTTTCCCTCATGACGCTTAAGCTGATGGACAGCCCTTCAGGTTCCATTCACTACGTGCTTCCTCAAGCCAGGTGTCCCCCTTCCCAAGACCTACATGGTGGCCGGCTTCCATTTTCCTAATTTAGGACCAGTTCTTTCAAAAATCTTACCTTAGTTTTAAGAATTGAGACCTACAACCCCAGAAGAGCCAGATCAAGGTACAAATACAAGAGGACAAAAACTGCTTTGTAACCTTGTAAAATCGACCCCAAACTGCTTTTTACCTTTACATGAAATGAGCATTTTAAGCTGGGTCTGGTACAAAGGGTTATATGCCCAGCTACCAAGAAAAGAGGATCATATATTCGACCCACCTGGACAATTTAGTAAGAAATTGTTTCAAAATAAAATTTGATAAGGTGGAATAGAGATTGAGAAAGATATCTTGCCCTCAACGTCTGACCTCCTCAAGCTCCCGAACAGGCGAGCACACCTGCACATGACTGCAATGCGAACACACAAAGGCAAGAAATGCTGATAGAGGTTCATACGTTACCAAGTAAGGTGTTGTCATTCCTTACATACTGAATTTTAGCCAGGTGTGGTGACACATGCTTGTAATTCCAGCACTGTGGAGGCAGAGGTAGGAGAATTGCAATTGTGACTTCTAGACCAGCCTGGGTTACAAAGTGAGCCCCTGACTAAAAAAACAACTGACTAATGATTGAAAAAAATTCAAAGAGTCTGGAATATAGTTCAGCAGCAGCATGTGGGAGGCTCCACATCCAATCTTCTATACCACAATAAAGAAGGAATGAACAAGCAAATAAGTAAAATGAGCATATTAACAGTACATAATCAGAATCTTTGAGGGAATGAAAGGATTACACATCCATTTGTGTGGGCATACATATAACATATGATGATGTATGGAAACTGTGGCTGTTACTGACATTTATTTTTGTCTCCCTAGTTTCTTACATGGAATTTGTTTTATATTTTGTTTGTTTATTAAATAGTTTGTTTTTGAGACAGGCTGTCCTAATAGCCCAGGCTGGCCACAAACTTACTATGTAGCAGAGTATGGCCTGGAGCCCCTATTCGTCTTGTCTCCATCTCCCAAGTACTGGGATTATAGGCAGCTGACTTTCCGGTGTGGAATCAGACAACAAAGTCTGCCTCGATTTACTTTCAAGTGCAGGTAGCAATTGCTTCCCTTAAGGCTACTCCTGATAGCCCCATTTTCATATTTCTAGCACCTGTCACAGTTCTCTACATATAGTCAGGGGCCTCGCTGTTAGTAAGGATACTGAAATGACAGATGTGAAGGTCGATTTGTGAAAGTGGGCAAGTCATTGTACTTCTCAGAACCGAAGTCTATTTCTTCTAAAAATAAATGGCTTGACAAGATGGCTCAGTGGGTGTAGAGTTTGCTGTGCAAGCACAAGGGTCTAAGTTTGGGTCACCAACACCCCTGTAAAAGCCTGGCACCGGGTCTGTCTATAAGCCCAGCCCTGGTGGAACAGAGGCAGGCAGATCTACAGGCTTGCTGGCCAGACAATCTACCTGAAATGGTGAGCTTTTGATTCAGTGAGAGATTCTCTCTGAAAAAAATAATGCGGAGGGCAATAGAGGAAGATGCCAGTCATCAATCTCTGGCCTCACCTCATTCATACACACATGCACGGGTGAGGGCACCCTCCCCCATGCATATAGAATACATACACACAAATGGACATTTAAGATTGTCAAACTGTAAATAAGCTGTGCATGCTGACTTGTGTCTATAGTCCTAGCTACTCTGAGGTGGAGGTAGGAAGATCAGCCCAGGAGTTTTAGGCCAGCCTCGGTGAGAGTGCATCTCCAAACTAAATGATGAAGCAATGGAATTAAAACTAGAACAATAATTTCTGCTCTGAAAGGTTAGTATGGAAAATGGAAAAAGTATTTAATAAAGTACTTGGTATAAGACTTTCCACACAGTAGATGCTCAAGATACACTAGCTGAGATTTGTCAGTCAAAGAAAACACTAAAGCCAAAAAAGTCATAACACAAAATGTCCAGGAAATCCGAGACACCATGAAAAGGCCAAGCCTAAGAATAATAGGGATAGAAGAAGAATAGCAACTCAAAGGCACAGAAAAAATATTCAATAAAATCATAGAAGAAAACTTATCCAACTTAAAGAAGGAAATGCCTATGAAGATACAAGAAGCCTATAGAACACCAAATAGACTAGACACCCCCAAAAAGTCCCCTCTCCACATAATAATTAAACCACCAAACATACAGAATAAAGAAAGTATATTAAGAACAGCAAAGGAAAAAGGCCAAGTATAAAGGCAGACCCATCAGAATAACACCCAACTTCTCAATGGAGACCCTGAAAGCCAGAAGGTCCTAGACAGATGTAATGTGGACACTAAGAAGACCACAGATGCCAGCCCAGAATATTATACCCAGCAAAACTTTCAATCACCATAGACAGAGTGAACAAGACATTCCAAGATAAAACCAGATTTAAACAATGCCTATCCACAAATCCAGCCCCACAGAAAGTACTAGAAGTAAAACTCCAACCTGAGGAAGTCAGATGCACCCACAAAAACACAGGCAATAGATAACACCACAGCAGCAAATCCCAAAGAAGGGAAATACACACACATTACCACCAAAAGATACCAGGAATTAACAATCACTGGTCACTAATATCCCTTAATATCAATGAACTCATTTCGCTTATAAAAAGATACAGGCTGATAGAATGGAAACAAAAACAGGATCCATCCTTCTGCTGCATACAAGAAACACACCTGAACTTCAAAGACAGATACTACCTCAGAGTAAAAGGCTGGGAAATGACTTTCCAATCAAATGGACTTAAGAAGCAATTTGGTGTAGCTAACCTAATATCTAACAAAATAGACTTCAAACTAAAATCAATCAAAAGAGATCAGGAAGGACATTACTTATTCATCACAGGGAAATTCCACCAAGATGAAATCTCAATTCTGAACATTTATGCCCCAAATACAAGGGCACCCACATTTGTAAAAGAAACACTACAAATGCTTAAATCCCACATCAAACCCCTCACACTAGTAGTGGGAGACTTCAACACCCCCCTCTCACTAATGGACAGGTCTGCCAAATAGAAACTTAACAGAGAAATAAGGGAACTAACAGACATTAAAATGACTCAAATGGACTTAATAGATATCTACAGAACATTCCACCCTAACTCAAAAGAATATACCTTCTTCTCAGCACCCCAGGGAACCTTCTCTAAAATCGAACACATACTCCATCACAAAGCAAATCTCAACAGATACAGAAAAATTGGAATAACCTCCTGTATTTTATTGGACCACCATGACTTAAAGTTAGATTCCAACAACAACAAAAATTACAGAAAGCCTAGAATCTCATGGAAACTGAATAATACTCAACTGAATCACCAATGGATCCAGGAAGAAATAAAGAACTTAAAGACTTCCCAGAATTCAATGAAAATGAATGTACTACATACCCAAACTTGTGGGACACTATGAAAGCAGTGCTAAGAGGAAATTTCATAGCACTAAATGCCCACATAAAGAAGTTGGGGAAATCTCACACTAGTGACTTAACAGCACACCTGAAAGCCCTAGAACAAGAAGAAGCAAAGTCACCCAGGAGGAATAGACAGCAGGAAATAATCAAATTGAGGGCTGAAATCAATAAAATAGAAACGAAGAGAACAATACAAAGAATCAATGAAATAAAGAATTTGTTCTTTGAGACAATCAACAAGATAGACAACCCCTCATCCAAACTAACTAAAAGGCAAAGAGAGAACATCTAAATTAACAAAATCAGAAACGAAAAGGGAGACATAACAACAGACAACGAGGAAATCCAGAGAATTATCAGGTCATACTTTAAAAACCTGTACTCCACAAAATTGGAAAATGTAAAAGAAATGGATAATTTTCTGGATAGGTACCACATACCAAAATTAAATCAAGACCAGATAAACAATTTAAATAGACTTATTATCCCTAATGAAATAGAAGCAGTCATTAAAAGTCTCCCAAGCAAAAAAAGCCCAGGACCAGATGGTTTCAGTGCAGAATTCTACCAGAATTTCAAAGAGCTAATACCAATACTCTTCAAATTATTCCACACAATAGAAACAGAAGGAACATTACCGAATTCTTTTTATGAGGCTACAGTTAGCCTGACACCCAAACCACACAAAGATGCAACAAAGAAAGAGAATTACAGACCAATCTCCCTCATGAACATTGATGCAAAAATACTCAATAAAATACTGGCAAACCGAATCTAAGAACACATCAAAAAAGTATCCACCATGACCTAGTAGGCTTCATCTCAGAGATGCAAGGATGGTTCAACATATGAAAGTCTGTCGATGTAATACACCATATAAACAAACAGAAAGAAAAAACATGTGATCATCTCATTAGATGCTGAAAAAGCCTTTGACAAAATCCAACACCCCTTCATGATAAAAGTCTTGGAAAGATCAGGAATACAAGGAATATATGTAAACATAAAAAAGGCATTTTACAGCAAGCCAACAGCCAACATCAAATTAAATGGAGAGAAAGTCAACGAGATTCCATTAAAATCAGGAACAAGACAAGGCTGTCCACTCTCCCCATATCTATTCAATATAGTACTCGAACTAAGTCCTAGCTAGAGCAATAAGACAACAAAAGGAGATCAAGGGGATACAAATTGGAAAGGAAGAAGTCAAACTTTTACTATTTGCAGACAATATGATAATATACATATGTGACCCCAAAAATTCTACCAGAGAACTTCTACAGCAGATAAACACCTTCAGTAATGTGGCAGGATACAAGATTAACTCAAAAAAATCAGTAGCTCTCCTATATACAAAAGATAAATGGGCTAAGAAAGAAATCAGAGAAACATCACCCTTTACAATAGCCACAAATAATATAAAATACCTTGGGGTAACTCTAAGCAAGTGAAAGACCTGTATGACAAGAACTTTAAATCTCTGAAGAAAGAAAGAAATCCTAGCATTCCGGAGGCAGAGATCCATCCAGATCTCTGTGAGTTCAAGGCCACACTGGAAACAGCCAGGCATGGTGACACACACCTTTAATCCCAGGAAATGATGGCAGGAAGCAGAAAGGTATATAAGGTGTGAAAACCAGAAACTAGAAGCTTTTAAGCTTTCAAGCTTTTAGCAGCAGTTCAGCTGAGATCCATTGGATGAGGACTCAGAGGCTTCCAGTTTGAGGAAACAGGATCGGCTGAGACGTTGGCAAGGTGAGGTTAGCTGTGGCTTGTTCTGTCTCTCTGATCTTTTAGAATTCACCCCAATACCTGGCTCCCATGTTTGTTTGTTTGTTTTTTATTAATAAGACCGTTTAAGATTCGTGTAACATTTATGAAGGTGATATCATGATAGAGGGAGACACTATGGGGATGGGGAGAAACCGGGTGCTAGGGAAGTTCCCAGGAATCCACAAGGATGACCCCAGCTTAGACTACTAGCAATAGTGGAGAGGGTGCCTGAACTGGCTTTCCCCAGTAATCAGATCGGTGAACACCCTGTCATCATAAAGCCTTCATCCAGTAACTGACAGAAGCAGATGCAGAGATCCACAGCCAAGCACTGGGTCAAACTCCAGGAGTCCAGTCGAAGAGAAGGAAGAGGGATTCTATGAGCAAGAGGCATCAAGATCATGATGGGGAAATCTACAGAGACACCCAAACCAAACTAGTGGGAACTCATGAACTTTGGACCGACAGTTGTGGAGCCCGGACTAGGTCCTGTACATAAGTGAGACAGTTGTGTAGCTTGATCTGCTTGAGGGTCCCCCTGGCAGTGAGATCAGGATCCATCCCTGGTGCATGAGTTGGCTTTTTGAAGCCCACTACCTATGGTAGGATACCTTGCACAGCCTTGATGCAGGGGGAAGGGCTTAGACCTGCCTCAACTGAATGTACCAGGTTCTGCTGACTGTCCATGGGAGGCCTTACCTTCTTGTAGGAGGGAATGGGGAGTGGGGGGTGGGGAGGCTGGAGGAGTGGGAGGAGGGAAAAGGGAGATCTGTGATTGGTATGTAAAATGAATAAAAACTTTCTTAATAAAAAAAGAGAAAATGGAATACAAAAAAGAAACAATCAAATAAAAAATGAAACACTAGCTGTTAGAATTTGTGTGTGAACTAAATTTAATAATTTTATTTATTTTTTAAAGATTTATTTATTATGTATACAGTGTCCTGCCTGCATGTATGCCTTCACACCAGAAGAGGGCACCAGATGTCATTATAGATGGTTGTGAGCTGCCATGTGGTTGCTGGGAATTGAACTCAGGACCTCTAGAAGAACAGTTACTGCTCTTAACCTCTGATCCATCTCTCCAGTCCAATTTAATAGTTTTAATATGTGAACTCCATACTTCCCAACTTTTCCTGCCTTCCCTATCTAACATGGTGAGTCAGGAGGCTATGATTGAAAAGACAGATCGGGACTTGGTCTGAGAAAGATCTGTGTTGAAGTACTTCATTCATCCCTAACTACCCCTGTGACTTTGGGCAAGATTTTTCATAGCTGTGTGCCTCAGTTTCTTCATAGTCAAATGAGTCTCTGTTAGAGGATGTGGTAAAGATTAAACAAAACAAACATGGTAGTACATGTCTGTAATGTCAACATTTAGGAGGTAGAGGCAGGAGGAGGCTCAGGAGTTGCAGGACAATCTGGGCTGTTTGAAACCCTGTCTTAAAACAAAAGATTAAATGAAACAATATATGTAACAGTTCCTAGCAGAGTGCTTGGCTCAATGTATGGTCATGGTAATGTCACGTGTTCCATAATTTTGCCAAACATTTCTTCACACAGTTTATCCCTTTGGCCTCTAAGACTTCTTCATGCTCCTATTGATAAACGTGTTAGTAGTTTCCAAGTGGGGGGCTATTACAAATAGGGCTATTATGAACATTTTTATATATGCTTGAGTATATAAATATTTTTGAGTGCATGTCCATTTGGTATAGACATTGAAGTTCATATTAGTACATTTTTATTCTTATCCTTTTTAATATTTTTATATATATTTTATTTTATTTTTTTATATTTTTATTTATTTTTATTTTTATTTATTTATTTTTTTATTCTTACCCTTTTAAGAAATGGGACCCACCTGAGAGTTAATTCTGGGAACTTCTAGTTATATATTTGGCACGTAACACATGTGGACTCAGTTATCCATTTTTCCATTCCTTCCCTACCAAGACCTTCACTTCCTCTGCCTCCCTCTCTCCCTCTCTTCTTCCCCTTCCTTTTTTTTTCTCCTGCCTCTCTTTCTTTCCTTTTTTTTTTTTGGTTTTTCGAGACAGGGTTTCTCTGTGTAGCTTTGCGCCTTTCCTGGTACTCGTTTTGGAGACCAGGCTGGCCTCGAACTCACAGAGATCCGCCTGGCTCTGCCTCCCGAGTGCTGGGATTAAAGGCGTGCGCCACCACCGCCCGGCCTCTTTCCTTTTTTGAAGATGCATGGGATAAAACACAGGACCTCCTGCATGCTAATAAACACTCTACCATGGAGCACCAGCCCCAGCCCTCACATTTGTTTCTAAATTATACATATTCAACAACTCAGATTTCTCCAGATTGTTTCTGACTTACTGTTTCTTTCCCTAAATCATGCATACCAAATATTCCTATAGAGAGAGGGAGGGTTGAGACAGGGTCCGTCCCATGTAGCCTCAAACTTCTTGTGTAGCTGAAGTTGGACTTGAGCTTCTCATCCTATTGCTTCCCAAATTTGTTCCACTAAGCATATCTTGCTTTTTAAATTTTTTTTCTCTTTTTAAATTGAGGTGGAGTATCAATGTGTAGGTCAAGGCTAAGCTTGAACTGTTGTAAATCCTCCTGGTGGCTATAGAGACCAGAAGAGGGAGTTGTATTCCCTGGAACTGGAGTTACAGATGCTTGTGAGCTTCCTTGTGGGTCCTCTGCAAAACCAGCAATGGCCGTTAACTGCTGAGCCATCCCATCAGTGCCCCTTACTCTTGGTTTTTGTTGTTGTTTGTTTGTTTGTTTTGTTTTGTTTTTTTGAGACAGTGTCTCATTTTATAGCTCTGGCTGGCCTGGAACTCACTATGGAGACCAGGCTGGCCTCAAAATTCAAGGCATCTGCCTGCTCCTGCCTCCCGAGTGCTAGTATTAAAGACACCTGGTTTTTCCTCTTATATTTTAATAATGGATTATGGGGCCTTGTTTGTTTTGAGTCAGAGTCTCGCTATGTAGTCCCTGTAGACCTGGAATTTGCAACCTTCCCGCCTCAGTGTACGGTGGAAAGCAACCCACAGAATGCAAACTGAAAGAAGTAATGCTCTTTTGGAAAGTGAACAATCTGGTTCATATAGAAAGTGCTTTACTGAAGTCAGGTGTTGCATTTATAATTGAAATTTTAAGTGTGTTCATTCAAAGTTTTGTTTTCCAATTTAATATGAAATCAAAAAAGTGAATTTTACTATTTCTTGAATGAGACTACTGAAAATCATGTTGTCATATAGAGTCAATGGATACCAAAATTTCTCTGCCTTGGGTCTGGAGCTGTGCTCAGTAGTAGAGCACTTCTCCGACAAGTGCCAGGCTTGGGACTGATGCCAAGCACTGCAAAAAGAAGAAATCACCACCTCACTCCTGCCTTTGTTTGGACACAATTATGAACTATCTGTTCACATAAACAACTCCAAGTATATGTGTTTCTGCCCCACAAGTTTCTTGATTTGTTTTCTTTTTCTTTGATTTCTCTTTTCCTTTTTGAGACAAGACTTCTCTCTTAGCTCAGATCTCTCTCTGTTTTCTAACTCCCTCTGTAGATTGGACTTGAACTTTGGGTGAGCTCCTGCTTTTGTACTCTGAAGTGCTAGGATTATAGAAATGAGTCACCATGTCAAGCAAGACCTTGGCTTTTTTGTTACTGCTTTTGGTGTGTGTTTGTATGTATGTATATGTGTTGAGAGGGATATGTGCACATGTGTGCATGTGGAGGTCAGAGGTTGATATTGGCATCTTTCTCAATTACACTCCACCTTATATACTGAGGCAGGGTCTCTCACTCGAACCCAGAGCTCTCCTATTTGGCTAGTCTAGCTAGCTAGCTTGCTCCAGAGATTTCCCGTTTCTTCCGAATGTGATGTGGAATTACAGCTGGCTACTACTCTTCCACCAACATTTATCTGGGTACTGGGGAGATAAATGCTGGTCTTCATGCTGGTGGAGCAAGTGTTTTACACGCTAAGCCATGCCCCCCAGTTCTCAAGGACCTTATTTTTGTAACCTTAGTGTTACAATCCTTCAAATTTCTAGAGTTGGCTGTGATAGCACTTGGGAGGCTGAAGAAAGAGGATAAAGAATTCAAGGCCAGTTTTGGCTATAGCATAATTTAGAGTAGTCTGAGCTGCAGAAGACACTATTTCAAGAAAGAAAAAAAGAAGGATTTATGTACATATGTATTTCCATGAGAACTATTATACAAAACACTTATCATTAACATTGATTTTTTAAAAAAATGTTTGTGTGTGTGTCTGTGTGTGTGTGTGTGTGTGTGTGTGTGTGTGTGTGTGTGTGTGTAGTGTACATGTGCATGTTCAATATACGTGCCTGTGAGCAGGGAGGCTAGAGAAGGACCTATCACGCTCTACCTTATTCTCTTAAGATAGGAGGTCTCACTGATCCTAGAGCTAGGCTGGCAGCCATACAGCCTCACAGTTCTGTCTCCATCCAGTCCTGTCCAGTTCCATGTTGTCCCATCCCCCATCCTCCCCTTCTTCCTGCCCCCGGAAGCCCTGGGCTTACAGACACACAGGAGATCACATGGATCTGAACTCTGGTCCTCACGCTTGCTTAGCAAGTGCTCTAACCCATGACGTTGAAATGTGTAAAGTGACCTTCATCAGAATACATTGATGCAATTTTACATCGATACAAACACACAACTTTGGCTACATGAACTGGATGCTAAATTGAATCATTATTGGCATAAAAGAAAGTGATGATGGATTTTGAGAGTCAACTTGGCCAGCTGTTGGTCCCTAGATATTTGGTCAAACATCATTCCGGGTGTTTTTGTGAAGGTGCTTTTGCACGAGATGAATGTTTAAATCAGTGGATTTTTACTAAAGGAGATTATGCTCCACAGTGTGGGTAGGCCTCCTCAGCTGATGACTATTAAAGAGTAAAGCCTGCCCTCCCTTGAGTGAGAAGGAATTCTCCCAGCAGCCTGCCTTTGGATTAGAATGTCAGTTTGTCTCCAACCTACTGGACTACCCCCATAAAAGTGGGACTCACCAGGCCTTCACAGTCACGTAAGTCAAATTTAAAAAATTCTCTAACCCCACCTCCTCTGTCTCCAAATAAATATCTGGAGAGATATAGATAGATAGATTGGCTGTTCCTGTGGAAGACCTCAACATAATAGGACTGATTTTCTAGTTGAAATGTCCAGTAGCTAACCTGCATTCCTGAGATGCCTGGGAAGTTCAGTGACTAACTAATAGTACTCATTAAAAAGTATAGCATCACTTTTCATTCTGTGTCAAGGAAACTTGCTATGGAAACTGAGCACGAACGTGATTCACGGGGTGGTGTGTAGCCATCCTCTGGGCAGTAGCACTTTTGTAAATCACTGTCTTTCAGTATGCCCATCTGCAAATAACCACGGGTCTTCAGGCATGAACAACTTCAGGTCTTGAGGCATTTGCTGATGCATTCCCTTTTCTCTTAAGAGTTGCACTTTCTGGTGTGTATGTGGTCGGCTCCATTGTGTCCAAAAGGTAGATGATAAAAATTGACAAATGTTATATGAGTGCTACACAGTCATCAACTTTGATGAGAAACAGTTTCAGTGGTTAACCTTTCATCATTAGGTGCTTTTCAACTTCTTTTGTTTTTTTCACGATAGGGTTTCTCTGCATCTGCCTCCCAAGTGCTGGGATTAAAGGTGTGCACCACCACCACCCAGGCTGCTAACAAATTTTTCTTTTTCTTTCTCTTTTTTTAAACTGCTTTCCTGTGTCTTCTTGTCTTCTTTTTCATTTTCTTTTCTCTTTCTTTCTTTCTTTCTTCCTTTCTTTCTGTTTGTTTTTTGAGACAGGGTTTCTCTGTGTAGCCCTGGCTGTCCTGGACCTCACTCTGTAGACCAGGCTGGCCTCAAACTCACAGAGATCCACCTGCCTCTGCCTCCCGAGTGCTGGGATTAAAGGTGTGTGTGCCATCACCACCTGGATGTTTTTGAACTTCTGTACTAAAATATTTTACTGTAATTTTGAAAATTACCAATCAATCAAATAATGAGTTTTAGATGTGTACCCTATGATGCACAGTATAACCATTGGACCAAGGACATTCAGACTACCAGCTACATGTTCTCTAACAAGACTCTTTTGTCTTTGTTTCCTGAATGTATTTTACAAACATGGACATGTGGGGTATCCTCTGTGGACTGGTCTCATGACTAATGGTGTAGCAGCTTCCTTTATTTTTCAGGCTTTGGCATGTGTTAAATTGGCTGGTACAGCAGATATTCAACAAGGCACACAATGGTCTGTACTCTTCTCACACCCTCCTGGGAAAGGAATGAGTTTCATGTCCCTAACTCCTAGAGTCAGAGTTGCCCTCCTCCTTGTGTTATCAGTGAATTCTCTGCATGCTGTCCCTGAGAGAGGAATCTTAGTTATATTGTATTTGGAAGAGATTAGGGAAAGGGGGAAGGGTTATCCGTGTTTGTCTTTGTTTAACTCCATTGGAATGAGAACTCAGCTCTCTGTGCAGAAACTAGAATCGACAAGTTGCAATCCACCAGACCCATCCTGACTTACTTCAATGCAACTTTTATATTTATAGTTAAACTTCATTAGAACATGGAAAATCTGTGCTGGGGAGATGACTTGGTGACTTTAGATTCCCAGCACTCATATAAAAGCTCACGCTGGGCGGTGGTGGCGCATGCCTTTAATCCCAGCACTCAGGAGGCAGAGCCAGGTGGATCTCTGTGAGTTCAAGGCCAGCCTGGACTACCAAGTGAGTTCCAGGAAAGGCACAAAGCTACACAGAGAAACCCTGTCTCTAACAACAACAACAAAAACCTCACATAATTCCAGTACTAGGTAAGGAGAGGCAAGTGAATTCCAAGGGCTCACTAGTCAGTCAGTGTAGCTGAAATACAAGCTCCAGGTTCTGTGAGAAACTGTGCTTCAAAAAGTAAGGTGGAGAGTGACAGAGGAGCACATGTGACATCAACCTCTGGCCATTGTGTGGTGCATATCACAATCCCAGCACAATGAAGGTAAATGCAGAAGGATCCGAAACTCATCCTTGGCTATTGAGTAAGTTTGATGTTAGCCTGGGCTACATGAGACCCTCTCACAAGGAAGGAAGGAAGGAAGAAAGGAAGGAAGGAAGGAAGGAGGGAGGGAGGGAGGGAGGGAGGGAGGGAGGGAGGAAGGAAGAAAGGAAGGAAGGAAGGAAGGAAGGAAGGAAGGAAGGAAGGAAGGAAGGAAGGAAAGAAGGAAGGAAGGATAGATAGATCTGGGACAAATTCTAAATGGGACAAAATTCTAGGAAAACGAATAAACTGGGACCAGGCCAAATAGGATGTGTAGTCCTCCTCTGCTGGTGTAAGCTTGGGACCTGAGGTAACTTTGGGGCTTGTCACAGGAAGACTGAGTGATTCGAGGTTTGGGATTTGAGTTCCACGCATGACATCTGGAATGTGAGGAAATCTAGGTCTATAAAGACTCTTGAACAGATCAGGGAGTTTGCCCTGAGATTATATTTTCCAGCAATGCCAAAAGCTAGAGCCATAAAGTCTCCCAAGCAGGACTGCTTATACCTGGGCTATACGAGGATGAGGATGGCACCAATGGACATGCCAAAGTGGATGGGGAAAAGCTCCTGAGGCCTCAACCCTACACAAAGGAGTATAGGAAACTGAGGAAAGCTGGGAACAGGAGAGGTTCTTCCCCAGGGAAGAGCACACCAATTGTTTGCCCAGTGCCAAATGGGTCAGTCCTGAAAACACATAGACAAACAACAGTATACAGACTGAGCGGGTGATACACACCCACACCCACACGCCCAATCACTAACAATTTGTGAAAAAGAAGCCATGATTTTGGAGAGTGGGGAGGAGTATGGGGGAGGGTTTGGAGGAAGAAATAAAGACTCTTGAACAATAAGATGTCAACAGTTTCTGGGATGCTGAGCACATGTCATGCTGGGGAATAATGTGACCAGAAAGAGCGTGAACATTCCATGACCCAACCCATACCCAACCCTACTTCTCATCCATCTGGATGTTTATCTGCATCTTTTGTAATAGGCTTTACACTCAACTACTAAGTGTAAGTGCTTCCCTGAACTATGTGAACTGTCGTAGCAATAACTGAATCTGAGCAGGATATCTTGAGTACATCTGCTTAATTGCTGGTTGTCAGAAGCACAGCCTGGGACTTGGAATTGGCACCTGAAGTGGGAAGGAGTCTTGTAAGAGAGCCCTTAACTGGTATGTCGGCTCTGATGCTATCTCCAAACTCTGGTTACTGACATTATCTCTACCCTCTGAGACCTAAGAAGTCAGTTGCTTTTTCCAGTTAAAGGACATCCAGATGTTATCTTTTGCAGACTCTCTAGGTATGAGGGGATTTCCCCATCTATCTGGCCACAGAAGCATGCTGTGCAATGCGGGGAGTACAGACTATGGGGTTGGAGTGATTGCGCAGTGGTTAAGAACACTGGCTGCTCTTACAGGGGACCCAGGTTTGATTCCCAATATCTATATGGTGGCTCACAATCAGCTGTAACTTCAGTTCCAGGGGATCCAAGGCCCTCTACTGCCCTCCAAGAGCACTTCACAAACAAGTTACACAGACATACATGCAGACAAAGCACCCATATACATTTTAAACATATATTTTTGAAAGAGTGTAGACTATGATAAACTCCAATGATGGTATCTCATGCTGCTCCAGTCTTTACAGCCATCCTTACTACAATTACCAAAGCATTGCTTCCCCATTTCATGACTCGTAGTGTTGCATCACAAGCAAGAAGAGTGGAGCAAGGTGGCAGGCATAATGAACAGTGAGCTCAAGGGGGAGGTCATCAATGCACATGCGCAAGGTCCTGGGTTCCAACCTTATCACTACAATAAAAAGAAATGTTAGTTATGATGATATATGTCTTTTGAGTCAAACTCTTGCTATGTAGCCCAGAACTTACTATGTAACCTAGGCTAGCCTCAGACATGCAGTGATCCTCCTGCCTTCTGAGTGCGAGGAATACAGGTGTGAGCTACCATACCTGGCTTATGTAATTTTGAGGGGGAGTTCGAGACAAGATTTCTCGGTGTAGCCCTGGCTGTCCTGGAACTCGCTTTGTAGCCCAGGCTGCCCTCGAACTGACGGAGATCCACCTGCCTCTGCCTCCCTAGTGCTGGGATTAAAGGAGTGCGCCACCACTCCTGGAGTAACTTTTTATTTTTAATAGTGCTGTTTGTGCATGCTAGGTAAGTACTTCATCACTGAGATATACCCCCAGCCTATTATATATTCTTCCTCTGTCTCCTTTTAAAGATTTTTTTATTTTAATTATGTTTCTGTAAAGAGACCAGAGGTGTCAGATCCCCATGGGCTGGAGTTAAAGACAGCTGTGCTGCCTGATGTGGGCCCTGAAAACTAAACTTAGATCTTCCAGAACAGTTTGTGCTCTTAACCTCGGAGCTATCTCTTCAGCCCTATATCATATATTCTTTTTTTGTTTGTTTTTCGAGACAGAGTTTCTGTGTAACAGCCCTGGCTGTCCTGGAAAGTTGATTTTGTAGACCAGGCTGGCCTCGAACTTACAGAGATCTGCCTGCCTCTACTACCTCCTGAATGCTGGGATTAAAGGCGTGTGCCACCACCGCCTGGCCATATATTCTTTTTTGTTTTAGCTTCTTGTTGTTGTTATGTATACTGTGTTCTGCCAGAAGAGGCCAGAAGAGGGCACCAGATCTCATTACAGATGGTTGTGAATTGAACTCAAGTCCTCTGGAAGAGCAACCAGGGCTCTTAACCTCTGAGCCATCTCTCCAGCCCTGTATCATATATTCTTAATGGATGCACTAGCAGACTTTTAGATTTTAGACTCACAGTATAGAGAAATCCGTGAATACAGAGAAAGAAGCAGTATTTATCTCTTTTCGGTATTAGGCCTCTGAGGTGTCGATTTCTACCCATTCTGTCTCTTCTCTCCGATGATACTTTCCCTTGCAGTGCAGAGGCTTTGACATTTCACAGAAGCTCATTTATCAGTTACTTGGCATTACTTGCCGTGCTACTGGAATCCTTTCCAGAAAGTTGTTGCCTGTGCCCATAGCTTAAAGTTGTTTCCCTAATGTTTTCTTCAGGTAATTTCAGTGATTTAGGCTTTATATTAAGGGCTTTTATCTATTTTGAATAGATTTTTGTGCATGGTGAGAGATACTAACACAAAGAAAAATGAATAAAATGTAAATACAAGTGAAAGAAGGGCCAGGGAGATGGCTCATCTGGTAAGGGGATTTGCCACCAAGTCTACTAACCTGAGTTTGATGCTCAGGACCCATGCAGTGAGAACCAACTCCCATAAAGGGAATTGTCCTCTCTATCTATCTATCTATCTATCTATCTATCTATCTATCTATCTCATTTTTTGAGACAGGGTTTCTCTGTGTAGCTTTGGAGCCTTTCCTGGAACTCACTCTGTAGACCAGGCTGGCCTCGAACTCACAGAGAACTTCACGAGTGCTGGGATTAAAGGCATGCGCCACCACTGCCTGGCTTTCTTTCTTTCTTCTTCTTTTTTTTTTTTAAAGACAGGTTTCTCTGTGTAGCCCTGGCTGTCCTGGAACTTGATTTTGTAGACCAGGTAGATCCACCTGCCTCTACCTTCCTAGTGCTGACCTTAAAGGCGTGCACCACCACCACCCAGCCCATAAATTGTTTTCTGATCTCAAGTCATGTATGGTGGCACATCTATCCCCCCACACAAACACACTAAATGTAACAAAGTTTGTTTGTTTTTATTATTATTTTATGTGCATGTGTGTTTTGTTGACATGTATGTCTGTGTACCATGTGGATGCCTGGTGCCCACAGAGGCCAGAAGAGGGCATCAGACCCCTGGAACTGCAGTTACAGACAATATGTGTCACCATGTGGGTGGTGGGAATTGAACCCAGGTCTGCTGGAAGAGCAGACTGCTCTTAACTGCTGAGAGATCCCTCCAGCTCCCTGCCAAATTTATTAAAATGAGAAAGAAGTGTGGTTCACATCAGGTTACTTTTATATAGGTAAAGTGTTTTTGTAAGGAAATTCTCTTTTCCTGCCAGGCAGTGCCAAATTCAAATTCACATGTAAATGGCTTACAAGGTGACTGTTAAAAAGTCCACTTCTAAGCCTGGTGGTGGTGGTGGTGGTGGTGGTGGTGGTGGTGGTGGTGGTGGTGGTGGTGGTGGTGCACACCTTTAATCCCAGCACTAGGAAGGCAGAGGCAGGTGGATCTCTATGAGTTTGAGGCCAGCCTGGTCTACAAAATCAAGTTCCAGGACAGTCAGGGCAGAGGCAGAGGCAGGCAGATCTCTGAGTTCGAGGCCAGCCTGGTCAACAGAAAGAGTTCCAGGACGGCCAGGGCTGCACAGAGAAACCCTGTATTGACAAACAAACAAACAAACAAACAAGCCAAGTCTACTTCTAAAGATTTTCTTGCTGCACTCAAAATCCCTTTGTTGTTTGAGAAGGGTGAAGCGACACAGTGTGAAAAGGATGCATGTGGAAAGGAGGGATTGTCACATCCAGAAAGTTTGTAAAAGGCCTCTCTGTTCTTAACCTGTTCTTTTGAAATGTGTTCTTACCCACATGGTTGTCACCAGCTAAAGTTACAGGTGGCTCAGTTTCCTTTTCTGTTCCCTAACAGAGAATTCCTTCATTTGCCCATTATTAATAAATGAGCCATACTGATTTGGTCATTCCATAGGTGGCCTCTACTTTTCCTTCACAATTGCCTAAAGGTCTGTGCTGCAAATGAGACAGAACCATGCCATCCAGTCTAGAAGACCAAACTGCAGATGACAAGTTCATAAATAGAGGTTTATTTATGAATAATAAATATAATGAATATAAATAAATTTCAATTAAAATTCAATTTAAAATGTGGAGCCAATGTGATAGTGCAGTCAGTAAAAGTGCTTTGCCACACAAGCCTGAGGACCTAATTTCAATGACCAGAATCCACAGTAAACAGAGTACCAGCTCCCAAAAGTTGTTCTCTGACTTACACACACACACACACACACACACACACACACACACACACACACACACACACACATACACTTACACATACACACACACAGAGTTATAATAATAAGTACATTTCATTTAGATTTATTTATTTTATTTATGTATATGAGTTTTTTGTCTGCATGTATGTCTATTTACCATGTGCATGCCTATGGATGGTTGTGAGCCATGAAGTGGATGCTAGGAACTGAACCTGGGTCCTCTATAAGGACAGCAAATGTTCTTAACTACTGAGCTATCTTTCCAGTGCCATGAATACAAAAAGGTCTTAAATTAAAAAAAAATACAAATTTGGTTCCTCAGTCCTACTGTTACAGGAGATAGGCACATGAATCTATAGCCTTCAGCCATACATACCAAAAGAAAATGAGACTTGGTAAGGGAAAAGATTTCTTTACAGTTTGGGCAGGAACCAGGGAGAAAAAAGCTCCTGTCTCTCTCCCCCTGCCTGCAGTACTGACACCACTTGTAGAGAAGAAGTGAAAACAGCCAGGAAATGCACACGTGTAGACTTAGCTGTGAGACAAATCATCAGAACCGTGGGGACTCTTTACAGAAGGGTGGCACTAGGAGGGGGGGCTCTCCATTCCCAGCAGGAGACTCCAGGGAAAAGTCCCTATTTGCAGCATTTTGAGTGTTGTTAATGGTTCTACAAGGCACTGTGCCAATGCAGAACATTTCCATCATTGCATAGTATTTTTTGTTATTGCACACTTTTTCTGTTGGTTCATTTGTTTTACATAGGGTCTGACTAGGTTATACAGGCTGGAATCAAACTCACAATCCTCCTGCACCAGCCTCCTAGGATTACAGGTATGGACGACACCTGGCTATAGTAAGTTTTCTTCAGCCTGGGCTAGAGTGCGTCTTCTACGGGGACTGACAGAACAGTCTCAGGCTCGCTAGAGGACTGTCACAGAAACAGCCTTCTCAGGGGAAGTTGAGACTGCTATCAGTTGCCTAAAACTGACAAGACGATTTCAGAGCCTCAGGATGAGGGATTTCGAGGGCTATTTTAGCTCAGAGGCAGATGGCTTCATGAAGGCAGACTGCAATGTATAAAAAACAAAATATGAACAAGTCCAATGGACTAGAGGAATCCAGTGCAGATTTCTTTGAGAATCGTAATGGAAATTGTTTTATTTTTTTTTTTCCCAGTGGGGATAGACAAGCTTTTTTGCTTTGCCTCCAACCCTCAGTTTTAGTCCTCTCTGTCAAGGTCATTGTTGCCCAGCTTTTGTTTTCATGCTGTTGGGGATGAGTCCAGAATCTCGTATGGAAACTTTCATTCTCTAAGAATTCATTACCAAAGGACCACTCACTGAAACTGAAATGTCTAAACCAAAGCATGACTTGTTCCTTGGTCGGTATGTTATTACAGTTACCTGGTTTGTGGGTGGGATGCTCTTAAAGAAAACCTTTCTTGCTGGGCGGTGGTGGCACACACCTTTAATCCCAGCACTCGGGAGGCAGAGCCAGGCGGATCTCTGTGAGTTCGAGGCCAGCCTGGACTACCAAGTGAGTCCCAGGAAAGGCGCAAAGCTACACAGAGAAACCCTGTCTCGAAAAACCAAAAAAAAAAAAAAAAGAAAAGAAAAGAAAAGAAAGAAAAAAAAAAGAAAAGAAAACCTTTCTTGTTTCACTTTTGTGTCAGGATCTTGTTGTACAACTCAGGATCCTAAAACCCAAGACCCTTTTGTCTTTGGTTCCTTGGTGCCAGATGACTGACAACGTGTGCACCCATGCACATTTTAAAAAGTACTATTTTCTGTTCACTTTTCACTTGTAAAAAGTAATTTTTTTTTTTGGAGCTGAGGATCGAACCCAGGGCCTTGCACTTGCTAGGCAAGCACTCTACCACTGAGCTAAATCCCCAACCTGTTTTTTTTTTTTTTTGCACTTTCTTTTCTTTTCTTTTTTTCTTTCTTTTTTTTTTTTTGGTTTTTTGAGACAGGGTTTCTCTGTGTAGTTTTGTGCCTGTCCTGGAACTCACTCTGTAGCCCAGGCTGACCTCGAACTCACAGAGATCCGCCTGACTCTGCCTCCCGAGTGCTGGGATTAAAGGTGTGCATCACCACCGCCCAGCTGTAAAAAGTAATTTTTAACTACACGTATTGTGTGTGTGTGTGTGTGTGCACATGTATGTGTGGGTACATGCGTGCCATGGCCTACTTTTGCAAGTCAGAGGACAATTTGCAGAAGTTGGTTCTTTCCATCCACATGGTTTCGAACTCACGTTGTCAGACTTGGAAGCAGGCAGCTTTACTCTCTGAGCTGTGTTGCTGGCCCCAAAAGTAACTTTTTGGTAAGCAACCTCTCTGTAGTCCAGGCTGGTTTGGAACGAAGCAGTTTGCTAAGGCTGGCCTCAACCTTGTGGTAGTACATCTGCCTTAGGCTTCTCAAGTGCGGCCATTACAGATGGGCGCCCTTGTTGAAACTCGCTTTCTGTTGGGGTGATAAAATGCTCCGACTGAAAGCAGCGTGTGGGGGAAAGGGTTTCTTTGGCTTTCATTCCCATGCCACAGTTCATCACGGAGGGCAGTCAGAGCGTGAACTCAAGGCAGGGACCTGCTCGCTGCCATGCTCTCCTTTAGTTTGTTTGTTTTGTTTTGTGTTTTAGAAAGCGACTACTATCTTTTTCGAAACCTTTTTTTCAAAAACTTTTTAAATGTGCAGGAGTGTTTTGCCTGCATGTATGTCTGTATACCACATGTCCGTGGAGGCCAGAAGAGGGTATTGGACCCTCTGGAACTAGAGTTACAGATGGTTGTGAACTGCCATGTGCTGAGATTAGAACCCAGGTCCTCTGGAAATGCAGCCTATACTCTTAAGCACTGAGCCATTTCTCCATCCCCAATGCTAGTTTTCTTTCTTTCTTTCTTTCTTTTGTTGTTTTTGAGACAGGTTTTAACTATGTAGCTCTGAATGTCCTGGAACTCACTATGTAGACCAGGCTGGCTTCAAACTCAGAGATCTGCCTGCCCCTCCCTTTCGAGTGCTGGGATTAAAGGCGTGCACCACCATGCCCAGCCAATGTTAGCTTTCTTATATAGCCCAGGCCCACCTGCCCAGGGACGGTGCTGCTCACAGTAAGCCAGTCCCTCCCACACCAGTCATCAGCTAAGACCGTTCCTCACAGACATGGCCACAGACCAAACGGACTGAGGCAGTTCTTCAATTGAAGTTCTCTGCTCTCAGGCGACTCTAGGTGGTGGCAGGTTGTCATTAAAAACTAAACAGGCCATCCAACATGCCCACCTAAATTGTGTGTGTGTGTGTGTGTGTGTGTGTGTGTGTGTGTGTGTGTGTGTGTGTGTGTGTGGTTTGTTTGTTTTCTTGTTTTTGTTTTTGTTTTTTTTTTCAAGACAGGGTTTCTCTATATAGCCCTGGCTATCCTGGAACTCACGTATAGACCAGACTGGCTTTCAACTCACAGAGATTCACCTGCCTCTGCCTCCTGAGTACTGGGATTAAATGCATGTGCCACCACTGCCCAACCTAAATTGTGTTTTAAAAGAGGGTCTGACACTGTAGCCCAAGCTGGCCTGCAACTCACAATGAAGCCCAATCCAGTCTAGCAGTCATAGCAGTCTTCCTACCTCGACCTCCCAAATACTGGGATCATAGGCATGAACCACCATGCCTGGCAAAACTCATGAAACATCTGGGGAGATGCCTGGGATGGAACCCAGGGCCTTGAAGATGCAAGGGAAGCACTCTGCCACTGAGCTACAGCCCCAGCAACCAATGGTGGTGGCTTAAAGAGGACATCTGGGAGAGAAAGCAGAACAGGATCCCAAGAGAGTTCTAACAAGAAACTTCAGCCTTGTCCCAGGTCACGGGAGGGAAAGCAGCACTAGCCCTACTGCAAAGCAGGAACCAGGGTGTGAGCCACCAAGTCCAGCTCAGATGTTGTCTTTCAGTTAAATATTCTGATGGCCATCCCGGGATTTCTCCTGGTCCGGGAGTTGGAGTTGGCTGCCCCTAAGTTTCACTCTCTTCGGACTCCCTGAAGAAGAGTTGCAGTTTTGGCTTTTATGCTCAACTTTTTGAAAAATTTTAAAAGGACAGAAAAGTTGTAAAAAACACTTTGTTCCTAAACACTGAATATGTGTTTTCTAAGGACAATATTGTTTTATAATTTTTTTTTTTTTTTGGTTTTTCGAGACAGGGTTTCTCTGTGTAGCTTTGCGCCTTTCCTGGGACTCACTTGGTAGCCCAGGCTGGCCTCGAACTCACAGAGATCCGCCTGGCTCTGCCTCCCGAGTGCTGGGATTAAAGGCGTGCGCCACCACCGCCCGGCTGTTTTATAATTTTTACACCCCCCACCCCGTGTGTGTGTGTGTGTGTGTGTGTGTGTGTGTGTGTGTGTGTGTGTGTGTGTGTGTGTAAAAGAGAGCATAGACCTTTAATCCCAGTACTTGGGAGGCAGAGGCAGGTGGATCTCTATGAGTTCCAGGACAGCCAGGACTGTTACACAGAGAAAACCTGCCTCAAAACAACAATAACAACGACAACCAAAAAAGAACGAGACAGAGACAGAGAGCAAGAACACGAGGGAGCATGAGAGTGCATATGGGGGGGGGGGAGAGAGAGAGAGAGAGAGAGAGAGAGAGAGAGAGAGAGAGAGAGGGGACATGTATGGAGATCAGAGGACAACTATGGCAGTCAGCTTTTTCCTTCCACCGTGTGGGATTTAAGAATGAAACTCGGGTGGTCAGGTTTGGCAGCAAGCCCCTCTTCCTGCTGAACAATCTTGCTAACCCCAATATTTTTAAATTTTGCAGTGCTAGAGATGGAACCAGGGCCTTTCCATGGTAGGCAAGAGTTCTGTTACTGAGCTATATTGCCAGACCAAGGATATTCTCTTACATAACCACAGAACAATGACTACAATCAAGAAATTAATACTGATACAGTATTATGTAATAGCCAGTCCATATTTACATTCAGTATATACTTCCTTAAATGCCCTTATAGTGAAAAGCTTCTTTTTTAAACAATTGGGGTATAATTCAGGATTAGCATTCGTTTTAGTTATCATGCCCCTTTAGTCACCTTTTACTTGAAACAGATCCTTAGCCTTCCCTTGATTTTCAAGACCTTTTGATGTTGTTCAGGCCAGTGATTACATAGAATCATTTTCAATTGGGGATCTCTGCTATTTCTTTGTGATTTGATAAGATCTGCTTGAAATAGTGAAATAGCAACAATGAAAGCTGAAAAGTATTCAAATCTCTCATGATACTAATTGTGATACAGCCACAAAATTGACTATTAGGCAGCCAGTAAGAATGGTAAGAGTATATTATTTTCTGACCTAGGAAAATATTGTGATTTCTAAGTAAAAATATTTAATAGGTGTAATAGACCATTTGCATAAAAGTTGTAGCCTTAGTTGGCCTGTAACTCACTATGTAGACCAGGCTGGCCTCAAACTCACAGAGATCTAGGAGGTTGAGAGCAGGGGAAACATAATACTGCCCAGTTCTAACTGGCAACCTTCAAATTTAGTCCCAGGCTTTTTGGATCATAAAACCCCTTTTAAAAAAAAACCTTACTGTTATTGTTTCTTTACCAGGTTATTGTCTGGGTTCTTCCTTTATGGGATGGAGGAAGAGGAGGAGGTGGTGTTTGGTTGCTAAGGGGTGTACCACCGGCAGTTCTCTGTTTTGATTGACTGGCTTAGATTATGTAATCCTTTGCTCCGAGTACATCTGTTCCCATGATGCATCTGATTTTAATCATATGCACACTCAATTATGCATAGGTACAGGCTGGTAAAAAGAAATTTTCCCTAGAAGTTCACTCTAGGACAGTTTACCTAACTGTGCATGTTCCTCAAAAATAGTTCAGAACAGCCCCCTGCCTGTCAATCTCATATAAATCTGGATCATGCTTGAGTAGAAACTGACCACAAAAGGGGTGTTTTAGAAGATAGAGGAAGAGTAACTTATTCCACTGTTTGGAGTCTAGTGGACCTGCAGCCTGATGAAGGTGGGCATCTTAGGTGGCTGTGTGCATTGTTAAGGAAGGGTGCATGTGTAGGCCAAGCCAAGTTGAGCCCCAGATTGATAAGCTATCCCTATGCTTGCCTACCTCACAACGGCTGCAATTTTGGTTGTTGCTTGCTTTTGAGTCAGGGTTTCACATTACAGCCCAGAATAGGCTGGAATGCACTATGTATCCCAGGCTAGCCTCAAACTCACGACAATCCTTTCTCAGTCTCTTAAATGTTGGGATTGTGGGTAGGAGCCATGTCACCTGGCATGTGCTTCATGTTTTGAGCTGTCTTTACTGTGCAGCATTTCATAAATAAGTCAGTTAAAACAACTCCATTTCTTCTGACACCGAGCGCTTCAATCCCGGTTGCTCTCACTTCTCTCCTGCCCCCTTATCGCCTCAGTGCCTACTGTTTGCCCACCCTCCTATCTGGGCACAGTTGCCTTGCCTTTGCCAGTGAACTACCAGCTTTGGGGTAGATTCCTATTAAATCTCTGCCAGCAAGCGAGAGTGTGTGGAGTCTCAGCATTTCCAATCTTGGTCCTACCATCTAACAGACTATTTGGGGGTCATTTGCAAAAGCAGATTAGCTGAGGGCCAAGTGGCAGCGCTTGAACTATTGGGAATATAATTCACAGGCAATTAATAAGTTAAGAACTGGAAAGGGCCACCGGTTTCCGCAACAGGCACTGCAAACTTTGCTGGAGTGGGTAAGAGGAAAAAGAAGAAAATGAAGGTGTGAACTTTAGAGAAAACTACACAAGCAGAGATGGAGTAAAAGGTACAATTGGACATGCGGTATACAGGAGTGATTGGGCGTGTGGTATACAGGAAGGAGTAAGTGGACATGTGGTATGCAGGAGTAAGTGGACATGTGGTATACAGGAGTAACTGTACATGTGGTATACAGGAGTAACTGTACATGTGGTATACAGGAGTAATTGGACATGTGGTATATAGGAGTAACTGTACATGTGGTATACAGGAGTAACTGTACATGTGGTATACAGGAGTAACTGTACATGTGGTATACAGGAGTCATTGGACATGTGGTATACAGGAGTAACTGTACATGTGGTATACAGGAGTAACTGTACATGTGATATACAGGAGTAATTGGACATGTGGTATACAGGAGTAACTGTACATGTGATATACAGGAGTAATTGGACATGTGGTATACAGGAGTAACTGTACATGTGGTATACAGGAGTAATTGGACATGTGGTATACAGGAGTAAGTGGACATGTGGTATACAGGAGTAGAAGAAAATTAGGGGGAAATGGAAGTGAGGCCGGGAGTGTCACAAAGTAATAACCTTCACATCGAGTTGTCAGAGGAAGGCCAAGAACTGCCCCTAAAAGAGAAAAAGGACTAACATCTAATCAACAGGGACAGAGTAGAAGGGAGGAAACTCTGTGCATGTTAATAAAGTGGAATGGACAGTAGGTGTCAGCAGTGAGAACAGAGAGGATGCAGCTGGAGAGATGGCCCAGCCAGTCAAGGTGTTTGCCACCAAGCTGATGAACTGAATTCCATTCCCAGTACCCTGAGTTCGAAGAAGAGGAGAACAGACTCCTGCAAGTTGTCCTTTGACCTCTGTACACATGCCATGGCACATGCATGCCCACACATTAACACACATGTAGTTAATAGATTAGATATAGATAGATAGATAGATAGATAGATACATACATACATACATACATACAAACATACATACATACATACATACATACAGGCAGACAGGCAGGCAGACAGACAGACAGATGGCACATGCATGCCCACACATTAACACACATGTAATAAATAAATAGATTGGATGGATGGATGGATGGATGGATGGATATAAAAAAGAAGAGAGGACGGATCTAAAAGCCAGAGGGACAGATTCTGAGAAACTGAGGAGTAGGTCGGGGTAGAAATGAAAGCAAATAGCTAGCAGATAGCTAGAACTCAGGTCAGGAACATTTAGTTTGGGATTCACGCTTGAGGTGACATCACCTTGGCTAGAAATGTCCATGGGAGGAGTTGAGAGCATGGAGCTTCAGTGAGTAATGGATAGCCACGTGGAATATACAGGTGATGGTAAGAACAGGATATGGCAGAGACTGGAACCTCAATGCTATAGTCTAAGCCAGTGTCTCCCAGAGGCACACACAAACACTAGGTAGGTTGGCATGCCTTTGTAATCTCAGCTCCAGGGAAGCAAGGGAGGAGAATCTCTAGGGCTTTGCTGGCCCAGCAGCCTAGTTGAAGTTTGTTCACCAGGTAGTGCTTTGGGAGGTGTGGCCTAGAGTTTATTGGAGCGTGTCAGTGTATGAGATTGTGGGGTGCTGGTCTTGTCTGTATTGGTTCCTGGATGAGAGGAGCAGTTTTATTTGCTCCTGTCATGGAAGGCCTCACTAGAGACCCTAAGGAATGTACCACTTATCTTGCCCTGGAACTTCCAAATTTGAGAGCACAAATAACTCTTTTTTCTTTGTGTGTGTTGGGGGGAAGAGTACTTGCATGCACACATACATGTTCATGTGTGTGCTTGTGCATGTGGAGGCCAGAGGTCAATGTTGGATGTCTTCCTCTATCATTCTCCAGCTTGTTTCTTGAACCAGGGTCTCTCACTGAACCTGGAGCTTACCAAGTCAACAAGACTGCCTGGCCAGCAAGCCTTAGAGATTCTCCTAGCTTGCTTCCCTAGAGCTGAGCTTCCAAGCACATGCCAACCACAGCTAGCTTTTTATGTGGGTGCCAAGAAAAAAATCAGGTCCTCATGCTTAAACAAGCAGCACTTAACCAACTGAGCCATCTTCCAAGGCCCTCATTTTTCTTTCTTGTGTGTGTGTGTGTGTGTGTGTGTGTGTGTGTGTGTGTGTGTGTGTTTACATGGTGTGTTTGTGTAGGTATTTGTGTGTATACTCACCCATGCATATGTACAATGAGTCTAGCGATCAATCAACGTCCAGCATCTTCACTCAGTGCTTTCCACCTTATTTGAGACAGGGTTGCTGACTGAGTATGCAGCTCTCATTTCAGCTAAACTGGCTGGCCAGCAAACCCAGGGATCCTGTCTCCATTCCCCAGCATTAGGATCATATGCATGCACTTCTATGCCTACCTTTTCCATGCATGCTGGCGGATCCAAACTTAATCCTTTTTCTTACCCATCAGTCACTTTACCCACTGCTCTCCACAGACTCCCTCCTCCACCCCTTTTATTTCTTTAGATAAAGGGTTATATAGCCCAGGTTGGCCTCCAACTCACTATGTAGCTGGGGATGACCTCTAACTCCCGATTCTCTTCCGTCTACCTTCCAACACTGGGCAAATGCTAAGATTTCAAGCTAAGTAGCATCTTCTAGTGGCAGAAGACTCAACAACCAGGGGACATTAGGTTAGGGGTAAGGAAAAAGGTCAGAAAAGGGGTGCGGTGGTTCTGAAGGAGTGAAAATCAAAGTGAGCGTTTCCAGGAAGGACTCACATGAATGAAGAAAGATGTGACGAGTTCAGGTTTTGCGTTGATCTTTCTAGGAGGCAGCCTATGACCTCTTGGTTACATCCCCAATTCATGGACTGGAATGACTCTCATTGAAGTGTTCCAAAGTCCACAGCACAGGTGGTCTGCAGACTCATTCTCCTACCTGCCTCTTCCCAAGAGAGAAAGGAAATCTCCTGAGCCTTCTTCCTAAGCAACGTGCTTTTAAAGTAAGATTTCTTTTTATTTTATGTGTGCATATGCCTGCTTGTCTGTATGTGCAGCATGTGTGTGCAGGTGCCCAGTCGTCAGTAGAGTTCCAGGTGGTTCTGAGTTGCCTGGTGTGGCTTTTGGAACTGAAACCCAGTCCTCTGTAAGAGCACCAAGTGCTTTTTAACCACTCAGTCATCTCTCCAGCCCCCAGCAATGTGCTTTGTTTAAAAAACTATTTCAGGGGCTGGAGAGATGACTCAGAGGTTAAGAGCACTGACTGCTCTTCCAGAGGTCCTGAGTTCAATTCCCAGCAACCACATGGTGGCTCAGAACCATCTGTAATGAGATCTGGTGCCCTCTTCTGGCCTGCAGGGACACATGCAGGCAGAATACTGTATGCATAATAAATTAATAAAATTAAAAAAAAAAAAAAAACTATTTCAGTTCCACGACAGCCAGGGCTAAACTGGGAAACCCTGTCTCAAAAAACTAGTAAATAAGTAAAACAAAACAAAACAAAACAAAAACAACAAAAAACAAACCTCCTTTTGTGGCAACTTGCCATCTCCATCACAGTCACTGAACTGGAGCAGAAGATAATCTTGAACTCCTGATCCTCCTGCATGCACCTCCTCAGTGCTAGGATTATAGGCACACAGTACCATGCCTGGGTTTACGAAGTGCTGGGAATGAAAGCTGAGACTTCATGCATGCTAGGCAAGCACCCTACCAACTGAGCTTTATCACTAGCTTGAAGCACAAACTGTTTTGCTCAGCATTTTCTCCTTACTCGTCCAACATTCTGACTAGTTCTCCTGAGTCATTAGGATACATAGGATAGGTTGAAATGCTTAACAACAATTCTTTTAAGACATGCCTACAAAGAATGTTGTACTTAAAAATAACATTAAGCCTGGTGCAGGGATACACACCTTTAGTCTCAGCACTTAGGAGGCAGAGGCAGGCAGATCCCTGTGAGTTTGAGGCCAGCCTGGTCCACATAGCAAATTCCAGGACAGCCAGGACTAAAAAGAATGTTAAAATTCCAGCTTTGGGGGCCTGGAGAGATGGCTCAGTGGATAAATCACTTGCATGCAAGCACAAGAACAAAAGTGTAAATCCCAGGAACCTATATAAAGCCAGGAATACATGCCTGCAATTCAAGTGTTCCAATGGTGAGATCTGAAGTACAGACAGGAGACCCTGTGGACATTCACAGGCCAGCTATGGGGGTGTATGCAAACAGCAAAGAAGGTGCAAGGTGAGGACTGACACCCAGGGTTGTCATCTGACCCCCATATATGTCGTCTGGGATGTGGTGATATATTGTGTCTCCCACTATACTGTGCACCCTAATAAACTTATCTGGGGTCAGAGGACAGAACAGCCACTAGATACAGAGGCCAGAAAATGGTGGCACACACACCTTTAATCCTAGCATTCAGTCCAAAGCCACACTGGAAACAGCCAGGCATGGTGGCACACACCTTTAATCCCAGGAAGTGATGGCAGGAAGCAGAAAGGTATATAAGGTGTGAGGACCAGGAACTAGAGTCTGTTAAGCTTTAGCTTTTGAGCAGCAGTTCAGCTGAGATCCATTTGGTTGAGGACTCAGAGACTCCAGTTTGAGGAAACCAGGTCAGCTGAGAAGTTGGTGAGGTGAGGTATCTGTGGCCTGTTCTGTTTCTCTGATCTTCCAGCATTCACCCCAATATCTGGGTCCCAGGTTTTTATTAATAAGACCTTCTAACAATCCGTGCTACATTTGGAAAGCATATGCGCGCGCACATACACTCTCTCTGATTAGTAATTTTCTAAACCATGTATCTCCCTTGTGTGCTTGCTTTGTATTCAAAAACACATGAAACCAGGTTCCGATGAATCATTGCTTCCAGGTGCTACTAAGTCAACATTAAATATAGAACATAAGCCTATTGGGGCTTAAGGATCAGGAACATTTGAAAATAAGCCTTTGTATTCAATTGTCTAGCTTACCTCTAAAAGGCTGCAGGCCCAACTACTTAAGTTCTAAGTTACAAAAAGTGCTCTCATTAAGTCATTTTATTTTGTTGCCCCCTACTTAATTATTTAATAAACTGGTAAAGATCAACTAAATAGGAACATAATCAAAGGCTGAGTTACTAGTAAAACATCAAACCTTATTTTTGTAATGTTTTGACATTTGAAAAATTTTTTAAATGTTTCACTAATGTTATAGTACCAATTAGCATAAAATGTAATTTGCGGAATCAGAAAAAATTCTGTTGATTCACTCTTGGCTGTATTCATTTAGATACTTTCACGCTGACTAGCCAGCATAATGGGTCCCTGTTTGTTTGAGTCTTTTTAACTAATAATTTCTTTTCAGACATGCAGACGTTGCTAAATTGAAATTTCTTGAAACTGCTACATGAAAAAACATTTTTAGCAAATGAAAAAAAGCTCATTTCCTGACTAGTTTTAGACTGTATTTATGCAAAGCCCAAACGAACAGCTGAAAAGTTAGAAGTTCAAATGATGCTTTTCTTTTTCACAAAATCAACCAGCTGTTAGACACAGTCCTAACTGTGAGGATAAGAGCCATTGAACAGAAAAAAGGCTATGGGAGTTCTTCAATAAACTAGTATGGCCTTGCCAAGTCCACGGAACTGAGGCAATACAACCCTGAGTGGAGAAACAGGCCTGTCTGGAAACACTAGACAGTGATGCAAAATCTGTTACTCTTCAAAAATCAAGAGAAAGGGAAATGACCGACCACCATAGTTAGTAAAACATATATAATGAAACAGTGTGTGTTGGGGGAAGTGGGGACAAGGACTCACAGTAGCCCAGGCTGGCCTTGAACAAGCTTTTATAACTGAGGATGACCTTGAACTCCTGATTCTCCTTGCTTCAGCCTCCCAAATGCTAGAATTTCTGGGGTGAGTCACCATGCCCAGGCAGAATAAAACCTTTCAATTCTTTTGTAAATGAAACACAGTGCCTGTTTTGTAAAGACAATTGATGTATCACCGAGCTATAGTCTCTTTGGGCTATACAGCAAAATCCAAAACCCACATAACATATTTTTGAAAAAAGAACTATAGTATGCTTTTTCACCCACTAATTTTAGCATTCCCCCTTTTTTGAGACAGGGTCTCATATTATAGTCATGGCTGGCTAGAACTCACTAGGTAACCCAGGCTAGCCTCAAACTGATGACAATCCGCCTGTCTCATCCTTCCAATACCAGGATGGGATTATAGTTTAAGCCATCACAGCTGCCTGTATCCTTCTAAAGTGGAGAAACAGGCAAACTTAATCTTATAAATGGCATGGAATTTTTGGATGGCAACTCTTATCACAACATTAAACATACATAAGTCCACTTTTGGAAATTTAGCTTAAGACATTACTTGTCTAAAAATGTAATGATGCATGTGAGACTAGGTAGAAAAATTCTAGTTCATCTATACACTCAAATACTTAGGGCTGCGAAGAAGGATGTGAGCAACTACATGTGCTGACATTTATAACGTGTGGAAGTGAAAAAGACAAGGTACAGAACTGAGTAGCATTTTAACATTAATACCGTGATCCTATTAATGTTAAAAGAAAACTGAGGCTGGGGAGATGGCTCAGTTGGTAAAACACCTTGCTGTGTGCACAAACACGAGGACCAGAATTCAGATCCCTCAAACCCATACAAAATGGCAGGTATGGTATACAACTGTAATCCCAGCATGAGGAGGCAGACAGGCAGATCCCTGGAGCTCTGTGGCCAGCCAGAGCCGCTGAATTGGTGAACTCCAATTTCAGTGGAACATCCTGTCTCAAAAGAAAAATAAGGTGGGTAACAACTGATAACATCAATATACTTGATAATGATCTCTGGCCTTCGAATGCACCTTCACACATGTGCACATGCACTTACAGGTCTTTAGACACACACACACACACACACACACACACACACACACACACACACACACACACACACACGGAAGGAGGGAGGGAGGGATCATTTGAAAGAAAATGGCCCTCAAAGGGAGTGGCACTATTAGGAGGTGTGGTCTTGTTGGAGGAAGTGTGTCACTGTGGAGATGGGCTTTGAGGTCTCCCAGTGTCATAGATCGCTTCCTGTTACCTGTGAATCAAGATGTAGGAATCTCAGCTCCTTCTCCAGCACCACGTCTGCCTGCACATCATCATGTCCCACCATGATGATAATGTACTAAACTTCTGAAAATGTAAGCCAGCCGCAATTAAATGTTTTTCCTTTATAAGAGTTGGCAGTCATGGTGTCTCTTCACAGTAACAGAAACTCAGAGAGAGAGAGAGAGAGAGAGAGAGAGAGAGTCTTATATATGTATATAAACATGTACAAGGTATGCAATTTTGGGGACTAGGTTGAGGAGAAAGGGAAGATTTCACATTATGCTTCATATACATACCTTTCTGTATTTTAAATCTGTATAATGACCACATATTAGGTTTGGTTTTGTTGTTGTTATTGGTGGTGGTGGTGGCGGCGGCGGCGGCGGCGGCGGTGGTGGGTGTGAAAAAGAGAGGGTCTCATGGAGAGAAAGGTGGTCTCGTGGAGAGAGAGAGGTGGTCTCATGGGGAGAGAGAGAGGCGGGGGTCTCATGTAGCCCACATTGTTCTCAAGCACACTAGATAGCTGAGGATACTCTTGAAATCCTATCATCCTCCTTCTTCAGGGTACTGGGCCTGTAGACAAGTGCTAGGGATTATACTCATGTGACACCATTCCCAGGTTTAGTTTTGTAAAATGCTGAGGTAAAACTCAGACAGCATAAAAATTTTTTAAGTGTGTTAATTCACTCAAAGCTAAGGTTCAGAGATCATTTCAGAAGAGCGGGTGGGAAGATTCTAAGAGCCAGAGGATCAGGGAGTTTGCTATTCGAGTGTGTCTTCTAGTAATGTTAGAATCTATACTCATAGTCTCATCAACATGAAACATCAGCTGAACAAGGATAGCAACAACAGACATGTTAACTTGGATGGGGAAAAGCTCATGATGCCTCAACTCTACATAAAGAACTACAGGCAACTGAGCAAAGCTGGGAGCAGGAGAAATCGTCTTCCCCAGGGAAGAGCACACCAACTGGTATCCAATACCAAGTGGTCAGCCTGAAAACATACATATGGGTAATGTCATACAGACCAAGCAGGTTATATTTAGGAGTATATATGTCTTCTACACTCATATGCATGTAACAACAATTAATGAAAAAAGAGGCAACAATTAATGAAAAAGAGGAATTATATAGGTAGGAAAGGGAAGGGGGAAATGATGTAATTATTATAATCTAAAAAAATAATTTAAAAACATAAGTGTAATTCATAACTTCAGTACATTTGTAAGGTCATACAACCACCAACCATTATCTTATTTCAGATACTCTTCACTGCCAAAAGATAACCCTACACCTATTAACAGTCCCTCACTGCCCCATCTCTGTAGCCACTGGCAACCAATAATCTGCCTTTTACCTTTGTCTTTCTGAGAACTTGAAAGAGAGTCATACCACTTGTTACCTATTGTATTTAGCTTCTCCCTTTTTGACACAAGATTTCTCTGTGTGTCCCTGACTGTCCTGAAACTCACTCTGTAGACCAGGCTGGCCTTGAACTCACAGAAATCCACTTGCCTTATGGCTGGGTGGTGGTGGCAGCGTTGGCGGCAGCGGTGGCGCACACCTTTAATCCCAGCACTCGGGAGGCAGAGCCAGGCGGATCTCTGTGAGTTTGAGGCCAGCTTGGTCTACAGAGCGAGATCCAGGACAGGCACCAAAAACTACACAGAGAAACCCTGTCTCAGAAAAAAAAAAAGAAAGAAATCCAACTGCCTCTGCCTCTCGAGTGCTGGGATTAAAGGTGTGTTCCACCACAGCCCATTTGTGTCTGGCTTCTTTTAGCATGCTTTCATGGTTCACACTAAACATATATCCAGAACTTGCTCCATTTAAAGGCTACAGATTACTGCTTTCTGTTTTTAATTATGTGTGTGTACATGTGTGCATGTGTTTGTGGGTGCCTGCAGAGGCCATCAGATCCCCTGGAGGTGGATTTACAGGTTGTGAGTCATATGATGTGGGTTCTTGGAACTGATCCCAGCCCCTCTGCAAGCCATCTCTCCAGACCCTAGATTACTTTTTAAAAATTGTGTCTGTGTGTGGGTATGTGCATGTGTGGATGCAAGTGTTAGCACATTTAGGCATCTGTACTGGCCTGCCCTTAGGGTCCTGACAGGATATACCTCAGCTGCAGCCACTAAGAGCACCCCTTGTGTGATTCACGTTTCCTTATAAAAGGCGGGCCTTGTACACCTCCCATCTCTCTCTCTTCCTTTGCTCTCATCCCCAGGGACTGGTCTCTGCCCCCTTTTCTGCCCCTTCTCTCCCCTTCCCTCAATAAATGGCCTACATGGGCCATGTTGTATGGTGTGACTTCTTCCTGCCATTTTTAAAATACAACAGCAAGTGCCTGAGAAGTCCAGAAGAGGGGTAGAATTCCTTGGAGCTGAACTTAACAGGTGGTTGTCAGCTGCCTAACATGGGTGCTGGAAACTGAACTTGAGTCCTCTGCAAGGGCAGCAAGCATTAATTCCTGAGCCATCTCTCCAGCTCCTACAGATAACTTTATAAAAGATTTATTTCTTCTGGATGGTGGTGGTGCACTCAGGAGGCAGAGGCAGGCAGACCTCTGTGAGTTCGAGGCCAGTCTGGTCTACAAATCAAGTTCCAAGACAGCCAGGCCAGTTACACAGAGGAATCCTGTCTGGAAAAACAAACCAACAAAAAAGATTTATTTCTACTTTTAATTATATGCTTATGTGTGCATCTGTATATGGGTATGTTTGTATGAGAGCAGGTGCCCAAGGAGCCCAGAAGGTGTTGGACCCCCTAGAACTAGAAATAGACATGTGTTATCTGCTTGATGTATAAATTCAACTGCTGAGCCATCTTTCCAGCCTTTAGATTACTTTTATAAATAATAAAAAAAATCCTTAAGTGGTTCTGATTTCTAAAATATGCGGAAGCACTTCTTCCTTCTGTACAAATCACTTTATAGAGTCCCAAAGAGAACATCCTGAAACCCAGCATCCATGGTACAACGCTTTCTGCCTCGATATTCCTACCACTCTTAGTATCTTGTAAGAGGTCTTGTTTCCAAGATTAGCCCCCATACTCCAGTTCTCTTTTTCTTTCTCTCAAGAAAGGTTCCAATGGGCTTCCCTAACAGCCCTTTCATTTTCATATCACTTTATTCAAGTATTATCATTCATACAATACACCTCGTTAGGGCCTTGACCATCTGGCTTTTATTTGCCCTATCTCCCCACTAGCATCGTAAAAGAAACACAGCACAGATACAGGCAAAGGCATAATTTGGAAGTTTGTGATCTGTTCTCTTTGCTGAGACAAAGTTTTGTATAGCCCAGGCTAGTTTTGAACTTGCTAGGTAGATGATGGTGGTCTTAAACTCCTAGTCCCCCAAGTGCTGGAATTACAGGTGTACACCATTGTTTATTTTTGAGACTGGGTCTCAACCGGTAGTTCAAGTGGGCTCTAAAATGTGTGATCCTCCTGCCTCTGCCTTCTGAGTGCTGGGGTTATGGTTATGAGCCACTTTGAACCTATCTCTCCCTCTCTATAGGAGGTTATCTCTCACTATGTAGCTCTGTAGACCAGGCTGGCCTTGAACTCAGAGGTACACCTGTCTCTGTCTCCCAATTACTGAGATTAAAAGCATGCGCCACCATGCCTGGCTGTCTTTTCACAAAAAGTCAGGTCTGCTTGGCTTCACCACACAGACCACATGGACATCATGTCTTCCATAGTAACATTTTCAAATATAACTTTCCAAGTAATGGTTACTTGATAGTTTTCATCTTCTAAATATAGTCAATCATAAATTTTGTTGTGTACCGTGAACGTCCACTGGAATCCTCATCCAAACAAGGTGAAGTTAGTTGACAGAGAAACTGGCACTTTGCCTTCACAACTGAAGACAACATACAAATCGGAGGTTTTGTTTTGATATCTTTCAAAGGTAGGCCTGGGGCTCAGTGGGTTAGTTTGTTGCGTTTGCAGAGGACAAGTTTGGTCCCCAGCACACACGTCAGATGGCTCATATCTGTAACACCAGCTCCAGGGGATCTGACAACTTCTTCTGGCCTTCTTGAGAACTGGAACACACACACACACACACACACACAATCCTTTTTCAAAAAGATGGACCTGGTAGGTAAACTAGGCATGGCTGTGCACTTGGGAGGTGGAGGCAGAAGAATCAGGAGATCAGGGTCATCCTTAACAATATAGCTTGTGCTGTATGATACCTTCTCTCTCAATAATTACATAGATGGTACGTTCATTTAATTTTCCTGGGAAATAGTGGTAGGGCTTTGGTATGATCTTTAGTAATTGCTAGGGACTGCAGATGGAAACAATAAGGCAGCTGTCAACAGTTGTAATTAGCAAAAAAAACCATGTAACTCTTCTTTTCCATATTTTATTATAGTCATTCAGATGGGACTTAATCATGGATTTTAAATACATACATACACATATGTGCCAAGCACCAGTAGGTAGCATTTGTAGGAAAGCATACTATTTTATGTTCCAGCCACTCATCCATAAGAATGCAGAGTTAGAAACTATATGTAGGAGAAACATACAGTCCATGAATTAAAACTTTGATTTCTGACCTGGGTAGTATCAAGCTCAACACACGAGATAAGAAAGTTCCAGCAGGACGCAGGTGGAATAGCTGAATGACCTGTTACCTGTCAGATAATCTCTAACTGGGCATTTTGATGTGTTCATTTACAGAATTACACACTGACTTGGTGGCAGTAGACTTGATTTAAGCATTGGGGATCTGAACTATGTGTTAGAAGGAGCAAGACACAATGCAACTCTACTGTCTTTAAAAGGTTGCTGCTCCTCTGCAGGATGACATCTCTATATTGTGAAACTCTGGACTGACCACATTCATTTTTGTTTAACCACACTCACCCAGTCCCACTGCTTTTTGAGGTATGTACTTTGTTTTGTCCTACCAGGGGAGGGAACGCAGGGCCGAGTGTATGCTGGTCAGCCCCTAGCACTGAACCACCTCTCTAGCCCTCCTTCCACATTTGCTTATCTTCAAGCTATTGAACATATGAGATATTTGTATTTCACCCTGAAGTAAAGCGAGAGTTCGAGGAACACAGCACTACTGCTGTTACCAAGCAACCCTGGACACACGCTTTTACAAAAAGACACGCAGAACTGAAATTCAGAACTCATTTATTGAACGAATAGTATATGCAAGAATACCAATAAAAGGAAACTAATACTACAAACTACAATTCTGAAAACAAAACCAATAACAGGAACAAAATATACATAACATGTGAGGAATGTTTGATTTTTGACCCATGATGCATTCCTTATCTTTACAATTAACTTAAATGTCTGTTAAAACAAAACTGTGCCTTGGTCTAACTTCAGTGCTTTTTCAAAAAGCAACAACATTCTACAACACTTTTGCTTTGAAAGATTTGAGATTCACACATTTGTTCAAGTACACAGATTCAATTCAATAGCAGATCTATAGGTCACATTACTTTGTTAGTATCTTGAGTAGTGTATACTGCACAAGTACCACCTCAAGTTTGAAACTGCTGATCCTTGAAATGAAATTGACTTCGGGTGTGGGTTTTAAGCAATGAGATGAAAGTAACCCCCCCTCCCACCCCAGGAACTCGTTAAAGTAGAGAAACTCAAGTCTACCCTTCTACTCTAAAGAACATCTCCTACTAACGCTTCTGGTAAGGCAATAAATGCTCCAGAATAATCTTCAATATACGCTTGCAAAGGTTACACATTTTAATATTAATAATGACAAAAAAGAATAAAACAAAGAAAGAAAAACAAGAAAAAAAGACGCATCAAAATTGCAGGCTAAAATACGCATTAGACAGCAATGGCAGTATTTTTGGAAATGATGTAAATGCCATATATTTACCAAATAATGTCATGCTTATTAAAACTACAGTTAAGGACTTAAGAGATGTACAGTTAATACACTGCTGAGGTCCATTTATCTAAATATTAATACCACAATGTAATTACTAGCCAGGTGATGAAGATGCTACTTGGGAACATAAGTACTGTACAATTTTTACATTGTAAGGCACTTTTACTCAGCATAGAATGAGAACAGAACAAAGAATCAAAATATTGGAAGTTTACACCCAAACATGAGTTTTTAATGTGACTTCAGTTTTAAATGAACGTTATTTAGCCAATCACACCACAGTGAGAAAAACAGGTAGTCAACCATTTATCTAAGCAACCAAAAGGTAAAGTGCTTTTCTGGTTGCTAGTGGCAGAGAAAGGGCTGAAGAAACCCATAAAAAGTCATACATTTACTACACAGCAAATCCATCAACTGACAGCTATAGTATTTGAAGTTCTTTATATAATTATTGACTGGCCAGAATTACCCCTGGCACCTTCCATTTTACTTAAAAAAATCATTACAGTAGTTGTCCAAAAATGAAGGAGCTCTATTTCTCCATGGGTAAGTTCTATGGCACACAATGTAAAAATTACCTAGACACAGTGATTTAAAGATTTAAAAAATAATGTTTTCAAGCTGTTATAAGGAAATAAAGTACAGATCCTTTGGAAAAAGTCACATCGCTTGGTAAACAAACTGAGATCTGTCCTTGCACTTCAAGTCATGATGAACCTTGAAAATTAATCACATACACATCATGGCATATTAAGAGCGAAAGAAGACGTACAAGGCAATCCACTACTAAAGCTAGTTTCCTTCTAAAATAACAGTAAAAGATGGTTAAAATAAAGCAAGCATTGAGTCCCTTGATTTAAGTGAATATGTAAATACACACTTTAACAAACATGATCTTAAGGGACTAGCAGTTTAAAAATTCAGTCAATAAGCACAGTGTAATTTTCCACCTGTTACATTTAAAAATGCTGTTTAACCAGCTGCAGAAGAGATCAATGTACAGTCAAGTTAGTATGTTGTTTCTTATTTGCAAATCTGATTCATTGTGGTAGGTTAATTAATAATTCAGAACTCAGAATCCCTACTGAGGTGCTACGGTAATATTAGGCAGACCATAACTAATTTTTTTGGTTTTGCCATAAAGAAATATATAAATGTGCTTCAGCAGGTAAGTGGAAGAGTGCCACTAGCGAGAGTCGCCAGTGGAAATCCTTTCTAAAAATCTGGTGATTAAGAAAACACTTCCGAGCCCTAGAAGAAAGCAGGGCACAAAAGCCTATTCAATACATAAGCAAACCAATGACTGAAAGCATTAAATAAAGTTTCTAAAATAGTGGTCACAAAATCAAAAATAAATACTGTTTTACTCAAAGACTTTTTTTTTCTTTTTTCTTTCTTTCTTTTTTTCTTTTTTTCTTTTTTTTTTTTTTTTTACTCTGTTAGCACATAAGACCTCTGATATACTTTGGGCCAATATGTGAAGTGTTCCACACCACAGGGCACTTGAGAGGAACTGGTTTCTGGTTTCAGATATAGTGTCCAACGTCCTTAGTGCGTTGGTAACCTCTTTAATCTCAAAGAAGTTTAATCTGCTGCTGCCAAGCTTTATTTTGATCTTGATAGGATCCCATTATTTTGCCAGAAGCTCTCTGTACAGCACAGAAAGGTGTACTGTCAAGAGAATTTTGGCAGACGCACTGGAGCTCAGAGCTTACCATCACCAGTTGCCCAGAGTCCATGCTGGTCAGTGAGAAGAACTTTAAAAAGACCATAGGAAGGCTGCAGCACGCTTCTCGGAAGAAACAAACTTTAACATGTGCTGTCGAAGCCAAGATAAAAAGAAGGTTCTTTTCATTTGTAGTTTCCATTGCTTGAGTATGAAAAAAAGTTCACAAATTACCAGGTGTTGCCACCAGAGACATGTTTGCACGGTGAACTTTCCTCCGGGTTCTTTTGAGCATGGATCCACTACAAACTTAAAACACTCTAAAGAGTAGAACTCTGTTCAGTTCAGAAATACAGTTTATGCCATTCAGTGTCTGCTTTAATTGCTGACAGTATACACAGGGTTAATAGTGTTTTGATTGCTTCCCAGAAACTGCAAACTACAGCTACGTAATATCAATATGTCAAATTCGGCCATCTAGTGAAGGCTCAGAGAACAAACAAGGTGTTTTTAGGCAGTTCAATGAAGGATCTAAGAGTTGGGCAGTAAAAAGTTACAAACCCTTTTTTATTTTAGAAAAGAGTGAAAAAAAAGCATAGGAGTTATAGATGTCTTATTCTCAGTTTTCTAACTCTCTCTGTCCCACGAACCTGTTTAAAAGATGAGAAAACATGTAAAACATGATGTTTAAGGCAATATAATCAACATAACATTATTGAGAAATAGGGGTATCTTATTGATTCCACATTCTGACTATATTTACTGATAAAGTAGACAGCTTGTTTTTATGGTTCTAAAACTCACCAACTAAAGAAAAGAACAAACAAGTGTGCAGGCTTATACAATCCTCAGCATTCTGGCACCACCCTCATAATTCAATACCACAGGATTAAAATGCGTGCTGCACGTTGTCTTTCTGTTTCAGTGTACGTGGTATTCTGACAACACGGCTCATCAAATCAACTTCCATACCTAGTTCCCATTGAGCTGCTGCTGGGTTAGCTGCTGATCAATCGCTATTCTTCCCCGGCTTTTACTCTCTCGTTCCTCATCTTCTTCATCTCGCTCATCATTCCCACTATGGTTTTTACAATACAGTCTACAATGGTGAAAGACAAACATCTCAAAATCCTGTGTCTAACGTGGATGAGAATATAATTAAATCATCATTAGCCGAGGTTGGTTCCCTTATAATATATAGGTTTCCTCATTCACACTTAGTACCATGAGATACATCATCAGGTAAAAGGCACCCGAGGATAAGCCCACATGGCGGAAGGAGACCGTGGCCTCCCAAAAGTTGTCCTCAGATCTCCACATGTACACCATGCCACACACGTGCCTCCAACAAATACATAAAACAAATGGAACAAATTTCTTTAAAAAACCAAGTTTTATAGACAGAAGGGCTATTCGAGTTCGAGGCCAACATGGACTCCAGAGTAACACCCTGTCTTAAAACAATCCTAAACAAAATCCAAAAATCAACTTTCATGTAAACAAATGAACTAACCAAATGCTACAGATTTATTTCAGTCACATAATTTACAATCACATTTTAAGAAATATAGCTTTAAAAAATATTTACTTTGTATTTTTCTTCGTGTATATGTGCAGCCAGAATCCAGAAAAGGACACTGGATCCCTTCCCTTAAAGAGCAAAAAGTGCTCTTAACCACTGAGCCATCTCTCTGATCAAAGAATGTATTAAAGGTGCTTGCTACCAACTCCAATAGCCTGTGTTTAATCCCCAGGACCCACATGGTAAAGAATACAAATAAATGTGCGCGCGCGCACACACACACACACACACACACACACACACACACACACACACACACACACACACACACACACGGGGGAGGAGAGATCTATTCTCCATACCCTGTTACTTTCTGCTTGTATTTTGTGACACAGCCTTCCTCAAGCTCATCAAGTGCCTCTGCATCCCGAGCTTCCTTGCCTTCCCCAGATTATCTTTAGCAGCTCTTTTCCCTGCACTGCACTTGGCACTTGGCGGTGTCTCCTTATCTACAACGGCCTTTCAGATTTCTTTTCATTTCCTAACACTGACCTTTTTAAGTTGGGATTGGAACAGACAGCTTCTCAGCTGCACCAAACTGGATTTGTCTAGTACCATTTTATTTGGTTATCTCTCACTCCATTTCATACAAACCAGGAATAAAATCTGAGTGTGGTCAGTTTTAGGTCCAGCTTTAGTCTATCAATCAGGATGCTCTATAACTGATCCTGTCCACTTTTAGAGGCATGTGATTTTCAACTGCCCCTCTATCAATGATGCTATAATTAAATCATATGATTAAGGCAGCAGTGATCAAGTCAGAGTTAGTCTTTGCATATGTAGGTTCCCCTTTAAAAACAAGCAAGTGGTTTGCTGGAGTGATTTTTTTTTTAACATCGTACTGTTCCAGCAAGTATTGATTTGGGCAGATACACTGTATATTTGAAATTCATGAAGTTTTTAAGAGAAATAATGTAGGTGGCTTTTGATAATTAGCTGTGGAAGGATAAATGCAAGTTCAAGGCCTGACTAGGCAACCTAGTGAGACCTTGGCGAGAAAGAGAAAAAGAAAGAGAAAGAGAAAGAAGGAAAGAAAGAAAGAAAGAAAGAGAAAGAAAGAAAGAAAGAAAGAAAGAAAGAAAGAAAGAAAGAAAGAAAGAAAGAAAGAAAGAAGACAAAGCTAGGGACTACCTAGCATGTACATGTTCAATCCCCAGAAACACACACACACACACACACACACACACACACACACACACACACACACACACATCACAGAAAAGATGATCTAAAGAAAATATGGTACATGCACTCAATACACTTTGGCTTAGCCAGAAAGAATGCACTGGCATTGGTGCAGGAACTGGATGGAAGTGGAGATCATTCTGTTAATTTAGATCAGTTCCACAAAGACAAGTGTATGGGAGCTAGGGGCTAGAAAGACCACGAAACTAAAATGGAGACTATTAAGGATAGGGATTAGAGGGAAACAGAAGAAAGTAACAGGACCGAGTGTGACTGAAGTATGTTACAGGCATGCTGTAACAAATAAAACCCCTTTATACAGTTAGTATATAGTAACAAAGAGAAAGAAAGAAAGAGAGAGAGAGAGAGAGAGAGAGAGAGAGAGAGAGAGAGAAGGAAGGAAGGAAGGAAGGAAGGAAGGAAGGAAGGAAGGAAGGAAGGAAGGAAGGAAGGAAAGAAAGAAAGAAAGAAAGAAAGAAAGAAAGAAAGAAAGAAAGAAAGAAAGAAAGAAAGAAAGAAAGAAAGAGGAGAAGATGATGGTGGGCTGAATCAAACCTGGTTTTAGGTCATTTTTACGCCAGAAAAAGATGGAACAGTGCCCTCTTGTGGTCAGTAGTGGATAGAGGGCCCAGCGGAAGCCTGGAACCAGACCAATGACTCACTGCAGTGAATACTTCCAAGTAAAGATGTATGGACTAAAGGGTACACTGTGTGACTCGCTGGGTCATGCTGCAGCTTCCATGACGAGATTTCCCCCCCTTTTTCCCTTCCTTTTAAATTTTATTTTGTTTGGGGGAGTTACAGGGGCAGAAGGTGGGATACAAAGGAACAGGGAAGATGAATGGAATCAGGATGCATGATGTGAAATCCACAAAGAATCAATAAAAAGTCCTTAAAAAGTAGGTTATTTATTTCTCACAAGGTTTACAACTAACATTTGTGTATAACAGAAGGTAAGGATGGCTTTGAGTACTGCAACTGAATACAAGCTATGTGGGTGGTGTATTTTTTTTGAGACAGGGTCTCATTATGTAGCCAATGAGAACAAGCAGTCCTAGAGGCAGATCTAAAACTCATATGTAGCCTAGGTGAACCTCAAACTTATGGTACAAGTGATGCCAGTTTAGGATATTTTTGTTCTGTTTCAATGAGACAGGTTTATATAGGCCAAGCTGGCCTCAAACTCAGTATAGCTGTGGCCGCCCTAGAACTCCTAAGCTTCCAGCCTCCATATCCTGAGCGCTGGGGTTACGAGCATGCATCGCTCTTGCCCAGCTTTTTAGTCTAGTTTTGTTCATTATTTCCCTTCCTGTTGTCCTTTTCCAACACTGTGCATGTATTTTACTTTTAAACCACAAGTTCAGATAACGAGAGTGAGGACTCTAGGCAGTACCACCACCCATTAACTATCTTCCCTCAAACAGCCTCCATCGAACTTAAACCTTTGAACCAACTTAAGTTTACAGGAAACGTGGAGAGGGAAGAGGAAACACACGTAATGAGACTCAGGGCAGTAAACAGACAAGCAGAAGAATTAGGGATTTTTATGAGAGCTTGCAGAGATCCGAGTGTGTGTGTGTAGGGGAGTCAGGTGGGGACCACACTTACTGTTCATTGTTCTACAGGAGAATCATTTTATAATTTCCCTTCACTGGGGTGCTCCTCACTCCCCACCCCCTGCCACACGCCACCATGTCCAGCTTCCCTTGCCTTTTAAACTATAAAGCCAGGGCTCAAAAACAGCTTTGAAGGAAGGAAGCCATATATAAGGGGTACAGATGCCGCTTCATTCGGAAATCCTCCTCTGCATTTGCACCTGCTTGGCTCTTTCTCTCTGTAAGCTACGTGCACAAAGACACTCATTTGAACCCAACAGGTCTATCGACAACCGACACTGCAGGGATTTAAGTCTATTTCACTGTGAAAAGAACGGAAAACAACTGAAATGATCATGGCCAAATATGTTTTAGAGGTGGCCACTGAAACATGATTTTCTTCCTTTGCTTTTTTGAGACAACAGGCTTTCGTGTAGCCTCATATGACCTTGAAAGTGCTATGTAGCAGAGCATGCTCTTGAACTGCTGAACTCCTGCTCCAATCCCAAGGTGTACACACACCTGTTTTTATGCTATGACAGGGATTAAACTCAGGGTTTCATACACTCTAGGCAAGGTCTCCACCAGCTAAGCCAACCCAGCACTGAATATGATTTTTCTGACAGCTAAAAAATTAATCTAAATGTCTAAAACAGGAACCAATAAAAATTATTAACCCATACAATAGAAAAATCACACAACCATTAAAAGCACTGTAAAATTGTTAAGTGTCTCATATACAACAAATGGAAAACAGATTGTAACAACTGCCTCCTCCTCCATCTGACATCTTTCCTCTGTGCGTCTTGTAGGTGAAGAAGAGCTATCTTGTTTAAGCTGTCATTTTCCCTGTTACACAGGGCACACCAAATTACCTGACAGAAATTATGCTCTGATTACTACTAAGACTACTAAGATAAAATTGTTAACATTTTTGGATTTGCTTAACATCATATTGGCTTCTCGATTAATATGGTGACTAGGTATCTGTTAATGCTAAATCCTTCTATTGAGAAATGTAATACGCTTCACCTGAGTGCTTAGCAAAATGCAATTGTTTCTAAAATTGGTTAAAGTTGATGAGCAGGGAGAAAGAAACATCTTCCCTTCACATTTTTGAACTAGTTATTACTGGCATTGCCTTCTAAAAGGCATCTCATATTGTCAATCTTACTGTGCTTTCATTAATTTTCCAGAGTTTAGACTTGATTCCTTTGCATTAGCTTGGTAGACAACATCAGTAACAAGAACTAATCATTCTATTTATTATACATTTGTGGGGTTTTTTTTGTGGTGCTGGGAATGAAACTTGGGGCCTCTTGAATGTTCGAGTCAACTGTCTACCACTGCACTATGCTCCAGCCCCTCTTTCTGTTCTTGTTGCAAGAGCTAACCCTCCAGAGCAGTTGAAGGAGATGCTGGTAGCTGGCACCTTTGTCTTGTTCCTAATCTGAATGAACAAGTATGTTCAGTCTAATTGTTCCATTAGGAATGAGCATGAAAATCACCTCAAGTTTGATCCTCAGTGCAGACCTATGGAACTGAACATCTCTGGTATGTTACAGACATGGACATTTCCCAAAAGAGCCAGTCTAAGTCTGGTGATTCGGAGGCCCAACCCTCAACACTAAATAAACTATTTGTTCTTTTCTCCTGGACACCCTATTATGACTCTTAACTTAGCAAAGGGTACCATTGAGACCATACTCTAAGATTCAGAAATTGACACTTAAAGTTATAAAGTGGCCTTTCATCATTTACCTGGAAGGTGGTGACATGATTTTTCTTTATTAATTTAGATCAAATGAACACTTATTTTCCAATTTTAAACATCGTGATTACAGAGCTGCATTTATGTTTATAGTTTACAGTGACTTTACACACACACACACACTGATGAGACAGGTGCAGTTTGTTGCTATTACACAATAATGGAAGTCTTCCATCTCTTACTATGTGTTAGATCTCTATATGATATTCACATTATCTGTTGCTTAAAGGCCTGACAGCATTAGCATGTTATGTGGGCACCCAAAGGGCTTGATGACTCAATGTGCAACTGATTTTTCCACAAACATGAGACCTCGGCGTAATTGTTTTATTGCATATTAGTTATTGTTTTACTGTACATTAAGCCCGTGGAAGTATTTCACAACTCTCAAAGGCAAATCAAGCTTCAGGGATTCCTATCAAATTTACTCTCCATGTGAGGAAGGGAATGAAATTACTATGGATACACTTGTAAGTGGAAGACTCATTACAAAAAGTGATGTGCAATCCCAAATTTCAGAATATATTCTGTCAAAAAAAAAAGAATATATTCTGTCTCCTTCTCTTGTGAGGATTGAAAGTAGAACTTTACAAACACTAAGCAAGTATTTTAATCGCAGCATGTCAGGCAGAGCAGAAGCAAAAAGGAGACAAGCTGAATGAGGATACTAATGCTGATTAACCAGGCGAAACTGTTGATAAGGTAGACTAGGGTGTAGTTGTGAAGACAGAAGACGACAGATGGCTTGGCAAGATGATAAAGCGCAGGACTGGAAGGTGAGACAAGGTGTACATGCCTTTAACACCTTTAACCCCAGCACTAAGGAGGCAGCTATGGGTGATGTCGAGGCCAAAACAAGCCTAGAATTTGATCTCAGTGATGGAGTGCTTACTTGGCATGTGTACCCCAGAACACCTGTGCCAAGTTTACCTCTGTCTTTTACATCTCAGCTCCAGCAGTTTTGTTTTCTGTTTTTAGCAAACTCTTAAACACTTCCTACCACAGGTTAGGTTAGCTCTTCCTAGATGTTTACATAATTCATCATTGAGCACTGACTTGTCTGGTCATTTAATTAAACAATAGAGTTGTTGGGAGAGCCCAACAAGCCGTAAGTTTCCTAAGGACAGTCTTGTGCCTGAGTGATCACTAGTGAATGACCAACACATACAGTCAGAGAAAAATACTAACTGTAGTTCTCATTCCTGAAACACTGTCAAAGAATAGAGATTAAGAAAACTAGTGTTATCGTTCTAAGGGAACTAACTTACTGGCATGTTAAAGAAAATAGACAATTGTTATCTTACTTGTAAATTCCTCGTGACATATTTTCAATGTATTTTGCTTTGTCTTGGACTCCACAGTGGTAATGGTAAGTTTTAACACAGGCTTTTATTTCACATCCAATAGTAGCACCAGGCTGACTGCAAAGTGTACATTTCTGTTGAAAGAAAGAAAGAAAGAATAATTAGAAGCAGTACTTTAAGGTTTAGGCAACCTTACTTATTCTGTTTTAAGCATATTTTAGCCAACTAGTGCAGTTTATACAGAAACGGCAGCCAGGAGTTGGTGAAATGACGCAGTGGTTACAAGTAATTGCTGCTCTTGCAGAGGACTAGAGCCCAGTTCCCAGCAACCATGTTGCACAGCTCACAAATACCTTTAACTCCAGCTACCTGGTACTCACAGGTTACAACTTGCAACTGGTACTTGATGCCTTGCTTCCATGGGCACCCACATACATGTCTGCATACAGGCAGACAACCATATACACAGGCAAAAATAAGTATTAAAAAATTAAGAAAACAGCAGCTATTTTTTACTAAAAAAATACACCAACAAAGCAAACTTATATAGCATATAATCAAAGCTATGACACCATATATGGCTGGACTATAAATATAGGCGATACTCCTTAATTCTGCCAAATACAAAAAGAATAATATATGTATTTTAGTGATTTGATTCCTTTTCCTTCCTGAAATCAGATCCTTTCCTATTATTATTGGGAAAAAAATGAGAAAAACAGGAAAGCAATCCCTCCATTAGGAGGCTCACGACTAAGTTTCCAGAATGGCGAAGGGAGACTGATCGGGCTGAAATCCTTTCAAAACTTCTCAGCTTCTCCTAAATAATGCTGTGAGATTAACAGGTGCTTGCTGTGGGATGTTCTGTATGGCAAATGTGTTGCTGATTGGTCAATAAATAAAACACTGATTGGCCATTGGCTAGGTAGGAAGTGTAGGCGGGACAAGGAGGAGAAAAAACTGGGAAGTGGAAGGCTGAGTCAGAGAGACACTGCCAGCCGCCACGATGAGAAACAGCATGTGAAGACGCCGGTAAGCCACGAGCCATGTGGCAAGGTATAGATTAATGGAAATGGATTAATTTAAGCTGTAAGAACAGTTAGCAAGAAGCCTGCCACAGCCATACAGTTTGTAACCAATATAAGTCTCTGTGTTTACTTGGTCAGGTCTGAGAGGCTGTGGGACTGGCAGGTGAGAGAGATTTGTCCTGACTGTGGGCCAGGCAGGAAAACTCAAGCTACAGGTGCTCATTGCAAAAGAGATTTTACAGTGCAGTAAGTCTGACAAACATAAAACAGGCAGTTTGCCCTTTTCCAGAATGTTCCATAGCCCTTCTCCAGGGAGGGGGCATAGTAAATAGCTTACAAGTTTATTCAACTGCAGCTAGCCTTTTATTTTTGGAGTGGTGGGGGAGGATCATGATGGACTAATTTCTATCAGAGTATATACAGGGGATTGCTAGCTTAGCATTTACCCTAACCTTTAACAGAGCTGTACAATAAATTTATCTAGAGAACTGAATTTTTGTCCCACTCACTTATTTAGACTTATGTTAAACAACACAGCACTGTTGGATAAGAGGATAGGTGATTTTCCTATATGTTTAGTACTAAAGATTTCAGCTTCAAAGTAATCAAATTTAACCACCAAATGACCCGAATCTAAAGAACAGATAATTGTCACATTTTAAAATAGGAAGTTCCACAAAGAAAAGGTCAGTTCTAGTGGAGTTGGAAAAGGACCATAAATATCTGAAACTACCACATGAAAGACTGAAGGACAGCTTCACAACAGACTGACCACCCCATCCAGAACCACACATGATGTACCTGATAGGCAAACCATGGGATGATATAGTCCTTCTTGTGTAATATTAGTATGGCAACAAGAGTTAAAACTGAATCTATTCATGCCCTTATTAAGTGTAATTCCTGGTTCATTTCTTTCTAAAAAATTATGTGTTATGAGAATTTTGCCTGTATGTATATATGTATGTGCACCACACGAATACCTAGATCCCTTGGAACCGGAGTTACAAATAGTTGAGTACCATGTGGGTGCTGGGGATTGAACCTGGGTCCTCTGGGCCAATGCTCCAGGCCCTTATTTAAATTTTTCAAAAGATTTACTTTATTTTTAAATCTTTTTAATATTTATTCATTTTGTTTTTGAAACAGGTTTCTCTGTATAGCTCTGGCTGTCCTAGAACTTGCTCTACAGACCAGGCTGGCCTCAAACTCAGAGACCTACCTGCCTCTGCCTCCAGAGTGCTGGGATTAAAGGGGTGTGCCACCACCGCCTGGCCTTTATTTTATTTGATGTGTATGGGTGTTTTGTCTGTATGTCTTTCTATGCACCACATGCTAGCAGTGCCTACAGAGGCCAGAAGAGGGGGGAGGCCCCTGGAATGGTAGTTACAAATGACTGTAAACCATCATGTGGGTGCTAAGAATTAAGCCCAGTTCCTCTGGAAGAGTGGCAAGGGCTCTTAACCACTGAGTCATCTCTCCAGGCCCTTATTTAATTTTTCACAAGATTTATTTCAATTGTGTATATATGGTGTATCTGTGTGTGGAAATGTACACATGTGAGTACAGATACCTGTGGAAATCAGAAGAGGGTGTTGGATCCCCTGGAGCTAGAGCTACAGCGAGTTGTGATGTGGGTGCTGGGAACCTAACTCGGGTCCTCTAAACGAGTAGTACATTCTCTTAAACCTTGAGCCATCTCTCCAGTCTCTGTAATTCCCACTTTAGACAGAAATATGGAGGATGAACAAACAAGTTTAAAAAGCAAACAAATGTAGTTTGTGCCCATCAACAAGTCAGAGAAAGTGAGATAGAGGGGGCTGGAGAGATGGCTAGGCAGTTAAGAGCACTAGTTGCTCTTCCAGATGAACCAGGTTCAATTCCCAGCAACCACATGGTGGCTCACCACTGTCTTTAGATCCAGTTCCCGAGTACCCAATGCCACCTTCTGACCTCCATGGGCACTGATGCACATGAATGCATGCAGACAAAACACCCATACACATAAAATTAAAAGACAAAAGAGACAGAGATTGGAAAGAGGGGGTACTGGCCTGTATTGTGTAAGGGATATATATATATGAACCAAATGTAGGGGCCCGAGAAATGGCTGAGAATATATCACTCTTGCAGGGAATTCAGGTTTGGTTCTAGCATCCACACTGTGGCTCACAACCTCCTGTAACTCCAGCTGCAGGGAATCTAATGCCCTTTTTTTGGCCTCTGCAGGAACATGCAGAAACACATATACAAAGACAATGACACACACACACACACACACACACACACACACACACACACACACACACACCCCAAAGAGAAAATCTACAAAAGGGAAAGAACCAAAGGTGACATTTCATGGGGCTTGCTGTCCACCAGTCTAGCTTCAGGGTCAGAAAAATACTGTATCTCAAAGGCACAAGGAGGAGAGGGGCAGGGTAGGACACATGACATCTGACTCTTGCTTTCAGATACACTCACACAGGCGGGAGCAACCCAAACACACACATGCACACCACCCCACACACACACAAATAAGTGAAAAACTTCACGCAGTAAGAATGAAAAGCACAGGTGAATTCTCTGTGAATGATGACTCAGGAGAGGAGACAGGAATCTGGTACTAGCTGGAATGAAATGTTTCACAACAAAACTTGAAAGACGCTTGCATTCCACTGGCCCTCCACATTCATCAGCTCTAAGGTTGCACTTCTTAAAGCTACTGATACTGATGATCAGGTTATATTTAAAACTATGAAGTACTTTTTATTTAATTTCTGCATAACTGGAAAAAAAGGGAATGCACCCTAATTTAAAGCAGAATCAAGAATATTATGGCATATATATTCACAAATATAACCACAGACCATCCTTTTTCCTCGCTTAATCTCCTGAAGTACAGTTTTAATATCAAAATCTCCAAATTCTGCTCTTGATGTTGTTGTGAGCTGAACAGTCCCAGAAGAAAACAACTAGAAAAGAAAAACACAGAACATAACCACTTAACAGTTCTTCTGAGAAAAGTTTAAACAGTGCAGTACCAAAGTATTATGTTTCTATAACTCCCAGAGCAAAAGACTGCCTAAAGAATCACTATCAACTCAAGTACTTTAAATATTTTCCTGTCTCATTACAATAGAAACCAAGATCGAACTAATTAAAAACCCAACTAAGATTGCTAATTGGAGCTAAGGTTAAATACTCTGCTTTAAATAACAAAGATCTCAATAATACCGTCACCCTGTTTGCCCAACTATTTAATATTCCCAGAAAGTTTTAAAAAATAGTTTAAATTGGCAAACTTCTATTAGCGATACAGATTAGAATCCTTTCTTATCTTTTATTTTCAAAACATGTATGACTAAAATCCACTCCATGGGAGTCCTTAAAGGACACACATTTTGAAAAAGAAAATTCTGGGTAAATACAGTATGAACTCTAGTCCAGATTTCTGTTTATCTGGGGCGGTATTGTCTTAAGTTTTTTATTATGCTATATATTTCTGTATGTGCCACTGCACATATAGAACTTGCAGGAGTCAGTTCTCTCTTTCTGCTATACAAGTCCTGGAAGCAGCCAGTGCCTTTACCTGCGGAGCCATTTCACAGGCCCAATTATTTAGATTTTGAGACAGTGTCTCACTATTTGTTCTAGGCTGGCCTTGAATTCAAACTTGAGATGCTCTTTCTGTTTCAGCTTCCCTAGTGCTGGGTTCACAGGCTTGTGACTTCACATCTAGTAACAACTTTTTTTTTTTTGTTCCCGAGACAGGGTTTCTCTGTGTAGTTTTGGTGCCTGTCCTGGATCTCACTCTGTAGACCAGGCTGGTCTCGAACTCACAGAGTTCCGCCTGGCTCTGCCTCCCAAGTGCTGGGATTAAAGGTGTGCACCACCACCACCCAGCTAGTAACAACTTCTTATATAAATAACTTTTAAAAATTAATCTTAAGTGAGATGAGTAATTCAATACAATCTAGCTTAAAAGATTAATCAGGCCAGGATATAAGGATGTAAAGACAGAATCTCTACAAGGAATTTTAGTTTATTAGGAAAGATACATTCATAAATAACTGCAATACAGTGTGCTAAGTACCATAACAGTGATATTTATTAGATTATAAGTTGAAGCCCAAGACATTTATAAACATTCATAAATGTTTTTATGATTATTATAAAGATGAAATTCTTATAGTCATAAAGTAATTGTAGAGTATTTCAATATGATAACTATAATTAATATTACTTTAAGTCCTGTTTTTTTTTTAATCTGAAGTATATTAAAATTTGGGGCCAGGTGGTAGTGGTGCACACCTTTAATCCTAGCATTCAGGAGTCAGAGGCAGGTGGATCTCTGACTTTGAGGCTAGCCTAGTCTACAGAGTGGGTTCTAGGACAGCCAGGGTTCCACACTGAAACCTTGTCTCAAAAAACTAAAAGATTTGGGAGCATAACATATTACTTGTGATGTCTTATATTCATTGTCAACTTAACACAATCTATAATCACCCTATAGACAAATCTCTGGGCATGTCTGTGAGGGAATTTCTAATTAGGCTGAGGTGGGGAGACATACCCTAAATGTGGGTGGCATCATTTCATGGGCTGGGGTTCCAAACTGAATAAAAGAGAAGCAAGCTGAGCACAGACATTCACTGTTCTCTGCCTCTTGACTGTGGATCCAAGGTGAGCAGCTGCCTGAAGCTCCTGCCATACCAGTACTTCCCCACCACAGTGGACCTTCCCTAAAGTGGAGTCCAAACTGAACAAAGCCTTCCTCTGTTTCTGTTTTCCTTCTTCCTGTCTTTTCTTCCTCTCTCACTATGGAGCTCTCTGGTCTGCCTCCCAGTGCTGGAATTAAAGGCATACATACACTGCTACACCCAGCCCAAACTCTTCCTTTCTTACGTTGTTTTGGTCAAGTATTTTGTAAAGCAATGAGGAAAGTAACTAATACTTCCCTCTGCAAAGCTCTAAAACAATGTTTGAAACGAAAGTACTCGATTAGATTACCAGCTAAACGATGTTTTAAAAACACAGAAGAGCCACGCTTACCATGCACTTATAATGTGCGGCCGCCTTCTTGGCATTAAATATATGCAACTTCCCTCTCGCTTCATTTTCTTCCTCCCCTACATGGCAAAATCCACATTTAGGCCTGGTGTCATTAGGACTGCTCCTGTGTGGAGACCGATCTCGCTGTAAATAGAAAAGGGGGACAAGACACTTAAAATGGATGTAACACTTCAAACAAATACAACTTACCTGTAGACAGTTTGAAGGAAACTACTCATGTTCCAACACACAGGAGGAATCCACTAGTTTTCTACTTACGTAGGAACTACTTTCCATTTCGTCTGTTCCATGGGAGGATGTAGATCTGGTGTCTTCCGACAGCCCTTTAAAATTAGTTTTCCTTGGTCTTCCTTTACGACTTTTCTTCTTAGTCTTTGGAGATGAGGGCTCCAGTTCATGCTCATTAAAACTTTCTTCTAAATCAGCTGCTCAAAAAGAAACCAAAACTTTACATGGATCAACCTTAACAACCAGCACTAGTTCCATGAGCCTCCAGGCGCTATGCTTTTTATTAGCATGAAATGGCCCCTAGAAACAAGGAGGCCTGGTCTGTGGTATATTAAAAAGAGCACAATCCAATGTTTCAGATAATTGAACACAAAAAGTTAGATCGCAATCACTGTAACCTTATTTCCTTTGACTCTGTAATTCTGTAAAAATGAGTGTTGTGATACTGGTTGTGTGGCTTTTAAGCATCATTACAGTTATGATAAACTAGCCTCAGCCACACTGAGCACGAGGCAACAGTGTTAGCAGAGACCTTAGCCTCCATCACTGCAATTCTACTGAAAAGCATTGATGTATATAGTTCATCCATTGTGATAACTGAATGAACAACTTCAACTTGAAAGCCATTTATGATTGAACTAATTGATGAGTAAGTAAACATACCCTAAGTACAGAAAGAAGCTCTAACAAGCAATAAAAAGCCATTTGTGAGTTAGCTGCATAAAGTTTCATTAAACTCTTAGGAATTTTACTACTTTACCCATAAATAAGAAAAGAATTCTACAATTAACAGAAAGTATTTCATTCAGTTATTCACTATAAATATTTATTTATTAAAGGCCCATTATATGGGCCTCTGAGATGGCTTGGTGGGTTAAGGTGCTTGCTGCCCAAGCTTGGCAGTCTAAGTTCAACCCCCAAAACTGACATAAAGGTGGAAGGAAAGAAACAAAATCATAAAGTTGTCCTCTGCATCTGCTCTCTGGCACATACACGCATCATATATACACAAAGTTTTAGCAAACATTTTTAATATAACTACTTAGAAGATAATGTATTTGCTATTATTAAAAATGGCATAAAAACAAAATATTGATTTGCCTCGGGGCCAAACTATAAAAGTTTTAGACAAAACCTCCTAATACATTCATTGGTTTTCCATTAGCATGTTACTGATTGTAATTCTACAAACTAATTTCTCAATGAGAAATTGTATCAGCTCCTATTCTCAGATCCAATATCGTAGGATATACATCCCTAATGGGGGCGGGGGAGGACAACTCAATTAGTATATCTGAGTACACATAAACTCAGGGATAGTACAAGTATTAGATTATAAACCAGTTATACCAATTAGTCCCAGAGAGTGAGGAGAGAGAAGTTTTGAAACCATTAGGTTGAGAAATGGTCACTCAGCAGGTTAAAGTTCTTGGTGCCAAGACTGATGATCTGAGTTTGATCCCTAGGATCCACATGATGGAAGGAGAGAACGGACTCCCACAAGTTGTCCTGTGACCTCCAAATGCACACTGTGGTATGTACAAGGCCCCCAACACACACACACACACACACACACACACACACACACACACACACACACACACACACACACACACACACACACACACACATACACACACACAAATGTAGCCTAAACTTTTCAAGTAATTTTAATAGCACCTTTGTACTATTTAGTGTTTTAAATAAGTAATGTGCTGCTTTTCTAATCATAAAAATGAGGACTGTTTTTCCATCACTGATGAGAACATAAGCTAGCACAATTTTTATTCTATTTTACTTTTTTAAAAAAGATTTGCTTATTTTTATTTTATGTGTTTGGATGTTTTGTCAGCATGTAATATGTTTACTACCTGTGTGCCTGGTGACCAAGGAAGTCAGAAAAGGGCATCGGATCCCCCAGAACTAGAGTTATAAACTGTTATAAGCCACCATGTGGGTGCTAGGAAAAAACTCAGCCTCTCGGCAACAGCTGCATTTCTCCAAACCCCCTTTAAGTTTTTTTGACACAGGTTTTTACTCCGTAGTCTGGACTGGCCTTGAACTTATGGCATTCCCTCTACCTTGACCTCCTGAGTGCTGGGATTATAGGCTTGAGTGACTGTATCCATTGCCTAAAAATGATCTTATACAAACCAATTTCCATAATCCTAGTTCCTTGTAGATAATCAAATGTTTAGGGATTATAAAGCGTCCTGGTAATGTACTTCTACAAGCACTGACCAGTAACAATAGTTATGTTAGAACTAGTTGCTCTTACCAACACTCACCTTTTAAAGAGATTTATTTTTGTGTTTGTGTATGTGCACACTCATGCTGCTTTCTGTGGTGATATTTTATTTGTGCTGAAATGTGGTGATATTTTATCTGTGCTTTAATAAATAAAGCTTGTCTGGAGATCAGAGGAAAAACCAAGCCATTATAAGTAAACACAAAAGTCATGAATGAACACAAAAGTCATGAATGTTTGCACACACCTTTAATCCTATCACTTGGCAGGCAGAGATCTGTCTGGATCTCTGTGAGTTCAAGTCCACATTGGAAACAGCCCGGTGTGGTGGCACACACCTTAAATTCCAATACTAGTTAACCATGGAGGTCTGTACAGACAGACAGGGTGTGACAGAGCTGGGCAGGAAGAGGAACTGATGTAGCTGGATAGAGAACAAACCAGATGGCAGAACAGCAAGGAATACAGGCGTGGGTAGACAGGAAGTAACTCGCATTCTGAAGCTGCAGAGTTGGTGAGGTAAGGTTAGCTGTGACTGTTCCTATTCCTCTGATCTCTCTCAGGCTTTAACCCCTATTTCTGGCTCTGTGTTTTTTATTAATAAGACAGTTTAGAAATTCGTCTACAGCTTTATGCAGAGGCCTGAAGAGAATGTTGGACCCACAGGAGCTGGAGTTAAGAGGAGAAACCACCTCATGTGAGTACTGGGGACTGAACTCTGGTCCTCTTAAAGAGCAGCTCTTAACCACTGATCCTTTTCTTCAGTCCCACATTTATTCATTTTAAGTTTTTGAAGTTGTATCTCTTTTTATTGTATGTGTATGGGTGTTTTGCCTGAATATATATGTCTGTACACAATGTACATCAGTGTCTGCAGAAGCTAGGAGAAGTGTAGGCCCTCTGGAATTGGAGTTATAGACTGTTGTTAGTTGCCATGTGGGTGCTGGGAACCAAACCAAGGTCCTCTGTAAGAGTATCTAGATCTCTGAATTGCTGGGCCATCTCTCTGGCCCTGTACTTACTGTTTTTAAAAGGCTACTGTTAAGAGATGGTTCAGGCTCAGTGGGTAAAGTTTCTTGTCACTAAGCCTGACAATCTGAGTTCAGTCCCTGCATGTACACACATACTCATGCATGCACAAACACATACAAAAAATAAAGAAATGTACAAACGAACAAAAATAAAATAATTTTAAAAATTTAAAGGATGCTGATTGGTGGTGCACGTCTTTAATTCCAGCAAAGGCAGGTGGATTTTTGTGAGTCCAAGGACAGCCTGGTTACAAGCAAGTTACAGGACATCCAGAGCTGTTACAGAGAAACCCAGTCTCAAAACAATCAAAAATAAAAAAAAATTAAAGGAATAAACAATATAGCTCCTATCCAGACACACACAGGAAAAACTTGTAAAGATGTAGTGCTTAGCTAAGCATGCTATATGGTATATGTCCATAGTCTTAGCATTCAGGCTGAAAGCAGCAGGATCTTGAGCCGGAGGCCAAGATGGGCTACATCATAAGACCCTGTTTCAAAACAGCACTACTGGACAAACTACATAGGACTTAATTCTGTTCATTCTTGCCCACGTTTTACGGCATAAACTTCTCACTAAGAGTAGAAAAGAATGACAGGAGTTTAAGAACACTATTCAATACCATACACAGCTACCACAGTAGATGATGCAAAGTAGACACATCAAGGAAAATTCTACTAGTGTTATCCAGTCATTGGCTCTCTACTGCTCTGTAAAAAGCCAGGTATCTTTCCATCTGCACCACTTAGCTAAGCCACAACTTCTCAAGCTTGATCTTGTTAAAAGACAGTCCTTTTTAGAAAGTCAGTGTAAGGTTTAAGATTAGACACTTGCAATAAACTCCTAGATGTTGCTCATCCTGCTGATCTATAGACTACACTCTGAGTAGAAAGGATCTATGACACTCACTTCCTCTCCCAGCTGCTAACAACTACCAACTCCTGATCATGTCACCTCACACAGCAGGCTTTCTTCAGCACACAGCTCTTTTCTGTTCCACTGTCTTCATTCTGGCTAATTTCAACTGACCATATGGTCAAGCCAACAAACACCCAGCCACTCAGTTCCCTTACCTTCAATGATGTCCTCCATCAAGCACCCAATTCACAAAGTCACACCCAGAAACATCATTATTACCTAAAATGCTTCTACCTCTGAAATTCCTTTATGTAACTTTGAGAAATACATGTTTGTGCTGTGGGATAATACTTTTGTACACTGGTTTAATAAAACACTGATTGGCCAGTAGCCAGGCAGGAAGTATAGGTGGGATAAGCAGACAAGGAGAATTCTGGGAAGAGGAAGGCTGAGGAGGAGATGCCAGCCTGCTGTCCAGGGAGCAGCATATAATGGCACACAGGTAAAACCACGGAACATGTGGCAACATACAGATTAACAGAAATGTGTGGTGATATTTTTTTGTGCTGAAATGTGATAATTTATTTGTATATTAATAAATAAAGTTTGCCTGGAGATCAGAGGTCATAGCCATAAACAGAAGTCAGGCAGTGGTAGCACACGCCCTTAATCTTAATCTGATCACATGGCAGGCAGAGTCTTTGTGTGGTTAAGGACACAGCCAGCGTGGTGACCCACGCCTTTAATCCCAGTACCAACCACAGAGACCTGGAGGTCTGTATAGACAGGCAGTGACGAGGAAGTAATGTGGCTGAGCTTAGAGCCAATGAAAAGGCAGAACAGGAAGGCAATAAAGGCACAGGCGAGGTAGGAAGCTAAGGTTAGTTGGCGGCTATTGCTCTGATCTCTACGGCTTGCACCTCTGTATTTGGCTCTGTGTTTCTTATTTAATAAGATTGTTTAGAAATTCATCTACAAAAATGGGCTGAGTTTAAGTGTAAGAGCTAGTCAGTAGTTAGCCTAAGCTAAAGGCTGAGCAGTTTTAATTCATATAAGCCTCTGTGTGTTTACTTGGGTCTGAGCAGCTGCGGACCGGGCAGGACACAGGAAAACTTCCAGCTGCATGTTTCCTTTCCCAGCACCCATATAGTGGCTTGCAACCATCCAGAATTCCAGTTCCAGGGGATCCAGAGCTGCCTTCTGGCCTTCTCCATGGACACTGGGCATGCATGTAGTGCACAGACATACACACAGGCACATAAAATAAAAATACATCTAAAAAACACTGACTATAAGATTATGGCTCAAGTTCCAGAATGTAAGTATAAACATACACTATATAACAAGGAAACAAAAGGACCTGATATTCTATAGAAGTATACCATGAACTCAAAAATTGAAGCCAATTTGAAGTTGTTCATAAAGTATGAAGTAGAATCAAAACTCTTGCCGGGCAGTGGTGGTGCACACCTTTAATCCTAGCACTCAGGAGGCAGAGGCAGGCAGAATTCTGTGAGTTCGAGGCCAGCCTGGTCTACAGAGTGAGTTCCAGGCTAGGCTCCAAAGCTACACACACACAAAAAAAACCCTGTCTCGAAAAAACCAAAAACCAAAAAACCAAAAAAACTCTCTCACTCAGCAAAAGGAACTCAAAATCATTCTAGTTAGGTCTTTGGGAGTAGGGCACTTGCTGCAAAGGCTAAAGACATGAGTTCAATCCTGGGTTACACATGGCAGAAGGAAAAGACAAAGACCAACTCCTACAAGTTGGTTTCTGTCACACACACACACACACTAATATAAAAAAACACCCAATTTTTAATTACCCTTCTTTATACAGTCTGCACTATAGTGGCTTTTCTCTACCACTAGATGGTACTATTGGCTTTAGAAGGCAGAAAAAAAATGGGAGCCAGCTATGTTAATCAGTATATATTAATCATCTTTAAGAATCTCAAGTATCCTGTCCCAGTACATTCATATACTTGTACTAATCAGATCGTGAATCTTAATCCTCAGCTCTTAACATAGACAGCTACTCTAATCATAAAAGGGCACTGCATAAATACACTGTTAAAATCTGAAGGAACAGAATAATAGGAAAGCTTCCTTACGATGGTTCCTTCTTCCTTTTTCATATAATGTTTGGGATAAAACCCAGAGCATTATGCATGCCAAGCAAGCCACATACTACTGAGCTACACTGCCAGCCCCTACTTATAACCCTTCACAAAAGATTTTTGATTCACTTCTAGAACTGAGTGAAGAAAATTAGAAAAATAGTTGTATGGGATTTTCAATCACACTATCACCTGGAAAGTATTTTGTTCTTATTGTTTATCCAGTCTATTTCCAATGAAGCCACAAGAGGGCACTAGATCCCCCAGAGTTGGAGTCACAGGCAGATGTGAGGTGCCTGATGTGGATACTAGAAACCAAACTTTAGTCCTCTAGAATAGCACCAAATGCTCTTACCCTCCAAGCCATCTATCCAGCCCTACACTCTCCATTAAAAAAGAAAAAGCATAGAAAGTTTTTTTAAAAATTCATTTATTTTTATTTATGGATATGTATGTGCCTGCTTATCTACATTTAATGCTGAATTTATATTTAACTACTATTTTAATTGTATGTATTTGTAGAATATAGCATAATAACTCAATACACGGATACAATGTGTGATGACCAAATCATAGTTAGCATGTATATCTAGTAAATCATTTGTTCCAAAAATTTTAATTAACATTAAGCATGATGCATATTTCAATGCATGTATATGATGACTGTATTTTTAACCAGCAATTTAAAGTATTTGTATTAATGTGGACTTCAGATGTGAAAACAGTATGGTTTTCTACTATGAAAGCAAAGTAGCCAGACAGTAGTGGTGCATGCCTTTAATCCCAGCACTTGGGAGGCAGAGGCAGGTGGATCTCTGTGAGTTCAAGACCAGCCTGGGCTACAGAGCAAGTTCCAGGACAGGCTCCAAAGCTACACAGAGAAACTGTCTCAAACACCCCCCCCCCGCCCCCCCCAAAAGAAAGCAATGTATAAAAGATCAGAAAGGGCAACCGGTTTTAATATTTATTACCAGTAATTAGGTAAGTAGATTTTCTAAAGACTTATTTTTATTATTAGTGTGTGTGTGTGTGTGTGTGTGTGTGTGTGTGTGTGTGTGTGTGTGTGTGTGTGATGTGTGTGGTTAGGTATACATGAATGCAGGTGCACATGGAGGCCAGAGGCATCAGACCCTAGGAGCTGCCCAGCATGGCAGTTGGGAATCCATCTCAGATCCTTTTCAACAAGGCTTTCTATCTCTCTAGTTCCTAGTTAAGTCTTTAAAGATCAACTTCCAAAGCCCAGCATGGTGGCACACACCTTTAATCCCAGCACTTTGGGGAGGCATGGGCAGGCGGATCTGGCTACATAACAGAGACACCCTGTCTCAAAAGGATCAGCTTCCTAAAATATCAGTATTTGATCCATTTTAATTTTGAGCAGAACAGTCTTAGGAGCAAACACAAAATTTAAAGATTGAGTTCAAGCTAAATGAAAACATGAGTTAATCTGAGATTGAATCTAATCCATTTTATACTGCTAGTAAATGTATCAAAACCATCTGTTTGAAAAGGTCTGACCAAGGGCTGGAGAGATGGCTCAACAGTTAAGATCACTGACTGCCCTTCCAGAGGACCTAGGTTTGATTCCCAGAACCCACATGACAGCTCACAAGAGTCTAACTCCAGTTCCAGAACATCTGATACCCTCTTCTAACCTCCATGGGCATCAGACATGCTCATGGTGTACAGACATACTTACAGGCAAAACACCCACACACTTAAAATAAAATAGAAAAAGAAAAAAAGTTTGACCCCAGTCAGAATCCAAATTCGGAATTTCCCCAGATCTTTTAAAGACCAAATGCAAATTGGCTAACAATATATAAACATGACTAAACTAGATTTGTAAATTTAAGTGGAAACAAAATAAGCTTCTATTTTTAAATTTACTTATAAAGATGTCTACTTTCTTCTGGAGAAAAGCATAGTACATCTCTACTTATTTCTCAGTGAGGGATGTGTTTTTAAATCCCAGTCAATACACAAAATCATGAATAATTCTAAATGTGTTTTTTTCCTTATACATACCTACTTATGATAAAGTCTGACTTATAAGTTGGACACAGTAAGGCATTAACAACAATAACTATAAATAAAACATAAATATATTGTAATCAAAAGTAATTTAAAACTTGTTTATTTTTGGAAATTTCCACTTAATATTTCTGGATCATTACAAACCAGAAGTAACTGAAACCATGGAAAGCAAAATCATGAATAAGGCTACCAGAATGTGTTGAAATTTTCCCAGAACGTATGCTGGTCCAAAATACCTTAGTATTCCTAAATTCACATTGTCTATACTAGCTAATAGAAGCAAGAATCCCAATTACCACCCTTACAAAAACATGTCACCCCTACCATTGTCTCTTCCTAATGTGACATAAGTTTTAAATATATAATTTATAAGACCTCTGGGGTAAAAGTTTTCTTTTAAAAATTGCTCTTATTTCCACTGGTTTGTTCTAACGAGTTCCCAAATTTTAAAGATACCTAATAGTAAGACTGATCTTAAGGAAAACGTTAATAGAAGATTATTCACTCATTCTATTCAAATTTCTTCTTGAAACATGAAACTGGCTAATGAGACATACCTTCAGAGTTATGTGCAGTTTTCTTGTGTTTTCGACAATAAACCCTGAGGGGGAAAAGTACAAAATTATGAACTAAATTAAATTCATTTTTCAAATGACAAAAATGAGCAGCACAGTCCACCCCATTCATAAACTGCTACACTTCCTAAATCATTTAACTATTATATATCAAAACAGCCTTTATAGTGACAATGAAATGCTTTGAATGAGGAAAAAACTATAAAAGCCTGAAGGAAGGTATGATTGCTTTAAAACAAAGCAAAATGAAACAGTTACATGTAAATGCCTTGTGAAGGTTTCTCTCGGATCTGAGCTTTATCATGCAATGCACAGTGGTAGTGGTATGTCCTGTGGCAGGTTTTCACATCACAGCCAATTGTTGCTCCAGGACAATGGCACAAAGAACACATCTAAAGAAAAACAACAAAACAATATTCAAATGTGAGCTGCTAATACTGTCACAAACAGGTTAGGGGCATTCCAATTTCTGTCAGGAAAAACAAACTGGTTATTGAAAAAAAAAATCTAATTCATGTTATTTTTCTTATTTTGTCTCCTAAAAATAATTTAAATAAAATTATTCTGGTGGTACTTTTTCACTAACAAAAAATATAGGGTGTTATAAATGTCTGTTATTTTTCTATGGCCAAGAGAACATCTGAAATACTGTAAATCATGAATCTTAGCTATATATAAAAATCAGTATAAAAAAGATAGACTTCTTTTGCAATCCAGAACTTGCTGGATACAATTAATTAGGAAAAGTATCTCATGTGAATTTTTTTCCTTAAAACTTCCACTTAAATCAGCAAAAGAGCTGATGATATAGCTCAGTGATACACTGTTTCCCTAGTCACAAAACCTACCACCAGTCCCTAGTACCACCACCCAAACCAATTTTTAAATCAGATTTAAATGAAGAGTTAATGAAAATTAAGAAATATTTAAATGAAAAATCTTTGAGAAAAACTCCCCTATACTATTTGGGAACCTGGTAAAATCAATTGGAAGTTAGGCCAGTAGAAAGGATAAAAGAATTATAAAGCAGTTTTAATACCTTGAGCTGAGGATATTCTGTGATAACTAATTGATTATACTGTGAAAATAGGCCTGCCTGCTTCAATTTAATCTTACTTACCTTCTGCATTATGAATTCAAGCCAACAGAAAGAAGAAGAGATTCTTTCAACTCAATATATCTTACATTCTGAACTTATTAGATAGTAATTAACTAGCTCATGCTCTATATTTAGAAAGCAATTCTTTTTTGGAAGTACATAACAATCATTATTAATGGTTTGGTTTCACAAAACACAGTGTACTGTACCCAGTGGACTTTTAATGTGCCATCTCCTAAGCTATAAATGCCTTATCAAAGTGAATCACAGTAAGGGAAAAACAAAACCTTAACTTTGTTTCCTGGTTGCCAGATGCCTTCATCTTAACTCTGATCTCAGTATTCAGAAGACCAAGGCACAAGGATGGAGTTGCAGGCCAGCCTGGGCTACATTTACTGGGACTCTTGTAGCATGAATCTTAGAGAGTCTTATTAATAAAATCAAACCCGGGGCCAGTTATTGGGGTGAAATGCTAGATGGTCAGAGAGACAGAACAAGCCACAGCTACCTCACCTCGCCGGATCCTCAGCTGGTCTTGTCTCCTCAGACTGGAGTCCTCATCCAGAATAGGTCTCAGCTGAACTGCTGCTAGAAGCCTGAAAGCTTAACCAGCCAAATGCTTAACCAGCCAAATGCTTCTAGTTCCTGGTCCTCACGCCTTATATATCTTTCTGTCTTCTGCCATCACTCCCTGGGATTAAAGGCTCACTCCCTGGGATTAAAGGCGTGTGTCACCATGCCTGGCTGTATCCTTGAACACATGGATTTCTGCCTCTGGAATGCTAGGATTAAAGGCGTGTGCTACCACTGCCTATCCTCATGTTTAATATTGTGGCTGCTCTGTCTCTGACCCCAGAAAAGTTTATTAGCGTGCACAATATTTGGGGGAATACAATACCACAGGACTCTGTCTCCAAAAACCAAACCCAAGATCAATCATGCAAAAAACAAACAAACAAACAAACAACACTTATGATCCTAACATTTGGACTACTTGGTCCCTAAGCAATGCTGACGTACTAAGAGGTAAATTCCAATAAAATTTCTCACATTTCTCTAAGGAAATCAAACACTTAAACTCATTCATGCTATCATTTTAGAAAATACTCATGTAAGTCAAAAATAAATACTCTCAATGTAGGTACTTCCCAGAAAACACAAGGGCCACTATCCACTATTAATACACAAGAAATAACCCACTTCTTCAAACGAGCACCGAAACACCAAGTAATTACCATAAAAAGAAACGCTGTGCTAATGGGGGTATAGCCAGATCACAGAGCACTTGCTCAGCATGTGTGAGGCCCTAGGTTCAACCTCCACCTCCAGCACCACAAAATGAAGGATTAGAAATACTGCCTTTACAAAGTTTATATCCCTGTCCTAGTAATTGCACTTCTACATATTTACTGAAAATACTATCAGGCATAAACAATTTATGTTTAAGCACATTCACTGCAGAATTGTTTTGAATAGTCTCAATTATAAAACAACAATCGAAACATGTTTAAATAAATTACGTGTCTTAGCAGCTGTTGTTTTTCACTCATTAGCACTTAAAAAATTAAAGTTAATAAAGCACTATGTAAAAAAATAATAAAATAAATAAATAAATTACATCCATATGAAGGAATAGTCTATTGCTGCTCCTTGGGAGGCTTTTTTTTTTCAGAGAGCATCTCACGTTGTAGCCTAAGATGGACTCAGATTTGTGATCTGCAGCCTCAAACTACCAAGTGCTGGAATGATAGGCATGTCCAGCATACCCAGCTTCAAAGTAATAGGTCTATAGATGTTTAGTGAAAAACCAATACGGGATATGAAAATATGTTAATTTCAATCTCAATTATATTTCTAGTATATAGTCTTTGAAAATGGGTAGAAGCCAGGCAGTGATGGAACACGCCTTTAATCCTAGCACTTGGGAGGCAGAGGCAGATGGATCTCTGTGAGTTTGAGGCCAGCCTGGTCTACATAACAAGTTCCAGGGTAGGCAGAGCTATACAAAGAAACCCTGTCTCAAAAATAAAAAAGAGAGGGCGGAGTTACCAGAGACTCGGAAAATGGCTGACCGGCTTGCTAGCTGCTCGCTGCTGGGAGCCTGCTGGGCGTCCAGTTTGCAGCAGGAGCCATCGGATAAAAACAAGCACTGCCCTAGATAGGCGGTGCTCAGCGGAACGCTGCGGAGCCGCGCCTCCAGGTTTGCTTTTCAGGCTGGTGTCTCACCGCAGAAGCTTCGACGGGTTCTGGCGCGAGCTGGACCGAATGACCCAAAGGCAGCCAGACGGCAGTGCCTGTTTGGGAGATTTGGTTTTGTATGCTGTATCTTTCTGAGATAATCTCACAGTGCAGTGCTGCAGTTGATGAGAACTCGGTAAATCCGTTCGAGTGGGAAAAAAAATACAAAAAGAAAAAAGGAGGGTAAAAGTAAACATAGCAAAAAGCTGGTTTGCTATTTTGGAATGCTCTTAATTCTCTGTATTTTCTGATTTTCCTATAGTATTCAAAGTATTTTGTTGTGCAAAAGTTATTTTTTAAAAGTATCAGGAATAGTGTACCCAATGCATTCAGTGCTTGTCTCTCAGCTGAGAATGCAAAGGAAACCAAAATATGCCAGTATTGGGGAGGGGGGCTATAAGTTCAGGTATGTCCAAAGTAAGTAGTGTAAGCTGCTATGGTAACAGAAAGCAACTTCATAAATAACCAACTATAGCAACATAGGAAGATCATGGTTTTAAAGCGACCAAAAGCCTATTTTGTCGTCCGTTCCATTCAATGAAGAATAGTGACAAAATACCAACAAAAATATTTTAGGGTAGAAAATACTTGTCAAGATAAGGAATAGAATTTCTTTGGGGTTTTGGATTTTGGGGGAGAGGGTATTTATTTAATACTTAAAAAAATATATTTTTCCATATTTTTTATGTGTATGGGTGTTTGTGTGCCCAAGGAGGCCAGAAGAGGAAAGGCACTGGATCCCTTGGAACTAGAATTACACATAGTTGTGAGCCACCAGGTGGATGCTGGGAATTGAATCCGGGTCAGCTGGAAGAGCAGGCAGTGTTCTTAACCACTGAGCCATCTCTCCATCCATTGTTTCTCTTTTTGAGATAAGGTAGGCAGCACAGTCTAGCCTTCATCTGGCAACCCTTCTGTGCCAGCTTCCCAAATGCCAGGATTTTAGGCATGCACTCGTATGCCTCTCACTGTGTTATCCCAATCATCTATGCTATAGCCCAACACCTGCAACAATTCTTCTCCCTCAACTCCTACGGGACAGGGTACATGGCAGCCTCATCTTAGTTCTTACAATTGTGCTCCCTATTTGGCTATTTTTTAAACTGCACCTTTATTTTTTAATAAATGAATAGAGTTCACCTTCTATAGTATTTGTTTGTAACACTGAGAAGGACGCTAGGCCTTTGTCCATGGTAGGCAAGCACTCTCCCACTGAAAACTAAGAGAGTGCTCAATAAATTTGTTGATTTTGTTAACTGTGTTAATTTAATTCTGTTACTGTAAGATTGGAATATCTTACACACACACACACACACACACACACACACACCCCTTAAAAATTGAAGACTTTACCTATTTATCTTCAGGTGCTTCTAAAAATGATGATGAACTGGATGTAGGCATATACCTTTAATAGCAGAACTCTGGAAACTGAGGCAATTTCAAGTTTGATGGCAACTTGAGTTCAGGATTTACTCAGAAACCAACAGTGGCTAGAGAGCTGGCTCCCTGGATAAGAGCACTTGCTGCTCTTGCAGAACATGGGTTCAGTTCTCAGGACCCACATAACGCGTCACAACAATCTGTAACTTCGCTTCCAGGAGATCCAACACTCCCTTCTGACCTATCAGGACACTGCACAACACATGCACAACACTCACACACATTAAAACAAACAAAACCACACACACACACACACACACACACACACACACACACACACACACACACACACACCTGACAAACTGTATGATCCGGAACTAGAAAAAAGTGAAATTGAGGACAATTCAGTTGAAAGAACACAGAATGTAGGGAGGAACAGATTAGCCCTTCTAGAAACAAGAATGAGAGCTTAGAGATAAACATCATAATTAAAGAAGCTAGGAAAGATAGGTAGGTGAAACCATTTCTGAAATGCAATGGCAAATAGAAACAAAAAAGGAAGACTTTTCTTAAAAAAAAAAGAATTAGAAAGGAAGCGAGAGCTACTGTCTTTTTGGGGGACTTGGCTGCTGACAGGCTTCCCCATAGCCTGGCGGCTGTCCTCACACACATGCTCATACGGGCAGCGATAACAGGACTCCAGGGGGTTAGTAATAACAAAAGAAAAAAGACATGAAGTTAGCAGGGTGACAAGGTGAGGGACATTAAGAGGAGTTGAGGTCATTGGATATGATACAAATAAATTTCCTAAATGTACAAAATGTTCAAAGACTAAAGAAAAATTAATTAAAAAAAAGGATGGGCATGGTGGCACATGCCTTTAATCTCAGCACCAGGGAGGTAGAAGCAGGGGCAGGCAGCTGTCTGTGAGTTCTAAGGCAGCTAGGGCTACAAAGTGAGACCCCGTCTCAAAACACAGATCAAGCGACCCTGCCCTCACCACTGTCACCATCACCGCAAGGTATGTCAGACGGACCTAGCCCTGGTACCCAGGATCTGCCTTTACAGAAGACATTTGCTCTGCAATCTGCCAGTCTTTCCCTCATTTGTCCTCCAGAAGAAGACTGTCAGCTGCCATTTTCATCAGGCCCTCACTGTATCCCTGGCACCTTCAAATGTGGGAAATGAAAACTAATGTGACAGGAACATGTTTTTCAAGAACAATGGTGTCCTTTCCCTGCCAAAAAAGGGGCTGACCTACCGAGTATTCTCTTGAGAGCTAATTTTCTTTCCTCCAATGAATGTATAGGTCTAAATGTTAATTCTCAGCTTACTCTGCTTGTATCCTATTCCATGTTCTTGTTTTTAAAAGGCAAACACATTGTCCCTGATACTGCTTTTCTTTTACCACCCCCCCCTTCAGCTTGCTCCTACCTAGAAGACCTGATAAACCTCAATTATGAATCTCCAAGTGCAAAGTTGGAGAGTTTGGAAAATGAGGTCCTGTCCTATCCTAGGTAACTGCACACATCCACAGTATGGTCAGAAGCCGTGCGAACGAACGGCCAGAAGTTCTGCTATGCTAACGTAGGTTAAGCTGTACCACAGAAACAAGTCTCAAGGAGCTGACCCGAAGATGAAAGAGGAAGCAAGCCATGCACGAGAGGACACACAAAGAACTGAGAGGACTAAGATTCACCGGACAGCCGAGCATACCTGCGCTTCAGTCAACTGAACGAGACCGAGAATGAAAGAGGTCTCCACGAAGTCTTAAGGATCAAAAGGAAAAATACTGTTTTCTCAGTAGCTGTGAGGAGAGAATGAAAATGAGGTTGCCAACTTCATGGACAGGCACAAAAAGAAAGTGTCTGTGGCAAAGCTAGAATCCAGCGGCTACACAGAAACACTTAGAGCACAGCTCCATATGGCTCAACTGTAGCAGAGGAACCCCCGGCATAGACAGAGCAATACTGTTAACAGCCATGGAGACACTCGCTTCAGAAAACTGCTTTGAATAACAAAATGCAAAACAAGATGTGAAAAGAAGCCATGCTCCTGAGCCTATAAGGCAAAGACAAAAATTGTCAAAAGCACCTAAAGAAAGGGACACCCTAGCTAGGATATTTTCACAAGAGACAAGCTCACCTTACAGTGGTCTGGCTCCTTCTTTTGGCTGTAATAACACCATCTCTCATAAAAACCAGAAAGCAGGACAGTACAGTTGGGGCAAATAGTCAGAAATGCCTCAATAATGTTGTGTATCTCCAGGACCATAGTTTAGAATAATACCTCACATATCCAACACAGACAAGAGGACCCTCTGGCTTACCTACTTAGTTGACAGTGACCAAATTACTTGTTAAATTTTTTTTAAAAGAATGCCACTGCCAGGGAGGGTGCAGCGTGAACTCAAAACTGTTTCTATGTGATCTTATAGCTATACTCCTGGTATCAAAACCAGTGGTTTTGAAGATCACACATAAAAACTTGCTTAGAAGATCTAAAGAGAAGCTAAAAACCATCTATAAAATCTGAACACTGTCAAATCCTTGAAAAATGGCAAGTTGCTTACAAGACAGATTTGGACTTTAAATTCCAGGTGCCTCTAACACATAGGGCCAATGAAGAACACTTGTTCCGTTTTGACCCGAGGACAGACTAATGGAAACCAGAGGACAATAAACTCAGTCTGTGAAGCTCTTGCCTAACCTAACCCTCTGACCTTATGCTGAGTACTCACATATTCCAACTCTCTCCAATTACCTGAATCATGTCTGATAAGAAAAACAGATTCTCATGTGAGCATTTAAAGTTTGTTTTCTCCCTTTGTTCAACTGAAAAGTTCAGACATTTGGTAAGTGCAGACCTTTTCATTTAGATTCTTCCCAGCTATGGGTCTTTGCAGCTGAGAATCCTGTGAACTGGCAGGCTGCTTGCTATATTTAATCTGTGAAGAATGCCAAAAACATAGCCACACTCAAGTAAGCACCAAGACAGTCCCCTAAAACACAGAGAAATTACTTGACATTACTGCTCAGTTGTTTTTGCAGTTCTGAGGATAGAACCCAGGGCCTTGAATATGCTGCACAAACAACCTACCACCGAGCCACACCTCCTCAAGCTCTGGTTTTATATTATTGGTTTTGGTTCTCCTCCATTAGCAAACACAAATGAGAATTTTATGACATAAAGTTAGTGTTCCCAATTATAAAACATACTAAATGAAGGCAAAGAAAAAGACTGCATTTAAATAAAAGCATTTCCATAATAGCCAAAGACACAGTTTTCTCCATCACTGCTTATTTTCCTTAATCACCCCAAATGCAAAGTTCACTTTAATATAAATTTCTGGTAAAATATCTACAGACATTAAAATTAACCTCCATGCTATAATTGGCTTTTTAAAAGAATTCCCACTAGCATGAATACATTCATAATGCATGTACATACAGTTACAGAGATGAAGTGAAAAATCTCCCTGATGAAAACTGACCTCTTTTCCTCCTCAAATACCCTATAGGCAGATGTCCTGTGAGCCCAACATGGCCTACTTCTGGATTTTGTAAATGAAGTTTAATTGGAGTACAGTCATAACCATTTTTTCAGTATTGTCTTTGATTACAATTAAGTCCACATAGCTGGAGGAAAAGCTTCACAAATTTATTATCTGGTCTTTTAGAGAAAAAGTTTGTCTTGTGGCAGACACCTGTGCTCCTAGCACTCAGGAGGTTGAGGCAAGAGAACTGCAAGTTCAAAGCCAGCCTGGACTATATAGTAAGATCCTATCTTATAAAAGCCAAAGTGTGCCAGGCGGTGGTGGCACATGCCTTTAATCCCAGCACTTGGGAGGCAGAGCCAAGCGGATCTCTGTGAGTTCAAGGCCAGCCTGGTCTACAGAGCCTGATTCAAGACAGGCACCAAATCTACCCAGAGAAACCCTGTCTTGAAAAATAAAAAAAAATAAAATAAAAACCAAAGTGTGCCTGTCTGAAAACCAACCCCTTTTCTGATTTATTCAAGCTGGTGAGGGATCGCTGTTCTAAGAGCTTAGGTAGCATCAACAGTCACCCAATATCTTCTGTTTCTGTATGCAAAAGCCAAGTGGGGGCATCTTGCCCCCATTCAGCCCTTACTAAATGCTAAACAAGCCACACACACTACTTAAGCAGCACTGGCATACTGCACTCATTTAACCATTTCGAACACTTCTTCCTTGAAGCGCTCCCTTCCACCTTTGCCTTCCATGGTATTGCTCTCCTGGTGGAACACATTTCAAAAGAGCCCCATTTTGTGGGAAAAGGTTTTACTCTGTAGTCCAAGCTTGTCTGGACCTCATATCCTCTTCCTGCCTCAGCTTCCTGAGTGCTGGAATTACAGATGCAGGTCACCATACAGACTCAAATGTCTTTTCCACGCAGCCTTCTGACTTCTCAGGTAGATCAGCTGTGGTCTTCTTTCCCAGCTCTCCCAGGCCATTCTTTACTTCTAAGAGTGATTTATTTCATGTCTATATCCAAAGTATCTAGCTTTTAGTAGGTTCTTTAGTACTTAATAAACACATATAAAGATAAAATCTAAGGTTTATCTGACAAATATAATGCCCAAGAATACAACAGAAGTACCACCACACTGGGTGAGTGAAAGTTGAAGAGATGAAAATCATCATGTTTGAGGTACATACATAGTTCTCTACCACCCTGAAGAAATAACCAGGCTAATTTTTCTACCTTCCAATCTGTCAAAGCCTCAAACAACACAACAACACTGATTAACCAAATCAGGAATTTTATGTTATGCCAGGACTTCCAGTTTAAACCTAGCCTGTTTTTTTTTTAAAGATTTACTTATTATGTATAGTGTTCTGCCTGCCAGAAGAGGGCGCCAGATCTCATTACAAATGGTTGTGAGTCGCCATGTGGTTGCTGAGAATTGAACTCAGGACCTTTGGAAGAACAGCCAGTGCTCTTAACCGCTGAGCCATTTCTCCAGCCCCCTAAACCTAGCCTGTTATTAAAGGCTTCCTACTTTCTCCAATCCAAACCCATTCCTCTTTTGAGATGCAAGGGCTGATCAGTGCCCACTTACTTGTTAGAACAGTACAGAACACAAAGAAGACGTAAAGCACTATGCTAAATGTTTCCATGTGCTATGCCCATGTGATGCTAAACTAGGCAAAGAGAACACAGTCTCAACTCGCTTGGAGCCCACAGTTCACCATGGAAGAAAAGCTTGCCCATGTGTTCCGACTGCAAAGCATGCCGGGCTGCACCATATTGCAGAGACAAGCCTGAGTTTGATCTGGCCACATAAAAAGAACTTTTGTGAAGTAGCAGTGAAAGAAAGCATAGAGGGGATGTCTGAAAACCCAAGAAAGGAGAGTCAAGAGGCTGGGAAAGGTACATTAAGACAGGATTGCTCAATGTCATGCTCATGTCTCTGGGTAGTGTGGAGAGTTCCGTGAGCTTTTTTAACAATTAAATGTGTGTCTGGTGTGTGCACACACATACACACACACACACACACACACACACACACACAGGCCAGTGTCAGAGGACATCTTGCAGGAATGATTGCTTCTCCCCTTCTACCATGTGGTTCCTGGGGATCAAACTCGGGTTGTCAGACTTGGTGGCAAGCGCCTTTATCTGCTGCGCCTTTACCAGAGCCGAGCCATCTCACATGCCCGGCAGTAGCTGTCAAAAGCAGTTAAGCACGTACCAGTGCTATGTTTACTAGAAAAGGAGAAGATGAAAGCCTGATAGAGGGCAGCAGTAAGAAAGAAAAGACAAAGTCTCCTCAGAAATAGAATCCACCTAACAGACGTGGAAGGAAGGGTTGAAGGCAAGGGATTCAGAAAGAGACTCAGATTTCAGGGGGGAAGGTTATAATACTGGTTTGGACAGGTTGAGTTTCAAATGCCTGCAGGACATCTACATAGAACAGGCAAGGAAATTGCAATCATTATACTTCCTTCTCCACAGTGCCTATTGTACATAACTTGTCTCCAGAAAAATCCTGTTTGCCTTGCCTCGTTTTGAGTTGAAATTTTGTCTGATATTTAAAAAACCCTATGACCATTCTTACTCAACTCTAATCGGTAAAGCTCACAGCATTTCCTACATTCATTCCTACACCTGACTATCTCTAGAAAGAAGCCTTAAGCTTTTAAATAGGGAACAGCCCTCCCCAAAAAGAAAGCACACACACACTAGGAGTTATCCATTTAGATCCTAAATACGGACACCCTACCTCTGCAGTGCCACGTGCTCCCTTGCTACTGAGTAAAGACTAGAGAATGAGTTGTCTTATGGTCAGAGCCTACAAAAAATATCTCCACTGTAAAAATAGACCATTTTAACCCAAGATGTGTATAAGGCTCTGTCCTAACAGTAAGCAAGATAATGCTACTGATGGAATACATTAAGCAATAGGAGTCTGAGTGTGCCATAAAATCAACAATCTTTATTACAAAACTATCACACTTTATTAAAATGTGATTTGAGGTGAAGCAGCTTAAAAGAATGGCTAGATAACCTGCTGATTACGAGTGCTGGCCCTAGATTCAAATCTGAGGTCTGTCACATACTAGCTACATAACCCTAGACACTCACGTTACTTACTTCTCTGAGTCTGTTTCCTTTTGTATAAAAAAGCAAGGATGAATACTTTCTTTCCTTTCTTGCAGCATGATTGTAAGGATTAATTAGGATCATGTATTTAAAATACTTTGCCTAGTCCTTAACACATATTGAGCACTGAGGAAGTGTCAGCTAGTTCTACTACTAGATAAAGTATAAAACGTTCAGGGGAGTTCATAAAGTGTATGGCAGAAAATTCTCATTTGAAAATAGGCAAGTTTGGGAATCATGTGAGGATGGTCATTGTGTATAGGAGGGAGTGATTCTTTTATTTATTTTATTTATTTATTTATTTTTGGCTTTTTGAGACAGGGTTTCTCTGTGTAGCTTTGGAGCCTGTCCTGGAACTCCCTCTGTAGACCACGCTAGCCTTGAACTCACAGAGATCCACCTGCCTCTGCCTCCCGAGTGCTGGGATTAAAGGCGTGCTGCACCACCACCACCACCACCACCACCACCACCACCACCACCACCACCACCACCACCACCACCGGCTAGGAAGGATTCTTTCTAAATAAAGGGAGGGAAAAAACCTAAATACTTCTTTAATGGAAAGAGAAATTAAGAGATACATTTGAATTACTGAGGGATGAGATTCGCAAATATATTGCTGTTTTTATTTCATGTGACCTGAGTAGAATCACAATTTCCTAACACCAGAACAGAGCAGAGGAGCAGAGCATCTTGGGTGACTTAGGTAATCTTGCCTAGGGGTAAGGAAGGTGAACTACATGACCTCCTGGATTCTTTTGCTATCTGTGCTCTATCTGACACAGGTACTAATTAGTAGAAGTAACTATCAGTGTAGATCTTAGTGATCTTACCAAGTAGCTTCAGAAAGAATACATTCTTCAAATACTACGCTCACATGTCTCATGAGAAATTCAAAAAAGCAATGGTAACTAATAACTTTACTTGGAAATTATATTTTTTTTTTTTTCGAGACAGGGTTTCTCTGTGTAGCTTTGAGCCTTTTTCCTGGAACTCACTTGGTAGCCCAGGCTGGCCTCGAACTCACAGAGATCCGCCTGGCTCTGCCTCCCGAGTGCTGGGATTAAAGGCGTGCGCCACCACCGCCCGGCCTATATTTTTTTTCTATATGGCTGGACAATTAAGGATAAATTTTACAGGTGAGTGTAGCATATACCTATAATAACCCAACACCTGGGAAGAGTCGTCAGGAGGATTAGGAACCAAGCTCATCCTCAACTACACAGTGCAGTCTGAAGTCTGCCTGGGACACAGGAGACCCTGACCCAAAAACAACAAAAACATATCTGGCACAGGGTTCAGGTGTGATGTCTTTGTATGTCTTCAATGAGAACTGGAAGTCATTGTGGAAAAATAACTAAACTACAAAAACAGTTTTGTCTTTTTCTCGCCATACATCCTGGGCCTTAACTGTATATTTAAGATAATGGAAAAGAGATGAACATGTTCACACAAAATAGCTTTCCCTCTGATCCTTGAAGCTGATATGAAAGTGATGAAAGTTAACTGCCTATGGCTGCCAGGAATCACATCCCTGCACCTCTTGCTCTCCGGAGCATTCCCACCTTTGCAAGACTCCCATCCAGCCACCTGCACCTGTTCACCTCAAGTCTTGAGTCTGCCCCTCTTCCGTGGGGCAAATAACACCTTTGGAAATGACATCAGGCACTGACTGAAATCTGCCACAAATGCACTCAGGAGCCTGGGCTCCTGCTTTTGATGGTTTTCAGTGGGTATTCATAAGCCTTTTCATCTCAAAATGCACATGAACTGAAGCCAGGGCAAAAAGGCTCACGGGATCAAATGCATTAAAAAGCTGACCAGGGACGCCAGTTACTTGGTTTATATGTAGTTTAGATATATAAAACTCTTCATTTTTTATTCTTTCCTATTTGACTTGTGGTCCTTTTATTGTTTAGACAAATCTACACTGGGAAAAGTAAAGAAAACTAAAATCAAGAATTTTAGTTACTTGGCAGTACCTCATTAAAAAGAAAACAATTTAAGCAAAGAAGGAAACTGAAAGCTAAAGTTATTTCAGGGCCTGGAGAGAAAGTTCAGCAGTTAAGAGCATATACTGCTTTTGCACAAGACCCAAGTTCTGCTCCCAGCATGCATATCATAACAGCCTATATATAATTCCTGCACCAACGAATCCAACGTCTTCTGTCTTCCATGGGTAACTGCATTCATATGCACATACCCCTACACAGATGTAAACATACACATAGTTAAAAATAAGTACTAGGGGAAAATTTAAGGGGCCATCAAGGTGACTTAGTAGTTAAGGGCACTTGTTGCTCTTTCAGAGGATCCACATTCTCAGTATCTACATGGCAGCTCCAATATTGGGGGAATCTGACAGCCTCTTCTGGACTCCATGGGCCCCAGGCACGAATACAGTACACATACATACATACACACAAGCAGGCAAACACTCATGCACATAAAATAAAAACAAAAATAATTAATTTTTAAAAGGTTATTCCAAAGCGAAACATAAACGCTGCTCTCCAATTCACTGTATAAGTAATTTAAATTCTAACATTTTGGATGAAGGAAGAAGAAAACAGTCTAAGCTATGATACACTCCTCTTTTGTAACTATTCCACAATTCAAGATGCCCATGGTGTCAATTAGCTTTTCAAACAAATCCTAGCTCTTAGTGAGTTAGTGCTTGGCAACAGTGTACAAGCTTGAGAAGTGTTCCTATCAGTGACCCATCCCACCAGCCTATGGGAAATCTTTCTACCTCTTATAATAATTTTGTCATTGATGTTTAGTATGTGATGATAAAACAGTATCTACTGATAGGTGGCAAAAAGACAAGTAAGTTAATGACTTGTCTAAGGTAACATTAATGTGTCTGTGGTAATTATCCAGAAAAAAAAGGCCATAGGGCTGGAGGAGTAGCTTTGAAGGAAAGCACATGTTTAGCATCTTTGAGGCCATGGTTCAATCTCAAGCACCAAAACATATTTGATGTCATGACTTGTCTGCCTCGCATGCTTTCTTTCGTAAGTCTTCAATGACATTAGCAGGATCTTACTTTTATCTGTAAGGAGTAACTACAGAGGTGGCTACCGTTTATCAAGTCTTAAGTATGTGCTGAGCACCATACTTAGTCCTGTATGTTCTCTTTCAATCCTAATAGTAACTCTGCGGGGCAAGTATGCTCATTATCCCTTGAACAAGAATACATGGCTAGGGAAGGAAAGAACATATTCAGGGTCACCCAGTTAGTGACAGAGCTGAGACCCAAGCCCAAGTCTATTACGATTTCTGGGCGTTTAACCCTCAATATTATTCCACTCACTAGATCAAGGAGTTATATATAGCACACTATACCTGGGGGGAAATTAACACCCTACTTTATAACATTCAAAACAAAACAGTAATAGTAATTCTATTAGTAAATTAGATTAGTAAATTCTAATAGTAAAACTTGTATCAAATTCTGGTATTTTATTTACAAACAGGTTCAAATGCATTGAATCTTGATTGACTATAGCAGCAATGACAGATGTGTACTTCTGCTTCACGTAACATGCAAAAAGAAAGCATTGAGTTTCATAATACTATTTCACTATCAGGGGCCAATACCATACCTGGTCTGATTACAGGAGGCATGTTAAGTGGTACAAGCTCTAACACATCAAGAACAGGAAGGGTTTTTACATATAATGACAAGGAAAAAATGAAGCAATAAGGTTTACAACACTACTTTCAAGTAAATAGCATTCTCTTGTTGCATCTGAATTTGTTTTAAGGACCAGGAAATAAAAACACAGGTGTTCTGTTTCTTAAAAAAATCAGAGCCATGGCCGGGCGGTGGTGGCACACGCCTTTAATCCCAGCGCTCGGGAAGAAGAAACAGGCGGATCTCTGTGAGTTCAAGGCCAGTGTGGTCTACAGAGTGAGTTCCAGGAAAGGCGCAAAGCTACACAGAGAAACCCTGTCTCGAAACACCAAAAGAAAAAAAAAATCAGAGCCAGGCGGTGGTGGTGCATGCCTTTAATCCCAGCACTCGGGAGGCAGAGGAAGGTGGATCTCTGTGAGTTCGAGCCCAGCCTGGTCTACAGAGATCCAGGACAGGCACCAAAACTACACAGAGAAACACTGTCTCAAAAAACAAAAACAACAAAAAAAACCAGCACACTACAGTTATGAAGTAATGTAAATCCACTAAAGGAAAAAAAATCACATTTAAAAAAAAAAGATCTTTTCTATTATTACATACAGTTTAGGGCTGGAATGATAACATATGTTCACAGTTAAGATCTTACTACAACAATGGATATAATTTCAACAAAAAGCTCAAGCAAGAGAAACAACCAAATGAAAAGAAATCTATCCATTAAATGTTGCGTGGTAAGTCATGTGTTGTAAATACCAATGGAGATGACACTACTTTTCCCAAGGAGCAATATAACATCTTGCCAATCTGGTTATTGGTGGTGAAGATAACTACAGGAACATAACTCTAGCGCAGCTTCGGAAAAACTCCTGGAAAATTCACCAAAAGTTATCCAAAGTCATAAATGCTGTGTCACAGAGCCAAAGCACAGAACAATATTTTGTTAGCAAGAGTTATCATTTTCCTGCTGAGGAGGCACTGTCATCTTAGTTTGTGATGACCCACACTAATTTTATGATGAAAAAGGAAGACATACCAGAATTATGAAAAATACATTTGAGTGAAGTTTTTAAACATGACACATGCAAATTAAGCAAATTATTTGTTTTGTAAGTGATCACAGCCTTTAAGATTTTCCTTTTGAGAAGAAATATTTCAATAGTACAGATACTGATTCACTCCTCTTTCTTGAGTTGTAAACAAATCAAGCTTTGGATTTTACTGGCTAGAAAATAAAAAAGAACCCACAATTTAAAATTATATAAAATTTGCAAAGTATACACTTTAAAATAAGTAATTTCCTTCTTTGTGAGTTTAAAATAATTTTTATGTTCAAGAGGCACAAATACCAACTTACCAGCTTTGTGCCCCTTTTAATTTCCTTTTGGACATCTTCAATAGAAAATCCACCAAGACTCTCATTATCGGAATGTGATGACACCAAGGCCGACGAAAAAAGCTATAAATAACATTTGAAATCATTAGGGTTTATACATAACTACATTAAGACAATGAATAAGACATTAAACTTAAAAATGAATTTTCTATTAAAATGACATTGCATAGTGTGAAAGCATTTCTTCAAATTTTAACAGCATTTTTTGCCTTCATATTCAGTAATACTAATGTGTTACTGAGATTCTCTCTCAGGAATGGTTTTGAGGTCTCTCCATCGATGCCAACATACTCACCATGCATTTATGGTGTGCTGCCACCTTCTGGTTTTCAGATATCAGTAACTGTCCACACTCCTTGTCTCTATTTGACTTACAAAAGCCGCATTTGCGCTGTCTTGTAGACCCTTTTTTCTGTTCAATTGAGCTTGACATGATTGTTAAACTGCTTATAGAATGCCACTTTAAGCCTCAAGAAATGCTACAGAGAAGAAGAATGGCAACAAAATGGTTAATTTCATTTAAAAATTATACATTTGCATGCAAGTAGTTTAATGTCTGACCTAGGTTTTAATAGAGTTACTTAAACATTAGTATAGATAAATACTAAAACCCAAGATGCCTTCCAGATATAATACATATTAAGAGAGGGAAGTAGAAAATGAAATCAAGTCTAGAGTGAGAGAAATCAAAATGAATTCAAATTAGGAGATATGTGGATAAAAGTACTTTTGTGTGGATAAGAATGTATAGCATAGCTACCACATACAGTGGTGCATGGCTATAATCTCAGCACTTAAGAGTTTCAGGCAAAAGATCATGAGTTCAGCCTGGGCCACAAGGTGAGTCTGAGGCCCCTCTGGGTTACAAAGTGACACCCTGTCTCAAAAAGCATATAGAAAACCAAAATCACAAAATTAAAGCGTCCTCTAATAATTAATAGTAAAAAATATTTTTCAAGTATAAGTAGATGGCCATCAAGGAAATAGAATGATAAAGACCTATGAACAATTTAAAACTACAAAGAAAACTACAGAATATTAAGAGAACTGAATCTTTAATTGCTTAATTTCTTCCAGTTCACATACTGATAAAGTATTAGAAATAAAATTAAGTGTAACTTTAAAACAACTATTTTTAAAATTTGAAATAGTTCAAATTTAAGAAAATCATGTTTATGACCTCAAATTCTTGCTATCCTGTTCCTTTTCCATATAATGAAATCATAAAGCTTCTAATATTGTACCATAAAATGCAGCCATTAGGACCCTAATATTTACTAAACCATTTTATTTGACTGAGAATTATCCTAAGTCTGCTTATTAAAAGCCAAACCAACAGTGGTCTTCTACATGCAATAATTCCTATACAGAAGTTAGCAATACTGTGCAGTGGAAGGAAAATTCTTCTGAATGAGCCTTGCATTTGATCAGATTATAATTATAGGTTGTACAGTCAAACCAAAAAAGGGAAGAAAAGCTGTAACACAGAAGTCTACAGATTTGCATCATCGTTCTCAACACAGATCATTCAATGCCACCAACTCAACAAATTTCAAATCAGTGTTTTGATTTGTATAATTCACCCAATTAATGGGAGTAAGCAGCTCAGGCCCAGGTTGGCATAACATACATCACAATCAATAGAATCTCAAACTTCTGTCTTCAAATTCGCTTATTAAATTGCCACTTACATAGGTTTGAACATTTTCGTGACATTGTGTTTAGAGACTTGGCTCACTAACAACTCAGTCGTTGGCTCTGAGAAGCATCTGTTCACCAGTAGCAGCAGTAGCAGCAAGGTGATGCGGGATCTACAACCACTCAGAGAGCTATTCAATGTGGATCATCTTGATGTAATGTAATGAGAAGCCACAAAGAAAACATTTCTTCTCATTAATTTATATCCAGTATTCTCTTTTGAACAAGACTTCAAAGGTCTTGCCGTCTCTGCTTTGATGGTTTAACGAACTCTTAATGCTATCTATAATTTTAAATCCCTCAGTCTCCCAAGTGCCACGGGGTACTTCTCAATATACCGATTTCAGAACACTGGCTAGAAACTTTGAAACTGACTGAAAATAGCAAATCTTTTAGCATTAAAAAAAGGACAACAGAGAAACAAAAGAAACAAAAGGGGAAGTGTGTTTGCATTTGCTCAGGCAAGTATGTGTCCAGTTGCTTTATGAAAAATATAGCTGTTCCAGTTTTTAGAGCTATGCAAAAACACCAAGATTCATAAATAGCACCCAGATATGCTACTGGAGTTCTAAATGAGTTTCCTTCACTATCACGCAATGAATAACTGGCAGTGTGAAGTCACCATGATGTATTCAGCATTTCTCCAGGTCATCCAGGCCAGCTGAAAGGATGGTACATTATAAATCTAATCTTCATAGACATCTTTAATGTGCTGTCTCTATACAATCCTAGCACTGGCTTAAAAAAAACTGACTTAAGATAAGCAAAATTACTAGAGGGAAAAAAATCACTCTTTATTCCCAAAATTGATTCTGAAATGTTAGCCCCCCAAATTCTATCCTTATTAAATATTGCCTCTTTTCACTAATAAACAGGTACACTGTTCATCTTAATTTTCAGAACCTGCTTTTCTAGATATTAGATTCCAAAATCTAAAAGAGAACAAAAAATACTTAATTTTGCATTTTTAAATATTCATGTATTTCCTGGTAATTACTTTATATTTTATTTGTAAAGTGAACATAAACACACGAATGTGCAACAAACGATTAAATTTTTGCCCTGCTATGTAATGGCTAATTGGATTTTTCCACTAAAATTCAAATAATGCATGTGTGCATAGCTTGCTGATTTTTTACATCTGCCTTATAAAACATGCAGCGGCAGAGACCATCATGGAAACAATGACGCCCAGCAAAACTGTCTATCATAAAAATACAGATTTTTATCTACTGCTGTCACATTTGTGGTCTCGGGTTAAGCAGAATAAGGACATTCAAGCATCATTACTATAGGGTTCATAATCATCCACAGCTATTTAGCACTTTGATTTTAATTTAAAGATTTTCAAGAGCAGGCAAAGCTCGAAGTTTAATACTTTACCCCGACAATGAGACCTTTCCCTTTAAAAAAAGATAATGTCTAAAGCAGAGACAACAACATCTTTATGGGAAACACTGTTTAAACGTCTGAAAAACACAGCGGAAACAATGAATGCATTTCTGATTTTTCAAGATACAGTGAAGCACCGAGGTAGAAAATCACCTGAACAACCAAGGAGGGCATTCGAGAACCAACTGGAGAGCTCATTCAATGGCTGGTATCTGAAAAGAACGTTTTCCACAGAAAAAAACAAACAAAACAAAACAAAAACTGCAGTTCCGGAAGATGAAAACCCTTCCGCATGCAAGCCAGTTGAAATGTACAGATAGAAGCGTGATCCTCCAAAGATAACACAGCCTTTCTATCAGGAAAGTTACAGAGGAGAGATATAAATGAATAAGAGATGTACCGGAAGGGCACCTGAATTTGGTTGCACGATATCATTACATGCTTCGCACTGCTTTTTGCGGTTATTCAAAAGGAAACTAAAGGAATTTTCCAGTTGTTTCAAGCCAAAGGGTAGTGAAAATTTTGAACTGTATGAATAAGACCTGATATTACGTAGAAACTAGAGGAAAATTAAAGGCTTTTCAAAGATCAAAAGATTTGTTTTTCACTTTCACGCAGAATATCGAAACGAACAGAAATTGCAAGAGAACGCCGTGCTGTTCGCTCATGTAATAAAGGACCAGATACGAAACAGAGCGGACTCTCTCCGTTATTTATTCCCCGATCACACACTAGACTCCTAGATCTCCCTCTAACCAAGGCGCTGAATAAACTCGAAAAACTATCCTCCTTTCCAACACTTCGGCAGGTTCTTTTCAGCCAGAAAGTCGAGGGTCCCCCCACCGATTGTCCTTGGCCAAGCCTCTGGAATTCAGGAAAATATCATGGAACCACTTTCTTCCCACTCCTCCCTCCCCCAGGAGTTCGTCCACGAAGGATCTTACTCCAAAGCATCGCCTTATCCATCACTTTCACCCGATTCCCCTTGCCCAGGAGTTTTTCTTTTTCTCCCCCTCGTTCCGTAGGGCTCACCCTCATGCCATCTTAACCATTTTTTTCTCTTACACTTCAAAACTAGGAGTCACCCTCCTTACCCCTAAAATGATCGAAGCAACAGCATAGAGTTTTTTTAACACCCCCCCATCCCAGCTTTTCCCTCCTCTGATGTGAAGCCCCCTCCCCCGAAGTCCAGGCAGCCGCCTAGCGTGTCCCTCAGCGCACCCGAGGCACTAGGTCGCCAGCCTCTGCGGCGAGCACCAACAATGCGCGGCGCCTCTGGGGGTCCCTGACAATGAAGGAGACCACCGCGAGTCCCCCCGTAACAACGGGCAGGGGCGGCGGCCTGGCCACCGCCATCCTCCCCGTCTTCTCCCGCCACACAGAGAATGGGGGGCCCTTAGCTCCCGCGGGGAACTCACCAGCGTGGCCCACGGGCGGGCGACGGGAGAAGAGCGCCCACGAGGGGAGACGAGGAAGGCGGGCGTCGGTTCTCCGGCACTGCCGAAGAGCGGGGCTCTGTCGCCGGGGGTTGTTTCCTTTCATTCGAGGAGAGACGGGCTCGCCGAGCGCCCTTACGTTACCTCCCTCCGTACGCACACGACCCACAGGACGTTAAGACGTCTCGAGCGCGCCGGGGACTCTGATTGGCCACCGAGCCGGGGCGGTTGAAGCCGCCGAAGTAGAGCGCAAGCGCGCAGACCAGCCCCTCAAAAAGCTCGGGGCGGCGGCCCCGCCTCCGGCTCGCGCGCGTACCTTCTATTCTCCGTTCTGCCGCTCGGCTGAGGCTTTGGGGGCAGGATCAGAGGAGACCGAGAAAGATTTGAAGAGAAAGCTGGGCACTGGGAGGAGAAGGCGCTGGGTTGGGGCCAGAAAGCTGAGACCAGGTCTTGGGGAACCGGTTTTCCAGTGACTCAAATGCACAGGCCTTAGCCCTTGCACTTGTTCGTCGAGGCCTTTTTACATCCATTATTTCATTGTACTCTCCTGGTATCCCTGTGGGGTCCTCCTTTTGCCTGATTTCACTGCTAGCAAAGACAGAGCTTCCAGTGCAGGTTGCCCGTTTGCATGGCAATCCTCGGGCCAATCGTTATAATCACTCAACCTTATTTTTTTTCGTTTTTTGGTCTTGGAAATGAGAACGAAATACCTCCCAAGTTTATTGTGAGGAAGAATAAGGATGCAGCTGAAGCATGTATAGCTGGTTCTCTGTAAATGCTGGGGTTGTCATAATCAAAAAAGACGAGTGATTTTCTTTATAACCCACACAGATGAACCAAATACCTAAACTAGCACTCTTTTTAGGCATATTGGAGCCATATTCTGGACTGAATCTCAGCTCCCTCACTTCTAGCTTCATGACCTTGATCACCTCTGGTCCCTCAGACTTGTCAGTTCTAAAATAGAGACCGCAATGTTATCCCTCTCAAAAGATTGTGAGAAATGAGTTAACATATGCAAATCACAAGAGAATAAAGCCTGGGGACATAGTATACCTTATTATGATGGTCAACTTTTGTTATTTTCTGCTGGCCTCTTCGGGGGGGGGGGGGGGGGAACCATTTTTAAAAAGAAAAGAAAATATCACTAACAAACCAGGGAGCCTTTAAAGATATCTTTCATGTAGCTATTTTTCCTGCAATGGGAGTGGATTTACATTCTGGATCCAATGCTTTTTACATAGTGTTTCATCAATTTTTAATTTTTTCCTTTCAAGGTCAACCTTAGATTTCAACGCCCAAGAAAACAGTAACCATAGTGGTCTAAAATTGATTCATTCAAATGGAACCCAAGGAGGTCCTACAAATCAATCATTTAGCTTCAAGGAACCTTTCTCTAGCTCCTGCTCCGAGCCTTCTGTCTGTCCTGATTTCGGCAACTAGAGCTGTGCTTTTTATCACATCCCTCCCGTGCTCTGGAACTCTGATTCACTGCCTCTGCTCTAGGGCATCCGTGGCTTTGCTCTAGCTTGCCTTCACTCTTAAAAGATACATCTACTTCCACTGCCCTTTGCCTCCAGTTACTCTCCAGGGAGTGACTAGAGATTTGCATAAGAAGATCCACAATATGTATTCCATTTAAACTGTATGTAAATCATAGGTCCTCCACCAAGTTTTACAGGATTATTGATGCCACAATGACACAGATGAATATATAAGAGAAAATGCAGTGGCTAAACAATGTGTAGTCTTTTTAGTTGACACCCCAGCCCATATTTTACTGCCTTTAATTCATTGTTTCATTCATGCACTTATTTGAACAAAGTTTAAGTCAATAAAAGCTTGCAAAACTAAGTTCCAAACTGAGAGGAAACGAAAATGAATCCAATGCAAACCCATCGAGTTCAGGGTGAAAATACTGAGACCATCAAGTAAACCAATACAGTATGGTGTGATAAAGGTGCATGCCTGAGGCAGACATCCACTACCTGATGCGTACAAAGCACTGTGGTAAGGTACAACACAATAATGAATAAGACACAGCTTTTCCTTCCCACTGATTATAGTCTAGGAAGGAAAAGACAAATGGCTACAACAGAAGATGTTAGCAGTGAGTATCTTAGACGGCGAGATGGGAATGCAGAGTTCCAAAGGCAGTTATCAGTGGATTCAGTTATTGTCGGGACCGGGTCTGGTAACCAGGCCCGATTAGCATGACAGGTGCAGCCTGTTATTTCCCGTTAGTGCCTGGGGGTATAGCATAGGCCCTACTGATCTCATATTGATTCACCAGTACACTCCCGCCAACACTCTCCTGGTCTTCTTCAGGCTTGGTTACTGCTTCTTTTTTGTTCTTCATAGTCAGCAAAGGCCCCAGCTTCATGACTTACTTTTAAAAGGACGGACTGAGCTATAAGATCTGGTACAGCCATCCTCTTACGCTTCCAGGAAGACTGACAGAGCTGTCTGTCCTGATTCCAGCAACCAGAGCTGTGCTTTGCACCACCTCTCCCGTGCTCTGGAAGCCCCGATTCACTGACTCTGCTCTGGAGCACCAGTGACTTTGCTCTAGCTTGCCTTTACTCTTAAGAGATTCACCTGCTTTCACTGCCCTTTGCCTCCCGATACTCTCTCGTCATTTATTCAACAGGCATCACAGATCGCTTCTGAACGGCAAGTTGGATGGCAGATGCTAGAGTTTTGAAAGGGAACATGACATAGTTCCTAATTAAAACAGCAAGCTGAGGCTGGGTGTGATGGTGCTCACCTGCAACCCATGCTCTCCAGATTTCGAGGCGGGAGGACCTTGAGATTTCCAAGCTAGCTTTGGCTACACAGCAAGACCCTGACTCAAAAAATAAATAACGTGTGACTGGAGAGATGGCTCAGAAGTTAAGAGCACTTGCTGCTCTGTCAGAGGACCTGAGTTCAGTTCCTAGCACCCACATGGTGGCTCACAACCACCTGTAACTCCAGTTTCAGGGGATCCAGTGCCCTCTTCTCACCTCCAAAGGTACTAGGCATGTACATGGTGCACAGATAAGCATTCAGGCCAAATACTCCTATACATTAAATAAAAATGAATACATTTTAAAAAATAAATCAAAGAAAAACTCCACCAACCCACTAAGTTATAAAAATCAAATATATAAAATATTTTTAGGTATTTCTAAATAAAACTGAGGGAATGAAAGATGAAAATGAAGAAAGACACAGATCCCGCCCTCAAGGGGTTCTCAATCTAAAAGATGGAGTGAGTCCACTCATTGGGTTTCAGTGTAATAGGTGAACTTCTCTAACATAATCACACACCCCGAGGATTTTTGGACTCTGCCCAGAAAAACTAGGAAGTACATCCCCGAGAGGCACTCCTTTGATCTGGATCTTCAAGGACAGGTCAAGTATCCATAAAAGTCTGCATTCTGTTGTCATGCATTTACTAAAAATATGCTCAAAGTCCATGATGCATCTTTTTCCCCATTTCTTGACTTTTTTCTTTCCGTATTGGTGACATTGTACACTTTGGGCCATCTACTTGACTTGAGACTTCCATCTTTTGTTATTTTTTTTAAAAGATTCATTTATTTTTATTGTATGTGTATGGGTGTTTTGCCTATTTGTATGTATTGTACAGCACCTGTGTGCTTGATGCCTACAGATGCCAGACAAGGTTATTGGACTCCCTGAAACTGGACTTACAGGTGGTTGTAAGCTCCCCTTTGGGGGCTGGGATCTGAACACTTGCCTCTGCAAGAGCAGCACGTGCTCATAACCACTGAGCCATCTCTCCAGTCCTGAATCTTCTTCCATCGTCCTTAGCTCAAAACAACAGTTCCCTAGGTCTGTCACTCTGACTGCTGCGTTGGCTTCTTCTTCTAAGGTTTCCGCCTTTTCACTTTATGACATAAGGCAGAATTTTCCCGAGACAGTCATATCCTGTCCTGGTCTGTTGTTGCTCTTCCATGCCCAGCAGTTCTCAAGCCATGGAAATGAGACCTTGGGAGCCTGCTAAAAATACAGTGGTTTTTATTTGCGTGTTTGTTTTGTACCATCTCCTCAGGATGTTACTAGTGTGGGTCTAGATACATGCCTCCTTAAACTTCTCAGGGCTTCTGCCTTACATCCGCTGAGGCTCACAGGGAGGAAACTCACAGTTAAGAAATCTTTCATTTTTCGTTCAGGAGAATTGGTATAATGTTTTGACTGTAATCTAAATGTGTCTATGTACCTATGCGCATCTGGCTGTAATCGACACTGGTGGACCACTCATTTGTTCGGACACACCAATTGCCTCCTACTTGTTAGATTGAAAGGGGACTTGGAAGGTACATTCTGGTGTAGTGGGGGAGACAACACTGAGGACATAAAGAAATGTGAACTTTCACCCATGACAGAAGTGTCACCTCTTTTATTGAGGTTTAATTTAAATAGAACTTGAAATAAAACTGAAACTTGAGGTAAAACTAACATCTATTTGCATTTTTGTGATGCCAGGGGTTGTTTGTTCTCCCACCAAGCTGCACCCCTCCCATCTAGTTGTGGTTTCACACCAAACATTTCTAGATTTCTCATTTTTCTCAAGACAGGGTTTCTCTGTGTAGCCCTGGCTGTCCTTGAACTACCTCTGTAGACCAGGCTGGCCTCGAACTCATAGAGATCTGCCTGCCTCCGTCTCCCGAGTGCTGGGATTAAAGGTATGCACCACCACTACCCAGCCATTTCTTCATTTTTTAACTTTAAAGTGCCTGGGTTAAATACTGTAGATGTCCCTGTGAGCAAACATGCAATTTCTCTCTATGAGATGTGGTATAAGAGAAAAGGAGCCTGAATTTGAATCATTGTTGTGAAGCTAATTACCAAAGAAAGCTTGGGCAATTTCTGACCATTCTGAGCTTAATTTCTGCATCAGTCAAAAGAGAAATATCATTTGCAGGGTTTCTATGGGGGGTACAAAGGCAGATAATAATTTAGATAATGTCTCTTCTCCAACAAAAATGACAGTTTGTAGTGCTTCACGGCTGACATAGCATCTAGTTTATTTCCCCACTAGTGTTAGCACCCAAGCATTCTGCAACTGTGATTTCCTTAGTTTTTGTTGTTCATTTTTTTTTTTTTTTTTTTTGGTTTTTTGAGACAGGGTTTCTCTGTGTAGCTTTGCGCCTTTCCTGGAACTCACTTGGTAGCCTAGGCTGGCCTCGAACTCACAGAGATCCGCCTGGCTCTGCCTCCCGAGTGCTGGGATTAAAGGCGTGCGCCACCACCGCCCGGCTGTTGTTCATTTTAATTTTCTATCAAGTTTATCACCAAGGCTTTGCAACATTTCTAAGTCTGTCCAGTCTATGGGGCTCTTCGGGTACCTGACTGGGAGCTAAGTTTTCTCTTCTTTCTTTCTTTCTTTCTTTCTTTCTTTCTTTCTTTCTTTCTTTCTTTCTTTCTTTCTTTCTTTCTTTCTTTCTTTCTTTCTTTCTTTCTTTTTCCAAGACAGGGTTTCTCTGTGTAGCTTTGCGCCTTTCCTGGAACTCACTCTGTAGACCAGGCTGGCCTCGAACTCACAGAGATCCACCTGCCTCTGCTTCCCGAGTGCTGGGATTAAAGGCGTGCGCCTCCACCGCCAGGCTGGGAGCTAGGTTTTCTAGTGGATCTGGTTGTTGATACACATTCCTTGCTCGGCAATTTGAGGCTTAGTCTGGTATAGTCACTGCCCAGGACACTAGTGACTGTGGCCAGAGGAATGATTAGAGACCCATGGACACCCCTAAAGCACTATCGAATCAACACAGAAGCTGAACTTAATATATTGACGATGATAGTGCAGAAGTAACTGAAAAGCACAGTACTGATGTCTGCAAAATATGCCTTAATTGTTAGTGAAAAGGAACAGACAACCTGCTAAATAGTTTCTGCCCATATCCCCTTTTTTCATACCCACAGCACTGAGTGGGTACTGAGGGATTGTTGTTCCATTTTGCAGAGGAATAGACTGTTGAACAATTAAGTAACTCCATAGACAACACAAGGAAGAAGCTGCTTCAAAGGCTACAAAATTTATCTTCAGGCTAAGTTTCTAGTAGGAGAGGTCCAGCTCCTTGACTTCTGCAATGTACCAACTCTCTCTCTCTCTCTCTCTCTCTCTCTCTCTCTCTCTCTCTCTCTCTCTCTCTCTCTCTCTCTCTCTCTCACTCTGTTAAAAAACAGTTTTCTTTATAGTTGCTGGGTTACAAAAAGTTTTGATGTTTTTATTTTTGAGTACAAATAACTGTTTCCAGCTTTTCTGATAGGTGAAAGGGTCAAAAGCCTTTGTTTCATGTCTTGCTTCTTAAAGCTCCTTTTTACAATTTTCTTTTTAAAATATTATTGCTTTATTTTACATGTATGGGTGTTTTGTCTACGTGTTAGGTCTGTGCACCACAAGTGTGTCTGGTAACCAAGGAAGCCAGAAGGGGGTAATGGATCCTCTGGGACTGGAGTTACAGCTGTTTGTGAGCTGCTATGTGGGTGATGGGAGTAAAACCTGGGGCCTCTGGAAGAGCAGTCAGTGCTCTTAACTCCTGAGTCATCTCTCCAGCCCTGGGACCATGCGTTTAGCTAGTCAGGCTGTGATGCACATAGAACATAAAAGTTTGAGAGACATCGACTGGCAGTCATCACAGTGTAATACATATAAAATCTCAGATATCTCATCTGTTTGTAACATTGGAAGGCCCAAGGAACTTCATTCAGTAGTATTAATATCACGCCCAAACACATACTTTAGTGAGGATATGCACTAAGTAAGTGTTGCTATCACTGGCTTGGCCCTATTTTGACTGTTGGTTATATAACATGACCAGGCTGATAGATCTACACTACCTCAAGGGCTGAATAATGATAAAACTAGAATATTGAGAAACTGCATCTAGATAATATTAGGGATCTGATATTCCCAATGAATTATAATCAAGACTTGGAGGCAAAGAATGGAATGAACTAAACACAAATAATTGTTTCAGGTCAACTTCTCAGTGCTTATCATTTCTCTATCTATAAATTGAGGATTATGGGAGTAGCTTTCTCAACACTTTTTTAGGAGTCTTGTGAGATTATATTAATAAAATCTTTGGGGTTGGAGAGATGGTTCAATGATTAATAGTGTGTACTGTTCTTGCACAGGACCTGAGTTCACTCATGTTAGGTGGCTCACAACTGCCTGTAACTCTAGCTTCAGGAGACCTGATGCCCTCTTACGATCTCTGAGGGCACTGCTTTCACATGTACATGCACACATATACACATAAATTAAAAATTTTAAAGACCGTAAAACAACAACAACAAAAAAACTTTGACACATTTTCTGACATTTAGAACTCCATAAATATTAGCTACAAGAGTTAGTTTTAGGGGCCAACAAGATGGTAAAGGCACTTACCTCCAAGTCTGTTAAATTGAGTTCAATCCCCAGGACTCTCCCAGTAAAAGGAGGGTACTGTATAAACTGAGGACATGACCACTCCATGGTATGGTTAAGGAGAAGGTTTTTATTGTAGAAACAAGAGAGAGAGAGAATAGCCAGAGTGTGGAAGAGTCTGAAGCAGGAGAGAAGTAGACTGAACAAGGCCAACAGACTGTAGCTAGTCAGGGCTATCTGCAAGAGAGGGGAGAATAGCAGGGGCTAGAAGAGGGAGAGGACTTGAGAGGCATGAGAGGACAAGAGCAGAGCAAGGAGAGAGCAGAGCAGCAATAGCAGGGTTATAAGGAGAATGGGTAGCTGGGGGGGGTAGGGGAGGGGAGGAGGTGAGAAGGGCAAGGATACTAGCACCGATTTTAAAATGTGAATAGGTACTTGTGAAACCAGCGTGAGCTTTGATATGCTAATAGATGCCACCGGTAGCCATATGTCCCTTCTGCTAGAGATAAGGGAAATAACTCCTTTTGGCAGATGGGATCCCAAAGTTCCTGAAAACGCTGGCTTTTATCTAAGCTCTAGAAATTCTCCAATAGTCCAGGTTGAGCTTATTTCTAGATATTTAGATTGGATATTTAAATTTAGATATTTAGATATTTGGGGAATTGGAGTTTCCTTCAGACCTACCTGGCAAGTACTAGCTCCCACAAGTTGTTATCTGATTTTCATGTGGAAGAACATGCTTATACAATGTGAACACACACACACTAAATGAATTTTAAAAGAGTTAGTTTTGTAGTTGCTGATGTGGAGTCATTTTTTTCTTATTCTACCCACAAGTAATGTCCCTAGCTTTTCTGAGCAGTGAAATAAAGAGACAAAAGCCTTTGCTTCATCACTTCTTGCTTTCTAAAGCTCCTTTTTACAAATTTCTTACACTAATTAACCCGGAGAAGTCTTCAAGATCCAGTTTAAGTGTCAGCCCTGTGTGTCCCTGGAGCCATCCCTTACCCCTTGACCAGGTGACGCTTCCTTCCAGTTTGTTCCCATCCCCATCTCTATCTTAAAATTGTCCATGTTCTCCTAAACTTACGTGTGCTTCCTTCTGCCGCTCCCACTAGACAGTGGGTTGTTTGAGAAAAAGGATCACATCCTACTGCTTTTTTGTATCCCAAGAACCTAGCACACTGCTGGCCTGATAAATGTCCAATGTTCTCAAATAAATATGTGATAGCCATTATGTCTGGAAAGTTTTCTCCTATCTAAGACTGCTGCCTTGTACTCCAGGCTTTGGATCCTGTACCTCCCTATTATACTTAGGGTCATGTAGTGCAATTTAGCACTTAATTGTATACAGCATGCACACTGCATGTTATTTTCTAATTGCTTCATATGTTAATCCACCACTTATACTGTCTTCCTTCAGGCCCTAAGAGAAGAAATCATTACAAATGGAAAGTAGATGATCCAGATGTAAGCCACACCCAGCTGTCAATCAACCCTGCCTACCGAATGAATACCCAGGGCATTGTGAATGCTGTTAGTCAGAAGAGGTGAATGCTGCTCTGTAGCTATTTCCTCTGAATTGAAGCACTCCATCCTGGAGGGAAGAAAGAAGCTCATAAGGACTCTACAGCTAACAAAACTTAAAAGGCTGAGGAAGCTCAAAAAGGTACGAGACCACACCTAGACAGTTGGACTGAGGACAGGAGACATGGAGAAGTTGGGCAGGGAGTTCCCGAGCTGTCACTTGTGTAAGTCATCATCCCCCATGCTAGGGTGGGCTTTCCAGTGAAGCAGTTCCCGTTGAGCCACCCAGGCTCCTGCAGGGCTCTGTAAAACTCATTAGTTCAGCCGGGCGGTGGTGGCGCACGCCTTTAATCCCAGCACTCGGGAGGCAGAGGCAGGCAGATCTCTGTGAGTTCGAGGCCAGCCTGGGCTACCAAGTGAGTTCCAGGAGAGGCGCAAAGCTACACAGAGAAACCCTGTCTCAAAAAACCAAAAAAAAAAAAAAAAAAAAAAAAAAAAAAAACTCATTAGTTCAACCAGCTTCCGCTCTTCTGTCATCAGTGTCCTTTTTAGGATGGATAGCCATTTGGTCACATTTCTTCAAGGGAGGACTCAAACAACAGAGGCCACTACAAAAGCAGGATTACTTGGATTATTTATCACATGTGCTTGGAAAAAATGCCTTCACAGAGTAGGCAATCAAGAAATATTCCTTGAGAGGCTGAGGAAACAGTCCGTGGTTAAGTGCACATACTGAAGTTCAGTTTCCAGCACCCATATCAGGCCACTTACCTGTAACTCCACCTCCACAGACATCTGACACCCCTGGCCTCTGTGAGCATGTGTGCATGCCCACAGACAGATACATGCATATGATTTAAAGAAATAAAAATAAAATTTAAAAAGAAACACTTGTGAGGGGCAGTGGTGGCACACACCTTTGATGCTAGCACGTGGGAGGCAGAGGCAGGTGGATCTCTATGAGTTCGAGGTCAGCCTGGTCTCTGAGTGAGTTCCAGAACAGCCAGGGCTACACAGAGAAACCTTGTCTCTAAAAATAAAAACAAAACAAAACAAAACAAAAACAAAAAAAGATACAACCAAAACCAAAACCAAACAAACAAAAAGAAACACGTATTGAACTATAGTGGTGACACATGCCTTTAATCTCAGCACTCAGGAGGCAGAGGCAGGCAGATCTGTGTGAGTTCTAAGCCACTGTAGTCTGCATAGTGAGTTAAAGGTCAACTAGGACTACATAGTAAAACCCTTTCTCAAAAAGAAAAAAAAAGAAATGCTCATTGAGGTGCTGGAGAAATGGCTCAAAGGTTCAGAGCACCAGCCTTTTCTGGTTTTTTGTTTTTTCTTTCAGAGCTGAGGACTGAACCCAGGGCCTTGCACTTGCTAGGCAAGCGCTCTACCACTGAGCTAAATCTCCAACCCCGTAAATCTTTTTTTTTTTTCCGGAGACAGGGTTTCTCTGTGTAGTTTTGGAGCCTGTTCTGAATCTCGCTTTGTAGACCAGGCTGGCCTCGAACTCACAGAGATCCACCTGCCTCTGCCTCCCGAGTGCTGGGATTAAAGGTGTGTGCCACCACCGCCTGGCAAGAGCTCTAGCCTTTTATGAACACTTTTTTTGCTTTGTAAAACAAAACAAAACAAAAATCAGACTAGGTAATTATTAAAGTCTCTTTGTAATTTTTGTTGTTGTTGTTTTTTAAGACAGGGTTTCTCTGTTTAGTCCTTGCTGTCCTGGAACTCACTTTGTAGACCAGGCTGGCCTCAAACTCAGAGATCCACCTGCCTCTGCCTCCTGAGTGCTGGGACTAAAGGCGTGCATCACCACTGCCCACTGTGTCTTTGTATTTTTAAAATAATTTTATTCCATGTATTTATTTATTGGAGGGAACCATGTACCTGCTATGGTGTGCTTGTGGAGGTTAGAGGACATTTTGTGGGTGTTGGTTCTTACATTGTTACCTACCACGTAGGGCCTGGGCACTGTGCTGAGGTCATCAGGCTTGGTGGCTCCCGCCTTCATCCACTGAGCCATCTCACTGGCTGGTGTCTTTAATTTTTGTAGACGATTCTTCCACAAATAGTTAAAAATATCCTCAAGAGAAAACATTATATGTATACTTCTTGCTCTTCATATCACCTAGCGCAGTGGGGAGAACACAGGAGGACTTGATAATATCTAAAACGTCAAAACTATCACCCTACATTGTCATGGTTAACAAAAAGTAAAATGAAGTCAAACAGCCAATAGAAACCAACTGCACCATAAAGCTTATCTCTTTCCGGCTGGAGAGATGGCTCAGCAATTAAGAGCACTTGCTGCTCTTGCGGAAGACCCAAGTTCCGTTCCCAGTACCTACTTGACAGCAGACAACCATCTGTATGTCTGGCTCCAGGGGATCTGACACCTTCTTTCTGATATCATCTCCAAGTGCAACTACAAAGCTGTACCAAAGTGACAAACTGTCAATACAGTCAGCACCTTTCAGGGCTCTGGTAGTGTCACCAAAGTTCTAAGAGCATGACCAGTCAGCATGGTTTTCTTAGTACTTGTTTGAATGAGGAATGGCTCCCGTTGGCTCGTGTATTTGAGTCCTTGGTCCCTTTCTGGGAGTGGTGTTTGGGAGGGAGGTCTGGAGCCTTAGGAAGTGCCGTCCTGCTGGAAGAAGAATGGCTCCGGGGTGGGCTTTGGGAGTTCCCAGCTTCGACCCACTTCCAGTTTGTTCTCTCTGCTTCAAACTTCCCTTGGAAGGTTCGAGTTCTCAGCTCCCTGATCCTGCCAACATTCCTGCTGCTCGCTGCCACATTTCCCCGCCACAGTGGACTCTTATATTGGACTCTGTAAAACTTTCTTCCATAAGTCACTGTTGGTTTTATCACTGTGTGTGTTTTATCACAGCAACAAAAAGTAACTAAAATAGTACTGGTCCACTTTGAGTGTTAAAAGTCCCGTGTCTCATGAAACCCTTTCTCAGGTGCAAAAATTCTCATTTTTCAAAAAGTGTTGTTTAAACTTTAAAGGAAAGGTAGCAAATCCATATTGTGTCCACCTAAACAGAATCTGAAATCAACTGAGCAGAGGAGACATGATTTAGGTCATTCAGACTATGTCACTGTTTATTAACCTTGACTGCTAATGTGGGCATTCAGGGTTTGTTGAGTGTAATAATGAGGCATCCATTGTTGTATCACTCCCACAGTGGCAACTCAAGTGTTCAGTTAACTTTAACTTTCTGGCTTTGACTTTGCCTGTAGATGAACTACTATGCTTTGTGTAAAGATCGTGTTATTTTATTTTGTGGTACTGGGAATTGAAGCCAGGACTTCATACATGCTAGGCAAGGCCTCCACCACTGAACTACCCCCATTATGGAACATTAGTTAAAGATGTGTTACATTCATTTATGCTGTGGAGCATTTGTTTAATGATGCAAAGATGTGTTGCATTCTTTTATGTTGCATTTGTTTAACTCTGTGAAGCTGTGTTACTTTGCCTCTCTAAAACACCTGATTGGTCTAATAAAGAGCTGAATAGCCAATAGCAAGGCAGGAGAAATGATAGGTGGAGCTGGCAGGCAGAGAGAAAAATAAAAGGAGAAAAAGAGAAGATTGGGGAGCAAGGAAAGGAGGAGAGGAGGATGCTAGAGGCTAGCCACGCTGCCAGACATGGAATAAGCAGGAAAGAAAAGATATATAGCAATAGAAAAAGGTAAAAGTCCAGAGGCAAAAGGTAGATGGAATAATTTAAGAAAAGCTGGCTAGAAACAAGCCAAGCTAAGGTCGGGCATTCATAAATAAAAAAGCCTCTGTGTATTTATTTAGGAGCTGGGTGGTGGGCCCTCAAGAGCAAAGAGTAAAGATTAACAAATAAACAACTACAACCCCTTCCAGCCCTATAATTTTTATTTGAGACAGCATCTCTCTATGTATTCCTGCCTGTCCTAGAGCTCTCTATATAGACCAGGCTGGCCTCAAACTCACAGAGATCCACCTGCCCCTGCTCTCTAGTACTGGGATTAAAGGTGTGTGCCACCGCACCCAGCTTTTTTAATTTTTAATGATATGAATATCATGACCATGTGGTCTATGTGCTCAGAAAAAGAATATAAATGCCACACTAGCCCTAGATTGTCACAGAAATCATTTAGAAAAGGAAATGACCACATCATTTTAAAAGCAGATGAGAGGACATATATAAAAATTCTATGATGGTTGACAAATACTTGCAAATCAATTAAATGTCTGTTATTTTTCAAAAACCACTAATGTTCAATAGAAATTGGTGGCCACTAATTCAGCCAAGACACACCATATAAACAAACATGCATTGTGTACTGTTCCCTCGGGTTACTTATGAAATGGAATAAGTTTACATTTCCTCATTTAAACTTCACAGGCAAAATTTCTTGTGGGTGAACAAAGGGAAGTTGGGGTATTAGATGTGTTGGTCTATTCCAGTGTAGAGCTGGTTCTGTCAAATCCTAGCGAAGATCAAGCTTTCAGCTGTATGAAAAGGTGTGTCAAATTACCGTTTCTCTGACCTTTTAAGTACTTCTAAAATTTCAAAAAGCGAGTTCCAAATCATCCTGATCTCTATGAAGATCATAAAGAACCTGCCAAATCTATAATGCAAAAAAGATTGTTGACATCTTGTCCAAGTACAAACTAAACTTTGCTCCTCTATTTGCATATTCAGCAGACAGTGAAAATGTAAATTTTGGAAATCAGACAGCTTTAGAACTGAAAATAAAATGTCACCAGAAAAGGGCAGTCAAGTTAAACAGGACTTTCAAAAACCCTTTACTACAACTCTAAATTAACTGAAATATAGTTTGGGCTTTAGAATTTCATGTTAGTTCTGTACTTTGACATGGTTTCACTAATTGAAAGAGAAAGTTCACTTATGTTTCCAGCCGAAGAAATTTGTGATCTTTAAAAATGATGGGATGCGGCTGGGCATGGTGGCACAAGCCTTTGATTCCAGCACTCGTGAGACAGAGACAGGTGGATCTCTGTGAGTTTGAGGCTAGCCTGGTCTACAGAGAGAGTTCCAGAATAGGCTCCAAAGTTACACAGCAAAACCCTGTCTCAAAAAAACAAAACAAAACAAAAAAGATGGGATTCTATATATGAATAAAGTAGTATGATAAATTTATAGATGCCGAGGAGCTATTGAACAAATAACTGATCTACCAAAATTGATGTGAAGATACCTAAGAGCAGACATTTTTGAGGATCTGTAAACTAATTCCTATAAACCTGAAAACCTGTTTGTTGTCATGGCCGATACTGAGTGTCAGCTTGACAGGGTCTAGACTCACTGAGGACACAAACCTCTTGGCAAGCTATGAGGATGCTTCAAGATTGATGTGGGAGCCGGGCGGTGGTGGCGCACGCCTTTAATCCCAGCACTTGGGAGGTAGAGCTAGGCAGATCTCTGTGAGTTCGAGGCCAGCCTGGGCTACCAAGTGAGTTCCAGGAAAGGCGCAAAGCTACACAGGGAAACCCTGTCTCGAAAAACCCAAAAAAAAAAAAAAAGATTGATGTGGGAAGACCTGCTCTAACTGTGGGCAGCTCTAGTCCATGGTTGGGGTCCTGGACTGAATTAAAAGGAGAAAATGAGTTGGGTTTGGTGGCACATACTTTGAATTCCAGTCCTGGGGAGGCAGAAGTGACTCCAAGCCAGTCTGGTCTGCATAGTGGGTTCCAGGCTAGGCAGGGATACACAGTGAAATCAGAGAGAGGCGGGGGGAGAGAGAGAGAGAGAGAGAGAGAGAGAGAGAGAGAGAGAGAGAGAGAGAGAGAGAGAAGAACTGAGCATTAGTATTTATCTCGCTCCTCTTCCTCCCTGACTGTGGATGCAGTATGAGCATCCTGACGAAGTGCCTTCCCTGCTACGATAAACGGTATTCTCAAACGGAACCAAAATAAACTCTTCCTTAAGCTGCATGGTCAGGCATTATGTCACAGCAGTGGCAAAGCTAACACTTTTAGTGCTGGGGAGCAAACCCAGCATAAACACAGGGAGCCTGAACATACTAGGCATGCGTATTACCACCGAGTTACAGCCAGGCACCCCAGACCCTGATGGCCTAATTTGTAAAATCTTTTTATTCCATATTCAAATACTTTCAGACTAATGGTCAACTGTGGGTGATTTTTGGAACACAGGGCAAGGTAGGGGTCCGATTGTACTCTTTCACATGGGCACTTCGGTTGTCCTAGCACCACTTGATGTAAATACCATTTTATTTTTCATTCACTGAATTGATTTGGCACCATTTGTAAAACTCAATTGTTCATAAATGTGAGAGTTGATTTCTGGACTCCCAGTGCTATTATATTGATTCACGGATGAAACTTAGGCCATTATGAATAAATATAATGTGTGTATTTTTGAGGCAGGGTTTCATGTAGCAAGCACATGATGGCTTCAAACTAATTATATAGCCCAGGATGACCTTGAACTGCTAATTCTTCTGCCTCCATCTCCACAGTCCTGGGATTACAAACAGGTACACACATCTGGAATTTGTATTTATTCTTCAGAGACTATGATAAATGGAATAATTCTTTATCTGTCTATATCTATCTATCTATCTACCTTTCATCTATGTATGTATGTATGTATGTATGTATGTATGTATGTATGTTATCTATCTATCTATCTATCTATCTATCTATCTATCTATCTATCTATGTGTAGAGCAGAGAGCAACCTGTGGGGGATCCATTCTCTCCTTCCATCATGTAGGTTCTGGGGATCCACCTCAGCTTGCAGAAAAGAGCCTTTAACCATCTTGCCAGCCCAGTCTGGTTTCATAGCCAGTTACTTACAGGCCCACTAAGGCTAAATAGTGAGACTGACTGAAAAAAAAGTAGAAACCCTTGTGAGTTTTATATGTTTCTGTATTAATTGATCTTAGATGTCAAACAACCTGGTGACCCTGGGACAAATTCCACTTGGTTATGTGTATTCTCTTTAATAGGTTCCTGGGCTCAGTTTGAAGGTTATCTTGGTGGTGGTTATTTTTTTTCTTGTTTTCTCAGGATTATTGGCCTTTAGTCTTCATTTCCTGATATGTCGTTGTCTGGTTTTTGTGTCAGAGTATTTTGAGCTTATAATTTTTGTAGGAATGTGGCAAGTTCTCTCTCAAGCACTGATAATACTTACCTATGCATCTTTCTTTGGAGTAACTTTCAAACGCATTTGATCTCTAATCACTGTGTGCATTTAGATTTATTTCTGTCTCTCTTCTATCAGTTATGGTTCACGATTTCCTATTAATTTTTCCGTTTCATCCAAGTCCTCGAATTTGTTGGCATTTTGGTTGTTCAAATTACACCCTTAGACTTCTTTGTTACAGCTGCATGATTTGTACTGATTGTTTCTCTCTCAGTCTTGTTTTTGGAATATTGAGTTTTCTCACTTTTTTCAGTGTTTTCATTTTTCTTGAACTTTGCAAAAAAAAAATAAAAATAAACCATTTTTTGTCTCCATTGATTTTTTCAATTCTTTTTCTAGTCTCAACTTTATTACTTTCTACTCTTTTCTATTCTTTTTTTTTTTTTTTTTTTTTTTTTTGGTTTTTCGAGACAGGGTTTCTCTGTGTAGCTTTGCGCCTTTCCTGGAACTCTCTCTGTAGACCAGGCTGGCCTCGAACTCACAGAGATCCGCCTGGCTCTGCCTCCCGAGTGCTGGGATTAAAGGCGTGCGCCACCACCGCCCGGCTCTTTTCTATTCTTGATTTCATTAATTTCTAGTCTACATTACCCATTTCTTCCTGCTTTGTGTTTGGTGCGTTCCTGTTTATAGTTTATAGTTGAAGGCTAGATTATTTATTTTGAATTTTCATTTTTATTTTTACTAGTTTTAGTTTTTGCTATAGTTCAATACAAGGGCATCACACATGCTAGGTAAAGCACTTTATTATGGAGTTATATCCTCACTTGAATCTTTTTTTTTTTTTGTTTTTCGAGACAGGGTTTCTCTGTGTAGTTTTGCGCCTTTTCCTGGAACTCACTTGGTAGCCCAGGCTGGCCTCGAACTCACAGAGATCCACCTGGCTCTGCCTCCCGAGTGCTGGGATTAAAGGCGTGCGCCACCACCGCCCGGCGAATCTTTTTTAAAAATTATAACTATTTATTCTATTTTAGTGTGTACATGTGGGTACACATGTGCCATGACAGTATGTATGGAGGTCAGAGGGCAACATTCAGGAGGAGTTGGTGGTTTCTGTCTACCATGTGTTTCTGGGAATCAAACACAGGCCATTCGATTTGGAGGTGAATACCTTTACCCCCTGAGCCATCTCACCAGCCCTCAATCTTGTTTTTTGTTATGGTGGTTTTTTAATTTTTTATGTGCATGGTACTTTGCCTGCGTGTATGTCTGTGTGAGGATGTCGGATCACTTGGAACTGGAGTTATAGACAGCTATGAGCCGCCATGTGGGTGCTGGAAATTGAACCCGGGTCCTCTGGGAGAGCAGTGAGTGCTCTTAACTGCCAAGCCATCTCTCCAGAACATGTTGTTGTGTTTTTATTTTGTTTTTAGACAGTCTCAATGTATGACCCTGGCTGTCCTAGAACTCATTATGCAGACCAGGCTGGCCTCAAACACATAGAGACCCACCTACCTCTGCCTCCCGAGTGCTGGAATTAAAGGTAGACATCACCTCATCTGGCCCCTGAATCTTCTTTTTTTAAAAAATTTATTTGCCGGGCGGTGGTGGCGCACGCCTTTAATCCCAGCACTCGGGAGGCAGAGCCAGGCGGATCTCTGTGAGTTCGAGGCCAGCCTGGACTACCAAGTGAGTTCCAGGAAAGGCGCAAAGCTACACAGAGAAACCCTGTCTCGAAAAACCAAAAAAAAAAAAAAATATATATATATATATATATATATATATATATATATATATTTTTTTTTTTTTTACTTACATATATGTGTGTGCACCTGATGTCCACCAAGGTCAGAATAGGTGTCAGAGCCCCTGGAACTGGAGTTACAGATGGTTGTGAATCATCACATGGGTTCTGGGAATTGAACTCAGGTTCTTTACAAGAGCAGCCAGTGCTCTTAACTGGACCATCGCTCCAGCCCTGAATCTTGTTTGGTTTTGAATGCAAGTGTTTATACCTATAAAGTTGCCTGTAAATCTTCCTTTAGCCATATCCCATAAATTTTAATAGGTTGTGTCTGCATTTCCATTCATCTGAAAGTATTTTACAACTTCCTTTGTGGCTTCTTCTTTGTCCCATTGTTTACTTAGGAATATGTTGTTTAATGTCTACATATTTGTGTCTTTTCCAATTTCCTTATGTTATTAATTTCTAACTTCATTCTCTTGTGATCAAAGAACATACTCCACATGGTTTCAATCTCCTTAAATATATTGAAAGTGCAGCTTATTTCAAGCCTTAACATATGGTATATCTTGGAGAACACTCCATCTGCACTTCAAAAAATGTGTATTCTGCTTTTTTTGCAATAACTGATTATTTATTTATTATATTGTTCAAGATTTCTATTTCATCTGGGTATAGTGACACACACTTATGATTCTAGCACTTGGGAATTAGAGGCAGGAGTATTGTTGAGTTCAAGGCCAGCCTGGTCTACATAGCTAAATAGTAAGACCCTGTCTCAAAAACCTAAGGGCTAAGGGCTGGAGAGATGAGCCAGGAGTTAAGAGCACTTGCTGTTTTTGCAGAGGTCCTGAGTTTGATTCCCAGCACCTGTATCAGGAGGTTAATGATCTGTAACTCCAGTTCCAGGGGATCTGACAATGACTTCTCGCCTGTGAGGGCACCAGGCGCACGTAAAGCACTTGTATACATGCAGGCAAAGTGTTCATACATATAAAATAAATCTTTTTAAAAACACAACAAAGGTGTAGCTTAATGATAAAGTGTGTGCCTAGTATGTGTAAGGCCTTGTATTTGATCTGTAGCACTGAAAAAATAAGATTTCCTTGTCCCTTTCTCTAATTTGGCTCCTCATTGAAAGTTAGGTACTAAAATCTCTGACTCTTGAATTTTTACATCTTTCCATTGCTGTTGTTAGGTTTTTTTTTTTTAATCATTTCATCTTTTAAAAACTTTTATTTAAATTTGTGTGCATGTGTGTGACTGAGTGTATGTATGTGCTCCAAGTTCATGCAGAAGCCCTCTGAGTTAGAAGAGACAATGAATCCCTTGGGACATGAGTTCGGGTGGTTGTGAGTTACCATAGGGATGCTGGGAATCGAACCTGGTTCAACTGCAAGAACAATTACTCAACTGCTGAGTCATCTCTGCAGCACACATTTTGTCTGTTTTGTTTTGTTTTGTTTTTCCAGGCAGGGTTTCTCTGTGGAGCTCTGGCTGTCCTGGAACTCGCTCTGTAGACCAGACTGGCCTCAAACTCAGAGATCGGCCTTCCTTTGTCTCCTTAGTGCTGGAACTTTTGCATACGCCACCACCACCCAGCTCATCTTATTTTTTAATTAGCACATATTAGTTATGCATAGTTGTCAATGCATCATGTCTGTTGGGTTTAACTTCATGTATTTTGGTACCTTGTGGTGGATGTACACATGTTTATATTCAATAGAGGTTTTTGGTGCATTGACTTTTTTAATTAACATGTTACTGGAATTAACAGGGTCAGATCCTTGGTCCTGGCAGCCTTAACAAGCCAGACTCAGTCACTCATCCTCAATAAGTCTATTAAGGAGACAAATTAATAGTGAAAAGCAATAAAAGGAGATTTATTCAATGTGGTCACACTGGGAAGAGGAACAAAGAGCCCCAGTAATTCCTCAATTCCATGTCTGGGGACCTGAAATGAGGTTTATGTAGAGAGCCATGGGTTTGCACAACTAGGAATTCTTGGGCATGGTCGAATTTCACCCATCATTAATCTGTCATTGTCTTGGCTCTTTCTTTCCTGTAGGGTGGTCTGACAAGTTATCAGAACTGTGTGACAACTTTTACTGGAAGACAAGTTCCTCCTCTGCCTGGCACCAGGTTCTAACCCTTTCGTTCTCTTAGCTTGAGACTCCTAAGGAAATTCCAATTTCTTGAGGTCCATTGTTTCAATAGTCTGATAGCCAAAGGGAGGGGCACAAGTGTCTCTTTAGAACATCCTCCTTCCTACCAGCCTGGTTAAAAATATACACTATTCTCTGCTTTTGATGTTGTTGTTTGAGATGAGGGGGTCTTCTTTTGTTGCCCAGGCTGGCCCTAAATACCTGCACTCAGCCACGATTCTGCCTTAGCCTCCCTAGGTGGGACCACAGGCACCAGCCCCTGCGCTTCCCGTGGTGTTTTATTCATCCACTGTTAGCATCTCCACCACAGATTTCTTCTGCAACTACGGCTTTCTCCTGGCTGTCAGGTACAGGATGCATCTTTTCCCAGCCATACTTATGTGAATGCATTCATGGCCCTGTTCTGCTTTGTTAATCTATGTGCCTTTCTGTGCACAAATCCCACAGCATATTTCTAAATGGTTCTCCACACTGTTCTTAATTATCTGTGGGAATTCTTTCTGTATTTTAGATACATGCAGGTCCTTTGCCAGCTTTGCAGTGACAGTATAGTTTCTCACTTTCTGAGCTGTTTTGTATTCTCTCCATAGACTCTTTTAATAAATGGAATTTTTTCAATTTAATGGAGTTTCATTTATCAGCTTTTTCGGATGCCTCTGTTTTTCCTAAGCAAGTGCCCTTTGTCTGTGCTGCCCACAAAGGTGGCCACCATCAACTTGACGTTGTCACTACTCTTAGACCTTTTGTGAGGCTGAAGACAATAAAGAAGAAGACCGAGAGAATTATCCATCACTGGTCAGACTGACATGTCAAAATGAAGTGCAATTCATGAAAACCCAAAGGTCCTGGCAATAGGATGCATCGATGATTCAAAGGCCAGATCCTGATGTCAAACCCCAGTTCCTGGAGCGGCATGAATACAGGCTAGGGGCTTCTGGGAGCTCTCAGTCCCTTGTGTCAAAGAGCTAGAAATGCTGCTGCTGTACCGCAGATCTCACCATGCTGACATTACTCATGTCTCCTCCAAGAGCTACAAAGCCATCAGGGAATGAGCAGGTGAGTTGGCCACTAGATGAACCCGTCCCAATGCCAAGCCGTGCAGTAAAGGCAAAAATAGAAGGCCCATGTGTGTGTTTTATTTGTGCTTAAATGAAACCACAAGAGCTGCTATCTGGAGAAAGAAGGAATGCATCCGTTTTGCCAAGACCATGAAGATATTCTCTTTGTCTTTCTTATAGAAGTTTTATTGATTTACCATTCACATTTAGATCGACAGTACATTTGAAATTGATATTTGTATATGATGTGAGGTAAGAGATAAATATCCATTTTTTAAAAAATTCTAAGAGTATCATCTACTGAATTGATTTCCCCACATTTTATTTCATCAACACCTTTATTATAAACCAAATGGCTGTGTGTGTGTGTGTGTGTGTGTGTGTGTGTGTGTGTGTGTGTGTGTGCAGCGACCATGTGCAAGTATATGTCCTTTGCATGTGCTCTTAATCTGTTCATCTTTCTGTGCTACCTGGTTTAATTGCTCCAGATTTATAATTACCCTCAGTGTATTGCAATGTGATCTCTTCAATATTATTTTGTGATGTCACACAGATTTGTTTGATTGAAGAAGAGACTTGAAGAACAGTTTGAGGATGGCTGAGGCCCTGGGTTGGGAGGGACACCTTCTCTTCCCCTTCTGTGCCTAAGTCTTCAAATAAACATTAACCAACTGTGAGGGGGCAGTCAAGACAGTGCCCAGGGGACAGAGGAAGGAGACAGAATCAGAGCAACAGAGAAGAAGCAATTGTGTGGTAAATGCACAGGACAGTAGTTGAATGAGTATCCCTTCCTCTGGGCTTGGATTAATTCTAGAGATAAGTCGCTCTTGCCTGGAGATATAGCTCAGGGTAGAAGCCATTCTTACTCCTCTGTTCCAGAGCATTTGCACCCCTCCCAGCTTTCTTTCACCTCAGGGGAGAAGGAAATAGTTGCTTCCCTGAATTACAATCAGGCCCAAGGGCATCTGCCCTGTGCTACCATGGGATTCCTTTTCAATTTCATTTTTAACATCTATTTATTGTGCGTGTACAGGGAGGTGTTGCATGTCACAGCAAAGGTACGGGTTGTTTCTTTCCTTTGGCTATGTAAGTTCCAGAGTTTGAACTCAAGCCATCAGGCTTAGCAGCAAGCACTCTTACCAGCTGAGCCATCTTGCTGGCCCTATCATGGGATTCTACTTCAGGGGGAGCTGCAGGACCTAGAGATTCATTATCGGCCACAACTTAGGTTGGCCATGGCCACTGTCTTCACATCTTTAGGGCCGTCCTATGGGTTTGTGCTGTGCCATCATGCAATGCTGCTGACCCTCTGCGCCCTGTTTATAGCTGCAGTCCAGATCCAGCACCTTCTGGCACACACCCATGGCTGTTGTGTGCTCCATGTCTTCTAAGGCAGCTGTTTTCCATGTGGAACTTGCGAAGAAGGTCAGCTCCAGATGGATCCATTCTTCAGAGTGTGATGAAACAACCAGGAGCTTGGTGGAGCAGACACCTCCATAGGCAGTTGGGCATCTCAAGGGTCTGGTTAATGGCTTCCATACAGTGCTTTGTGGCTTGGGGGGTAGCCCCTTTCTGAAAGTATCAGCCACCACTGTTCTTCTCCAAAGCAAAGTGGGAGTTCATGTAGACCACCAGTTCTTGCTCCTTCACTTTTTTCCCTGCCTGACGCCATTTCTTTAGATTTATTTGTTTTTATTTTATGCATATGAGTGTTTCGCCCACAGGTGCATCATGTGCATGTAATGCCTGCAGAGGTCAGAAGAGGGTTCAGGTCCCCTGGAGTTATAAGATGGTTGTGAGTCACCATGTGGGTGTTAGGAATTTTAACCTGAGTCCTCTGGAAGAGCAGCTAATGCTCTTAACCTCGGATCCATCTCTTCAGCTCCCTGTGGCCATTTCTTGAGACTGTCTGTGGTTCGGGGCCAGGGCCCTGTGGTAGAAGTAGACGGCATCCTTGTACTTAGCTTTGAGTTGGGAACCGTCATTCTAAGCCTTGGCAATCTGTCCATAGTCTTCTCTGCACACCAACGATCAATGATCTTCTCACACAGCACTAGACATTTACTATAGTCTTTCTTTCTTTCCTTTTTTTTTTGGTTTGGTTTTTCAAGACAGGGTTTCTCTGTATAGTTTTGGTGCCTGTCCTGGGTCTCGCTCTGTAGACCAGGCTGGCCTCGAACTCACAGAGATCCGCCTGTCTCTGTCTCCTGAGTGCTGGGATTAAAGGCATGCGCCACCACCGCCTGGCTAGTCTTCCTTCTTATGCAAGCCCTCTTGGTTGAGTCTAGTTCTCAACCCTGTCGTAATGTTGTGAGGCAGTGAGAGGCCTTGGGTGCAGTTCAGTTGGTAGAGGGCTTGCTTATCAAGTCTTTCTTCAGGTAAGCACCAATCTCTTTCAACACCTGCTTCTTGTTCGCCAGTGGAACATTGTCGCTTGGCTCTAACTTGGTCTCCTCTCTTGGGGAGGAGGAGAAAGCAGCAGTGGTACTGAGTGCAGCTTCTTTCTCTTCATCTCTACTGTCCAGATCAACCCCGAGGAAGCTACCAAGAATGAGCATGAGTCCAGGACCTTGTAGTCTTAGCCTAGGTTCCATGGCCTGTTTTTTTTTTTTTACATAATTCTTTATTGATTGGGAATTTCACATCATGTACCCCAATCCTATTCATCTCCCAGTCCCTCCATATCCTATCCTCACCCCTGCAGCATCCCCCCCAAAACCAATTAAAACAAAACAAAACACACAAAAAAGCCACCTTGATCCTCTGTCTTTCCAACACCTTGTCATTCATCCCAGTGGCATTGGGTACTGCAGTGTGTCATGCACTGTACCCTTTTGTCCAATCAGCTCCACCCACAAAATGTCCATTACAATGAGTCATTGGTCTGGTTCAAGGCCTCTGACACACCATCATCACTGGACCCTCACTGAAACTCTTCTCAGATATCCTGCTGTTGCCCCAAGTCATGGAGATCTTGCAGTTATCATTTTACAGGACTAGTCCCTTCACAAACTCCAGCAGGTCATAGATGGGGTAGATGTTAGTGGATGTGAGTCTGGGTGGTAGCTGAGCTGTTTGTTCAGGGCCACTGGAACCACTCCCCACTCAGGTAAGGGGCAAAGCCAGCTCTCCCATGCCCAAAGTGAGGGGTGGGGCCTTGATGGCCTGTAGCTCTGTCATTTCCAGGTAGGTAGGATAACCAAGATGCATCCTCATCACAGGGGTCACTTTCTACCTAATCATATAAATCAGGCATGTAGAGAGGGTTCAAGAATTTTCCCTCTGCCAACTGGGCCTCCATATTCTAAAGCGCCTCTTTAGCCTGAGGCTTGAATCATGCTTTAAACTCTCCTCATAGGTTCACTCAGCTTCTTTACATTAGGTTAAGAACTCAAGAGTTGGACTGCTTGTGGTGGTGTGTGTGTTTAATCCCAGCACTGGGGAGGCAGATGCAGCCAGATCTCTGGGTCGCCGTGAATTCAAAACTAACCAGGTCTATATAATGAATTTCAGGCCAGCTAGGGCTACATAATGAGACCTCATGTCAAAGAAAAAAAGAGGAGGAGGAGAAGAGTAAAACTGGACGCACTATGTTCTTCCGTAATTGTAGTACGCCTAGAGCAAGATGGGAGTCTGAGATAGGAGACTCCCTAGAGGCTTACAGGAATGGAGCAAGATGGGAGTCTGAGATAAGGGACTCTGGAGAAACTTGCAGGACTAGAGAAAGATGCGAGTCTGAGATAGGAGACGCTAGAAGCTCACAGGTCAACTACCGTGCCTCACACAACTGCAAACAAGAGACCCTGTCTCAAACAAGGTGGAAGGTAAGGAAAGTACTTCACCTTTGTCCTTTGATCTCCACATGTGCACCATGGCGTGCATGGACGCAAGCATGCATGGACACAATATATGCACACAGATCAGAGGAAAAGACAAAAAGAACTCCGGAGCTGCTGCTTTTGGCAAGTACACTTGCCCCAGTCAGGCTTCTGATCACCGATTTTGCTGACACTCCCATAATGCTTCTGATAGTCCTCTTTCTTGGCATAGGCTGCAGGGTGACTGCTGCACGGCATGTGGTTCTGGGAACCTAGTTTAATTGCCTCAGAGTAGCAGTGCAATGCATGGTCACTGTCCCTGGCAACCAGGGCCCTTTTGCCTTCAGCTCATCCACCTGCTCCATAGCCTTGCCCAGAACCCCACTGAGTCAACTCTATTTGCCAATATTGTTCTTTTTTGACATCATGTGGGCTATTCTTGGCACTTTTCATTTTCATATTAATATTAGAGTCAATGTGCCAATTCTTTTTATAAATTGGCATATATTAACTGTATATATAAAATAATGAGATTCATTATGACAGTTTCATAGTTGCATATATAAATATACAGACTTGGAACGTGTTCTCACTTATCTCCCCCTTCCTGATTTCCTTCTACATTCCCAATAATCCCTTTTCTGCCTTCATGTCTTTTTTTATTCGAGATGCCACATAAGAATAAACATATGATTTTTGCCTTTCTGAGTCTGTTATTTAATTTAACATTATGATCTCTAGTTCTATCCACTTTCCTGCAAATTACATGTTTTTATTAATGGCTGAGTAATACTCCATCGTGTACACACAACACATTTTTTTTTATCTACTCATTGTTGATAGGCACCAAGGCTAAAGATGTTGAATACTTTTTTCATGTATTTATTGCCCATTTGTACTTTTGAGAATTGTCTGTTCAGTTCATCTGTCCATTTATTAATTGGATTATTTGCTCTTTGGGCTAATTTTGAAAACGATTTCATTTATTTATTTATTATTTTAGTATTTAAGTGTGTATCTTCGTGTGAGTGTATGCGTATGTGTGGGAACTAGGTATGTACCTGTGTGCATGCAGAGGGAGAAGGGGGACTGGGTGTCCTCTATCACTCATGACCAATTTCTTTAGCACAAGGTCTCTCTCTGAATCTGAGGTTTGGCTTTTTTAAACTAGGCCAGAAGCCATCAAGTCCCAGAGGCCCTTCTGTCTTCTACTTTCCTAGGATCTATGGTTACAAGTCTGTGTCAGACGTCCCACCTTGTTATGTGGGTGCTGGACTCCAAACCCTGGTCCTCATGATTGCACAGTAAGTGCTCTTAATTACTGAGCTATCTCTCCCATCTCACCTAATTTTTTAACTTGTTTACATATTCTACGAAGACATGACAAAGATCCTCTCCTATTTAAATTGTCTCTTTAACATGTACTTTCCGTGGGAGAGTGGGATGCACATACCACATCAGCAAGCATGTGAAGGTCAGAGGACAACTTGCAGGAATTGATTCCCTCCTTCTACAGTATGAGCTCTGGGCTTGAACTTGGGTCCTCGGGCTTGGTAGCAAGTGTCTTTACCCAGTGAGCTATCTCAGTGCCCCAGAGAAGATGCTTTTTCATTTGCTAGAATCCCATTAGTCGGTTCTTGCCATTATTTCTTGAGCTATCTATTTCCCATTCAGGAAGTCGTCTTTTGTTTTTAATTGAGACAGTCTCATGTAGCCCATGCTTCAAACGCACTCTCTAGCTAAGGCTGGCCTTCAACTCCTGGTCCTTTCCCTCTAACTCCCTAGTTCTGACAATACAGATGTACACCAGCATGCAACTCTATGTGGTTCTGGGAATGGAACTCAGGGTTTTACACATGCTTGGCAAGTCCTCTCCAACAGAGCTCCTCCTACATCAGCGTCTTGAAGTGTTTCTCTTGTGTTTTCCATTAGTAATGTCAAAGTCCCGGGCCTTACTGTGGCTTTACGGTATAACTTAAAACCAGAATGTGATGTTTCCCTGGTTGACTGAGTCTTCTATCATTATGAAATATTCTTCTGTAGCCCTAGTAAGGCTTTTATAATATGACAGCTTCATCAACTTTTTCAGATTAGTGTATGTAGAAGGTACTCCTCTCCATTCTTCGCCTTTCAACATTATATTTTAAGTAGATGTTTTGTATGCTGTGTGTAGTAGTTGAGTTTTATTTCTATTCTGACAATTTGGATTGTTTGATTGGCATGTTTAATGTATTTGTATTAAAAATAGCCTTAGTGAGATAGAATTCACAAATCACAGAATTCATAGGAAGTAGAGAGTTCAACAACTTTCCATGCATTACAAGAGCAGGATAAAATGTAGAATTTTTCATCATCAGTCTGTTCACATTGAATTAAAATGAACAGCATTTGGGTGTAGCCGGAAGTTTCTCCAGTCCCACCCGGCCCTGCGGGTCCCTGTTTCTCTGGTCCTGCCTGGTCCCGAAGTCCTGCAGCTGCTTATAAAATAATCATTCAGAGGCTTATATTAATTACAAACTGGATGCCCTATGGCTCAAGCTTCTTGCCAGCTAATTCTCATAACTTAACTCATTTCTATTAATCTGTAAGTTGCCACGTGGCTGTGGCATTACTGGTCTGCTGGCATCTTGCTGCTCCTTGGGTGGTGGCTGGCTTCTCCCCTTTCTCTCCTTTCTCCTTTCACTCTCTCTCTTAGATCTCCCCACCTGGCTCCATCCTACCCTGCCATAGGCTAATGCAGCTTTATTTATCAACCAATCAGAGCAACACATATTCACAGCATACAGAAAGACATCCCACAGCATTTGGACTCATTTTTCAATAGAAGTCTTTTATTGTTTCAAAAAGATCCCAAATTATTCTTACGATCCAGGACCTTGTTTCTGGAGCTGGATTACTCCAATCTTACTTATCAGCCTGCTGCATGGTTCCTTTTTCAGAAATATGGTATCCAAAAAGGTTTAGGATCTTCTTGTTTTTGAGTGTTGTGAACTGCTAAATTTGAAAACAATTCAATATTTTCTTCCAAGTTTAATTCTTCCTTCTGGGCTTGATAAACAGAGCAGGTAATAACTGTCTTCATCCAAACCCTGCAGATGAAATTTTCAGCCAAAAATTTTGGATTTTAACAAGAGACCCATTCTCCTGAAAAACAATATTATTTAGAAAAAACAAGAAACAGTGCTGATAGGGAAGTGAATGTACAAAGAGTTCACCGTGTAACAGAAGCCCAGTGCAAGTCCTTTCCTTCCCTGCTGTAAGTGAATACACAGATTTCCAATGGTAGCCCATCTATTTCTCCTTATTTATATATGTATGTGTGTATGCATGTATGCATTTATTTAATGAGCATTGGTGTTTTGTCTGCATGTACGTCCTTGTGAGAGTGTCAGGTCCCCTGAAACTGAGGTTATAGACAGCTATGACTGCCATGTGGGTGCTGGGAATTAAACCTAGGTCCTCTAGAAGAGCAGCTAGTGCTCTTAATCACTGAACCATCTCTCTTGCCTCCTTGAATTCAACCTAAAACCTCCCCCCGCCCCCTGCAAGGAGACTGCACTCTACGTTACTGTGACTCAGCATCTTTCAAAGGCTTCCTCTGGGCCCCTTCACCATAACGCTGCATCCTTTCAGAGTGAACAGTGTCACAGCTGAAAGTGGTCTTCATTCTCCAAGGACATAAAGCAAAAAGAGAACATTTGAGTTTTTAACACCCTATCCCCATTTGACCTGCCTGTCTTCTGTTCCCTTCTTCTTCCCCATTTCTTTTTATTAGGTAAACTTTAGTTGAGAGAGGAATATTGGAGAGATAGCTAAAATTAAGAGCTATTTGAGGGGTAGTATGGGAACCTAATACAGTAGAAGCTTCCTAAAATATATACATATATGAAGGTGATCTAAATGAAATTGTCAAATAATGGGAAAGGCAAAACTCCAACTGGACACCTCTTGTCACCAAATTAAGCTTCCTATACTAAGATTGGGTTACACCTAATAGAGATGTTTGTCAAAGGGGTCCCATGGGAACCCCCAAACAAGCCAGGCTGTTGTCAAAACTATTGGTTGCTCTCCACAAACTAATGGCAAGGCCCCATTGCTGAAGTTAATGCCTACACAATTCACTGAACATGGAGAAGTTCAGCTGGTACATACATGGAGGTTTTGCCCCTGTGTATTAGCATCTTTGTTACAGGGAGGTGCACTGCGTGCTACCAAAGGAAAAGCAAACACCAACCCAGTCACAAACCCTTTTGTCTACAATGGTGTCCTGCCTGCAAGATATGCTAGTGCAGTAGTGGTACAATGTTTGTGGGAGTAACCAACCAATATCTATCTGATTGACTTAAGGACCTCTCCATAAGATGTAATCCATACCCAACACTGCTTGGGTGACCAAGAAACAGACTGTATAGCCCAGGGACCCAGGGTAAAACCAAGTATTACTGTTCTAAAAAAAATGTAGCAATAAAATGACTCCTGATGACATTCTGCTATACTCATAAATCAGCCATCATTAAGCTTCCTCCTGAAACAGATGGGGACTCATACTGTGGTTGTTTGAATGACAATGGCCTCCATAGGCTCATAGATTTAAATGCTTCATTATCAGGGAGCAGTACTATTTGAAAGGATTAGAAAGTGGCCTTGTTGGAGGAAGTACATCACTGGGGGGTGGGCTTTGAGGTTTCAAAGGCTAAACCCAGAGTCTCTCTCTCTGCCTGTGGACCAGGATGGAGCTCCTGGCTACTTCTCCAGTGCCAGTGCCATGCTCCCTGCCATGATGATAATGGACTAAGTCTCTAAAATTGTAAGCAAGCCCACAATTAAATGCGTTCTTTTATAAGAGTTGCCTTGGTTATAGTGTCTCTTTACAGCAATAGAACACTAAGACACCCTCTAAATCAACAAGATCGACACATATATGAACTCACAAAGATTGAGGCAGCATGTACAGGGCCTGCACATGTCTGCACCAGATGGGGACTTAGAGCTGAAAGGAAAAGTGGACATGCCCCCATCCCTAACCCAGAAGCAATCTCCAACTGATAACCACTTGCCAATGAAACTTTAGTTTCTTCCAAGGGAGTCTCACAGAGGAAACAAGCCACTCTTAAGGATAGGCTGCATGCCCACTGGTAGACAGCCAACAGAAAGTGAACTCAATGGCGTTTATGGAGGTTCCTTGTCTCACAGTATTGCATCAGGGCTTTCCTTTTCTTTTTTCTTTTTCAAAAATTTTATCTTGTGCCAGTCGGTGGTGCACGCCTTTAATCCCAGCACTTGGGAGGCAGAGGCAGGCAGATCTCTGAGTTTGAGGCCAGCCTGGTCTACAGAACTAGTTCTACAACAGCCAGGGCTACACAAAGAAGCCTGGTCTCAAAAAACCAAAACAAAAATTATCTTGTTATTTTTTAATTTTTATTTTATTTATATATGTTTTCTTCTTTTCTCCACAGGCCCTCTGTGTATACATTATGGCTTCCAGTTTAGTATTTTTATGGGTTTCCCGAGTGTGTGAACAAGTGGGTCTCTGTTCCTTGTGTCTTCTCTTGGGCACAGGAGTGGGGGTGGAGTGAAGGGGTGAGGGCAGCGGGGGTGTGAGAAGGGAGGGAGACATGAAAAAGCCAGAGAACAGCTTTCAGGAGCTGGTTGCATCTTCCCACCATGTGAGTCCTGGAGGTCAAACCCAGGTTGACAGACTTGGCAGTAATTGTCTTACCCTGCTGAGCTAGCTCACCAACCTTTACCTTATTTTTTGAGACAAGGTCTCTTACCAAACGAGAGTTTGCTGACTGGCTAGACTGTTGCCCAGCAAGGCCCAGGGATTCTCCTGCCTCTGCCTCCCCAGGGCTGGGATTACAAGTGAGCACCACTGTGCTCAGCTTTTGTTGTTGTTTTTCCTTGTTGTATTTTGAGACAGGGTTTCTCCGTGTAACAGCTCTGGCTGTCCTAGAACTCACTCCATAGACCAGGCTGGCCTCGAACTCACAGAGATCTGCCTGCCTCTGCCTCCCAAGTGCTGGGATCGAAGGTGTACACCACAGCCCAGCTATGTGCCCAGCTTTTAGGTGGGTGCTGGGGGTCTAGACTTAGGTCTTCCTACTTGCATGTCAAGATTTTTAATGACTTAGACACTTCTCTAGTCCTCCTTTAAAAACTGTTTTTGAGACAAGAAATCATATAGCCCAGGCTGGCATTGAACTTGCTATGCAGCTGAGGATGACAATGAACTCCTGATCTCTCTACTACTACCTCCTGAATGCTGGAATTGCAGATGTGTGGCATCACACCTGACTGGAAATTTTTTGTTTCTTTTTTTTTTTTTTAATTTATTTACTTATTATGTATACAGCATGTATGACTGCATACCAGAAGAGGGCACCAGATCTCATTACAGATGGCTGTGAGCCACCATGTGGTTGCTGGGAATTGAACTCAGGACCTCTGGAAGAACAGCCAGTGCTCTTAACCTCTGAGCCATCGCTCCAGCCCCAATTTTTTGTTTCTTAATAGAAGATATTGGGAGGCTGTACATGGATGAGAACAGGAGTGGAGGATCGGAAGTCTCTTTCCTTCCCTCTCAATTTTGCTGTGAACCCTAAAATTTGTCAAGCCTTTTTTCAAAAACTAAACAAACACAAAGATGACACTGACTGCATTTTCTAGAACACCTATATCATAATAGATACTGCAGCAAAAGCAATTTTCACATAATTGCCACACCAACCCTCTGAAATGGACACATTTCACTGATGAGAAGCATCCCTGCACTTTCGAGAGGGGAACTAATTTGCCCAAGGTTACCCAGCTCGCTAGAGGCAGAGTCATGTTATTTCCACCATGCCCTAATGTCTCTCCCTCAACCTGAAGAGCCTGCTCATCATATGGAAGGCCACAACATTGAAAACAACTGTTCTGACAGCAAATGGGAATGGTAATGAAAACAACTGAAGGTATTACGATAAATACATCCTCAATTTCAGCTTTAATAGACTGTAAAGAGTTTTGAGGTAGGGTACAGATGCTAGTTTTAAGACCTAGTCTGCTGCTTTTGAAGCTAATTTGTCTTTTTTCCTCTAGCTACTTTTATGATGCTTGTCTTTAAGCAAGGTTGTCTTTATGTGGTAGTATTTGCCTGTAATCCTAGGATTTGGGAGGTGGAGGCAGGAGGATTTCAAATGTCAGGCCAGCCTGAGTTACATAGAGACACTCTGAGTCAAATTTTAAAAAATTATCTTTGTGTGTGTGTGTGTGTGCATGCTCTCCCTCTCTCTCCCTTGCATGCATGTGTGCATGTGCTCACCCATGTAAGCTCGTGGAGAGGCCAGAGGTTGAGTCAATGTCCAGTGGTTTTGTTGCTCCACCTTATTTTCTGGAGATCACTGCTGTTTTGTTAGCTAGACTGATTGGCCAATGAACCTCTGAGATCTGCCACTGCACCCAGCTTTTATGTGGGTACTGAAAATCTGAACTTAGTTCCTCAAATTGTGCAGCAAACATTTTACCTACTGAGATGTCTCTCCAGGCCAAGATTTCTAAAAATAATTTTTTTTGAGAATTTCATATGTGAGTAGTGTATTTGACCATTTCCACCCCTTTCCCTCTTCTGACTCCTTCTGCTGTGGGATGGTCTGTATGTCAAGGGTGTTGCTGATTGGTCAATAAATAAATCACTGATTGGCCAGTGGCTAGGCAGGAAGTATAGGCGGGACAAGGAGGAGAATAAAGCTGGGAAGTGGAAGGCTGAGTCAGAGAGACACTGCCAGCCGCCACAATGACAAACAGCATGTGAAGATGCCGGTAAGCCACAAGCCATGTAGCAAGGTATAGATTAATGGAAATGGATTAATTTAAGCTGTAAGAACAGTTAGCAAGAAGCCTTCCACGGCCATACAGTTTGTAACCAATATAAGTCTCTGTGTTTACTTGGTTGGGTCTGAGTGGCTGTGGGACTGGCAGGTGATAGAGATTTGTCCTGACTGTGGGCCAGGCAGGAAAACTCTAGCTACATCCTTCTGTGTCCTTCCACTCCCTCCCAAATTCATGACTTCTGTAATTATTATATTTTATATCTGTGTTCGTGTGTGTGTGTGTGTGTGTGTGTGTGTGTGTGTGTGTGTGTGTGTATGTGTGTATATGTTCAGGGCTGATTACATGGGGTCAGATAACCTATCAGGGGCTCATCCCGAGAGTATACTGACTCTTCTCTCAGCATTGATTGCCTGTTGCTCTTCATTTAGGGATGGGACCTTGGGACCTTGTGAGACACACACACACACACACACACACACACACACACCCGTCAGCATTGTGGATGCTACATATAAAAATTACAGGGACTCTTCCTTCATTAACAACTGACATTCTGACTGGGGTGACATGGAATCGTAATGTAGTTTTTATTTATATTTCTTTCTTTGATGGCTAAGTGTCAGAATACGGTCCAATAATAGAGTCATAGGAGGAGATTGCTGAGTGCTTGTGAGAAAATGGCAAAAAACCAAGACAAGAGTCTTATGACCCCCGGTTTCTTCAAAAACACAGAATTGTTTCTGGATTATGCTTTTGTGTCCCTCCAAGGAGTAACATATAGGAGTGAGTTTACCTCAGATTATTCATCACAACTGGCTATTGTTATTTGTTTGTATGCCTCTATGGAAAAACATGGTTTTGCCTTGTGTGACTTGATCATCATATGCAGTTTGTCCTTGTGACTGGACATTTTACTTGTGTGACTCCTCTAGACCCTCAGAGGACATATTGTCTGAGGCTCTGAATAAAGTTGGTTATTGCATGAGACTTTCGTTTACCTCATATATCGGCTCCGTTTTCCTGAGTCCCACCTCCTCTAGAGCAGTAAACAGCCAGGAAATTTGAAGAAATCTCCATATGTTTATTGACCATTTCTACTTCATTGTTTGAGAACTGTCTGCTCATTTCATTAGACTATTTGTTGACTGAGTTGTTTGATTTCTTGCCATTTAGTTTTTAAAATATTTTTATTTTTGCTTTAAGTATATGGGTGTTTTGCATGCATGTATGTCTATGCATTTCTTGTGTGCCTGGTGTCTGTGGACATCAGAAGAAGGTGTCAGATCCCCTGGAGCTGGAACAGGAGTTAGAGATGGTTGTGAGCCACCATGAGCCAATCCCCCCAGCCTCACAATTTAGTTTCTTGAGTTCTTTGTATACTCTAGGTATGACTTCTCTGTCAGATGTATAGTTTGCAAAGGTTTCTTCCCATTCTGATTGCTGTCTCTTCACTCGGTTAATTGTTTCTTTTGCTGTGCTGAAGATTTTTAAAATCAGAAGATCCCGTTACTGAAGACAGTCACATAAAGGGAAACAAGTCAGTCTCAGAAAGACAAACCTGCCATGTTTTCTCTCATTTATGTCTCCTGGATTGTATGATACACAAAATCACCGTGTTTAGATGATTGGAAAGTAGAAATGAGACGTCTAGGGAACAAAGAGCTCCAATAGGAGAGAAGATGCTGGGGAAAGAGCCCAGAGTGGCAGATGATGTATGAGGGGAAAATGCTCAAAGCACATTATATGTTTGCATGAAAATATGTAATACATTTGGGGGGGGTTCTTTTTATTCTTTTCATTTTTCTTTATTAAGAAATTTTCTACTCACTCTACATACCACCCACAGATCCCCCCTCCACCCTCCTCCCAACCTCCAGTATATCCCTTCCAAGCCACCCCACATCCTCACATCCTCCAAATGAAGGTCTCCCATTGAGAGTCAGCAGAGCCCAGCACACTGAGCCTAGGCAGGTCCGAGCCCCTTCCCACGGCACCAAGGCTGGGCAAGGCATCACACCACAGGCACCAGACTCCCAAAAGCTTGCCCATGTATCAGGGACAGATCCCGATCCCCCTGCCTGGGTGCCCTTGGTGTGTGTGTGGGGGGGGGGGGGTTCGAGACAGGGTTTCTCTGTGTAACAGTCCTGGCTGTCCTAGAACTCACTCTATAGAACAGGCTGGCCTCGAGTTCACAGAGAGGCGCCTGCCTCTGCCTCCTGGGTGCTGGGATTGGAGGCCTGTGCCACCACCGCGACAACGTAATAAAATTTCAAAGGAAAAGGAGTTCAGACTTTCAGAACTTTTCTCTACTAGGCAGGTGGAATGGATGAGTGATCAGTCAGCTCTAGGAGGAACGTGAGCTCTGGAGCTTGGGACTCAGGTGAGTAAAGCTAAGGTTGGTTTGGATCTCTCTGGTTACAGAGCAGTGCCCTCCGGAGGCTGTAAGGCTTCCTGCAGCTCTCCCTCAGTCAAGTCCTAAGGCTCTTTGAGGCCTCAGCACTAGTCAGAAAACACTGCTATGACTTTCAGTTTTTCTGTTAGATTCTTGTGTGGTATCCTCTGTATCTGTCTTTTGTTCTCCATCCAACTTATTCTTCATTCTGCTTGCAGACTAACCCCGAAAACAAAACATGTACCACATCACCTTGCTCTCATGCTTGATGTTAATCCCCCACTTCCCGTGAGCTTCGGATGAGGTGTGGTCACCTTACGCAGGGGCGTCCAACCTTCTGACATTGCAACAGTGGGCCCTCATCTACAGAGTTCACACGCACAACTGTACCATCAAGCTAAACAGTCAAAATCACAGCCAGGCCATGGTGGCACACGCCTTTAATCCCAGCACTCGGGAGGCAGAGGCAGGCTGATCTCTTAGTTTAAGGCCAGCCCGGTCTACATAGTGAGTTCCAGAAGAGCCAGAGCTACACAGACAAACCCTGTCTCGAAAAAAAAAATTACAAAGAAATCTCTAAATATATTAGGTAGGTTTATAATCTTGTGTTAGGCCATATTCAGACCTGCCCTGGGCTGCATGTGGCCCATGGGCTGCTAGTGGGATGGATCTGTAAGGTCCTGTGTGTCTGAGATCCAGATTAGTGTCTCTCTCCCCTTCCAACAACAGCATGCCTGCCTCTGTTTTCAGCCTGCCCAGACACATCACTAAGTCAATCAAAAAAAAAAAGGCAAAAAATAATGAATAATGGACGTAAGCTACATGTTTTAGATTCCTGTATGAAAAACAGAACTGGGTTGGGGATTTAGCTCAGTGGTAGAGTGCTTGCCTAGCAAGCACAAGGCCCTGGGTTCAGTCCTCAGCTCTGAAAAAAAAAAAAGAAAAGAAAAACAGAACTGGCTTCACTAACTGTTCTTGTAGACATTTAAGCACCAGGGAGACAACAATGCAGCTGGCCCATCACAAGGGGCATTGTAGAAGATGGATACATCCTGAAGATCCTTAAGACCAGTCAGTTCTCACAGGTGTGAACACTCAGTCAGGGTCCATAGGCAATGCTTTGCTGTGTTCTAGCGAGAGACACAGCAAAGCATTCAAATTTCTCCATCAAATAGCACTTGGAATTGACCAAACTGAAGTCAAATGTAGGTAACTTCATGTCTCAGCTATTTACAAGTAACCACATGATTCCAATCCACCAATCACTACTCCACCTCCTCTACTCCTGTACCTAATTTCAGAGCAAAACGGTAGTTTCAATTTCTTGTGCTACAGAGGCCGAGGGATGTCTGAAGAGATATCACAGAAAAATTCACGATGTTCCTGAGTACTTTTTTTTTTTTTTTTTTTTTTTGGTTTTTCGAGACAGGGTTTCTCTGTGTAGCTTTGCGCCTTTCCTGGCACTCACTTTGTGGAACAGGCTGGCCTCGAACTCAGAGAGATCCACCTGCCTCTGTCTCCCAAGTGCTGGAATTAAAGGTGTGCACCACCACCTCCTGATCAAAATTTCCATCTTAAGTTCAGGAGTGGCTCCTGAGACTAAAAGGCAAGTTTAGTTGAGTCTTCTTCAAGAGTTCAAAACGAGTAAGAAAGCTCTTGATTTTGTAGATTTTTATAGACTATGGCTAAGGAGTTCATAAGGCTGTGACTGCTACATGGAGAAAACTTGGGCCAGGGAATTTTGACTTACTAAATGACCCAAAGACTGCTTTTTGTCATTTGAAATACAGTGTGAAGCACAATGAACCAAAACACATGGTTTCTTAGAATAATGTATGATGCTTTATTTTTCACTATTCCCTAAAAGAGTAATGCTCTAGAGAGAAAAAGCATTATGTAACTATAACAAATAAATGAATAAATAGTAACTTGACTACATCCTTCTAACGAGGTCATTAGTCCATATCCACAAAACCAATATATAGCAAGACAATTTTGTTTTATGTTTAATACAATAGTTTATTAATTCTTTGAGAATTTCAGGCGGTGCGGGATGGAATAAAGGTAATGCCACATGGCAGAACAAAGATTAATATAAATGGGTTAATTTAGGTTATAAGAGCTAGTTGAGAACAAACCTAAGCTAATTCGAGGTTTTGTAATTAATAATAAGTCTCCAGGTTGTTATTTGTGAGCTGGCAGCCCAAAGAAAAATCTGACTACACCCAAACACCCAAGTATTTTATGGGTACAGAGATATGAATTTAGAGGATGGCTTGATGTAGCAGTAGATTCACCTGGGGCCACTGAGCTTCCCAACTGTAAGTTCTGGGGCAGATTTACAATACCAGGCATGTGCTTCCTCTTGTAGAGTTAGTCTCTCTCTCTCTCTCTCTTTCTCTGGTGTGTATGTGGGTGATTAAGATAGGGTCTAATGTAGCCCAGACTGATCTTGAACCATTATGTGGCCAAGACTGGTTTTGAAGTTGTTCTTCTCCTCCTGCTTCTACTTCTAAGTCTCACCACACTGAGTTTATGCAGTGACTTATCTCAGGGTTTTGTGCATGCTAGGCAAGCAGTTGAATACAGGCACACCCCAAGGCCATCCTCCTCAAGCATACTAATCATACTTAAAAATAATGTATATTCTTAAGCTGTTCCAAGAAAATATATTAAATGTCCTTACTACAAAAAAAAAAAAAGACTTTTTTGCTGGACGTGGTGGCACACGCCTTTAATCCCAGCACTCAGGAGGCAGAGGCTGGCAGATCTCTGAGTTTGAGGCCAGCCTGGACCACAGGACAGTCAGGGCTGTTACATGGTGAAACCCTGTCTCAAAACACAAAACCAGAAAAAAGTTTTATGTGGCAATAAATTTACTGATAGCTTGATCTGCATATTCCATGATAAAATAATAAATGTTAAGACATCAAAAGTAACCCATATATAATACATAATTGTTATATAGATAATAAATATATAATTTATATATAATTGTGTATTTATTATATAATTATATACAATATATTTTATATGTTTTATATAAGTGCACATATAATATATATATATATATATACATATATATATATATATAAAATTGTCTTCCAATTAAAAGGCCTACCTTTTGCTCAAAATAGTGAGAAAGACTGTATCACCAAGACAGTGACTAGATAGTATTGAAAAGTGGTGGCACAGTGTGACAGGAGCCAATAAACTTGGAGTAACCTGCCTCACAGGTACATGTGTAGAGCACTTAACAGCATGCACAAGGCACCAGCCTCCATCACAAGCACCACGAAAAGACAGACAGACTTTTATGACAGTGACTAAACTTTAAACATATGATATAAGAATCATTTGGTCTTTAGATTTACTTGCCATCCATGTTTATTATAATTTTTTAAATGTTTAAATTGGGCCTAGAGAGATGGCTCAGTGGTGAAAAGCACTTGCTACTCTTTTAGAGGACCTAGGTTCAGCTCTCAGCACCCATATGTTGATTCACAGAATCTGTAACTCCAGTTCCTCTTCTGACCTCTGTGAGTACTAGGAACACACTTGTTGCATGCACACAAAACACTCATACACATAAAAAATGGATAAAAAATTAAAAAGAGGTGAACTGGCCGGGCGGTGGTGGCGCACGCCTTTAATCCCAGCACTCGGGAGGCAGAGCCAGGCGGATCTCTGTGAGTTCGAGGCCAGCCTGGGCTACCAAGTGAGTCCCAGGAAAGGCGCAAAGCTACACAGAGAAACCCTGTCTCGAAAAACCGAAAAAAAAAAAAAGAGGTGAACTGTTGATATAGACTGCACTACAGATGAACCTTGAAAATAGTATACTAAGAAAGAGAAGCTAAGCTCAAAAGGTCACACATTGCGTAATTTTGTTTATATGAAATATTCCAAATAGGCGAATTCATGAGGCCGAGAATAGGTTAGTGTGGCTCAGTTGCAGAGAGGGGGTCGGGGGAGCAGGGTATAGAGAATGCCTGCTTAGTGGATACATGGTTGCTTCCTGTACCAATACATGGGAATGACATAGAGGTGTGGTTGAACAGTGTGAATGTACAAAACATTATTGAAGTGCACACTTTGAAACAGTTCATTTTATATATGAGTTTTGCCTTAATAAAAAAGGAGACCAAGACGAAAGAAAATAAACACTACAGTGGAAGAGATTGACTCCAGTGTATCAGTTCTTTATTAAATGCAAATGTAGGTGAATCTATTGAAAGACCCAAACTGGCGAGTGGGTAAATCAACATGGCTGTTTACAAAAACTCCCTTCAAATATACTGATATTGGAAGGTGAAAAGTGAAAGGAAGGAAATTATATGCCACCTAGTCACTGATCAAACAAAGCAGGAGTAGCTATATTAAAATCAGATAAAGTAAGCGTCAGGGTGTATATTCAAATATTACCATGGATGAAGATGTACGTCGCACAAGGACAAAAGGTTCAATACACCAAGATGACACAGTGATCCACAGTACACACCGAAGAGCACGAAGCAAACAGTGACAAACTTCAAGGAGAACTAGACCAACCTGCAGTTCTGCTGGGCTCTTTAACACATGCAGCAACCCTTGAGACTGTTAGATCAACTATCAGCATACACACAGAACTCACAAACATCCCTGGAGTCAGCAGAAAAACATCTCCCTTGGATTGTCATGTTCATGAGCCAAGGAACACGGGTGGCCTCTGGAAGCTGGAAAGTGTACGATAAAGGAATTCCTCCAAGAGCTTTCAGGAAAGAATGTAGCCCTGTTATCTACAACCTGGCGACACCTGTTTCAGACTTCTTTTTGTTTTACGCACGTGCATGTGGAACTGTCATTTTCTGGAGTGCCATCCATCTGCTTTTGAGAACAGGCTCTCTTCTTTGCCTGGAGCTCATCAACTTGGATAAACTCTGCAGTGGTTTGTAAAAACGCCTCCCACAGTGTCTAGGATTTGAGCATCTGCTTCCTAGTTGGTGGTACTGTTTGGGGAGGTTTAGGAGGTGAGATTTTGCTAGAGGAAGTATTGGGGGGGGGGCTTAGAAACTAAAAGCCTTGTGCCATTTTCAGCGCTCCTCTCCTCTCTCTCTCCTCTCTCTCTCTCTCTCCTCTCTCTCTCTCTCTCTCTCTCTCTCTCTCTCTCTCTCTCTCTCTCTCTCTCTCTCTCTCTCTCTCTCTCTCCCCTCTTTTTCTCTCCCTGCTTCCTGCTTATGTTTGAAGATGTGAGCTCCTAGTTTTCGGTTCCCGCTGCCATGCCTGCCTGCTGATTGCTGCCATGCCTCTCTGCCATGATAGAGACCTCTGGGACCATGAGCCAAAACAAACTTTCTTCCATACAGTGTTTTCGGTGATGTTGTTTCATCACAGCAACAGACTGTCTGGCCCAGGGATCCTCCAATCTCTACCCCCTTGGTGCTTGGATTTTAAGTGTATGCACCTGTCTTAGTTGGTGTTCTATTGCTGTGAAGAGCCACCATGACCATGGCAACTCTCATAAAGGAAAGCATTTAATTGAGGCTGGTTCAGTTTCAGAGGTTTAGTCCATTGTCACCATGGCAGGACTTTGGACTTCCATATATCAGTTGTTAAATATGTGTTGTTTTAAGCAACAAGCCTGGAGTAACTCTTACATAAGGGATAGAAAACTAGTCCAGTCACTGAACAACTGTGTCAACTGTGTGTAATGCATTGCCCAGCAGCAACAGAACAGGCATTCTTCTGAAAAGTGCATGGCATACAAACCAAAGCTGACCAGAAAATGAATCATGAAAATCATTACAAACCCTCAAAAATCAGAATCACAATGGTCCTGACAGGAGAGATCCAGGACTTTGCCTAATACTACTATTCACCACTGATACTGGGTTTCAAGTCTGTTCGTAATGGTTTCATACTAAAAATCAACAGAAAGATAAAAGGGAAATCTCCAAGCTCTTGGCAGTTAAATAGTGTATATCTAAACCTTAGAGCTTTGAGAAGGTTCAGAAGACATTTCATTGACCCAGTGAAACGCAACACATAAATATTTGTGGGAGGCAGTGGAGGTGCAGCTGAGAAAGAAATGTACAGCAAGAAGTACTCAGAAGAGAGCTCCCAATCTGTTTCCCTCTCAAGACTCTGGGAAAGAAGAGAGAAATGAACTCCAAGCATGCAGAAGAGGAAGGAACTAGTAAAGATAAGAGCATGAACTAATGAAATTGAACAGGGAAAAAAATCCACAGGGAAAAATCAACTAATCAAAAGTAACATGAATTTCTCCCTTTTTTGCTTGTTTTGTTTTTTGAGACAGGGTTTCTCTGTGTAACCCTGGCTGTCCTGAAATTCCCTCTGTAGACCGGACTGGCCTCGAACTCACAGAGATCCACCTGCCTCTGCCTCCTGAGTGCTGGGATTAAAGACACTCACCAACATTGCCCAGACTGATTTTATAAAATTTGTCTTCTTCTTCCTCTTCCTCATCTTCCTTTTCTTCTTTATTTTGTTTTTTCAGGGTTTCTCTGTGTTGCTCTGACTGTTCTGGAACTTGCTGTGTAGACCAGGCTGGCCTCAAACTCACAGGGATCTGCCTGCCTCTGCCTCCCAAGTGCTGGGATTAAAGCCCTGAGCCACCACCCACCAGGCAGAGGCTGGTAGTATTCTTAGACCAAGAATACATAAAGCAGTACAAAAAAAGGGAGGGTGGAGGGAGGGAGGATGGATGGGAGGGGGAGGAGAATAAAAAGAGGGGAGGGGAGGGGAGGGAAGGGAAGGGAAGGGAAGGGAAGGGTCAGATCAAGCTGGCCTGGAAGTAAGATAGAGGCTAACATTCTCTAACCAACTCTTGCAACAAGACAAGGGATTCAGGAGAGAGTCACAGTGCATGCTTTTAAAATTACAAAAGGGGGGCTGGAGAGATGGCTCAGAGGTTAAGAACACTGGCTGTTCTTCCAGAGGTCCTGAGTTCAATTCCCAGCAACCACATGGTGGCTCACAACCATTTGTAATGAGATCTGGTGCCCTCTCCTGGCATGCAGGCGTACATGGAGGCAGAATGTTGTACACATAATAAATAAATAAATTTCTAAAAAAAAAAAATTACAAAAGGAAAATACATTTTGAAGAAGGCAGACAGAAAAGTGTTCTCTTATCACCCTTGTATCTCAATTCCAAGCACTGCAGAGCAGGGAGGGGTGCCTATCCTTGGGGACAAGAGAGAATTAAATGCAAGCCTTAGATGTGAAACAGAACCAGTAGGCTGGTGAGATGGTCAGCAGGTCAAGGAGCTTGCCAGCAAGCCTGATGATCTGAATTCAGTTCCCTGGACCCACATGTTGGAAGAAGACTCTTGAAAGTTGCCTTTTGATTTCCACTGTAATATGCACACAAAGTCAATATAACAATTTAAAAAGAAAACTTAATATCAGGCCCACCATGGTGAAAGCTGGTGTCAGACAAAGCTCCCAGATCATTACTGCAAGGCCCAAACTTGCAGACATTGCTTTGGGAACTGTTAGGTCAAGTGGTGGAGAGAACACCTCTACCCTCATACCTCAGGAAGCAGAGTCCGTGCCCAGGCCCACTGTGGTGAGACCACACGCATACACCCAGTAGAAATGGTAGGCCCGTTATATAACTCAACCTCACAGGCAGAGACGCTAAAGAGGCTCCAGAGGCAGGCTGAGATCGGTGTGCCTGGGTCCCAGACTTATCTTTACCAGCCTTGGAGGTGGCAGTATGCTTTTGCCCCTCCTCCTGAGACTGTGCAAGCCCCTAGGACGTAAGATTCATGTGTGATCTAGCTGAGCCCCAATCTTTGTGGCCAAGATGCTTATTAATGTCCATTGGCATATCCTTAACCTCGGGGAGCACAGCTATTCCAGGCCAGCACTCATGAACAGGATTCTGGACTGCCTCCAGCACCCAGCAGAGAGCCGGGCTCCAGTGGGAGAGATTAATGGTTCAGCCTGTGTTCCCACTGACTGGGGCGTGGGCTTTGGTGCTCCACTGCGTGAGTGAAGGTCCTTACTGCCATGAGAATCAGGCACAGCTCAGCTTAGTATCCATTTCAGGGGTCAAAAGTCTATTTTTATCCACACTACCCTGACCTCGAGGAGCATAGCATGGTTCGAGACCCCCCATATTGTGGAAATAGGATTGGGTAATAATCACAAGGCTTTGTTCTGAAATTTAGTGCGGGGCTTAATGAAAACTCATACTGACAAGAACCAAAGCCCCTCATTCCCAGGGCCTTCCTATGAACAGAGCCTCTGGCAGAGCTCCAATGCCAGGGGAAGACACATAGCTTTAGTTTATCAGACCTCTGCTATAGTTAGCATCACTTGTGACTGGTTACAAGGACTGGAGCTCAGATTCCCAACTCAGCAATAAGCAGCCCATGGAAGTATGGGCCCTGCCTGATGGCCAAAGCTGAACAGGGTTGAACCTGGATGCTACTTGGATGGTGGCCTAACATAATATTGAACTGATTTTGAAGGCTGTGTGCTTAGGGTATGCTTGGTGGGTTTAGTGGCCGCAAGTGTGACTTGGAAGCCTGGATTAGTCTATATTCAGTGCCTAAACTTAGGTAAAATTTTACAGTGCCTGACTCAGTAACTGCAGATAGCCATCTAAGCATATCCTGACCCTAGGGGTTATGGGAAACAGACTATTCTCTAAACACTCCGTGTTTTTCTGTTTACAACCATAGAGGACTGGGGACAAACCTGGGCTAAGATTACCTTCTAGTATTGAAACTGTGACCCACAGGGGCAACAGCCGGCTATAGGCAAATCTGGACCTTGGCGCCACCTTGTGCTGACATAGTGGAATTGACTACAGTCCTCAGAGAAAGGCAGCCTACTTAAAATTTCTGAGAAGACAAAAAAGGATATCAGATTCTTCAATGTCGAGATGATGTCACATGTCAACAATTGTGAATATTCGTTTGAAAAACTATGGCATCATCCAGTACTCAAAACAATGACCGACCAGGCACTAATCCACAGGGGAGAACGTTCTGAGAATGTACAACAGCTGCTGTGGGAACTAGGATCAGGAATAAATGATAGAGTGCTTACCTAGCATGTCCAAGGCCTTGGGTTCATTTCCCAGCACTGCAATTAAAAATAGCTTTAAAATGAATAGAAACAATGGTTTTAAGGAAACTCAATGCAAAGAAAAACACAGAGAATACAAGCACTTGAAAAATTGAACAGGATCTCAGTGCCAAGTAGCGGGCTAGCAGCGCGGCCGGCAGGCTGCTCCATCACTGCCACCATCCATTGAACTCTGTAATCTACAAGACCCACTCTGCCACCCAAACCCACCAAAACCCATCATCCTCCCACTGCCCAACCATCTCCCCCCCAACAACATCAGCAGCCCCTAGAGGCACAAACCACCTCTACCAATTGGAAGAAGAGGGTAAGTAACTGGTCTCCCAGCTAAACTGCTCCAATCTCTAGACTCTAAGCCCCAGGGCACAACCCGTGTCCCTCTCCCTCCCATCTCAGGCCCCAGCTAAGAGTCCTGCAGGCGGGCCGCTCCCACCACCGCTGCCACCCACTGGACTCTGTAACCTACAAGACGCACTCTGCCGCCCAAACCCGTCAAGATGAAGTCGCAATTCTGAACACTTATGCCCCATATACAAGGCACCCACATTTGTAAACAGTAACATTACTAAAGCTTAAATCCCCACATCAAAACCCACACATTAATAGTAGGAGACTTCAACACTCAACTCTCACCAATGGACAGGACTGCCAGACTCAAACTTAACAGAGAAATAAGGGAACTAACAGATGTTATGACTCAAATGGACTTAATAGACATCTGTAGGGACATTCCCCCCCAAACACAAAAGACTATACCTTCTTCTCAGCAACATGAATATGGAACATTCTCTAAAATCAACCATATACTTGGTCGCAAAGCAAGTCTCAACAGATACAAAAAGAAAAATTGAAATAACCCCCTGTATCTTATTGGATCACCATGGCTTAAAGTTAGAATTCAACAACAACACAAATTACAGAAAGCCTATAAACTCATGGAAACTGAATAATGCTCAACCTGAATCACCACTGAGTCAAGGAAGAAAGAAAGAAATTAAAGACTTCCTAAAATTCAATGAAAATGAATGCACAACATGCCCAAGCTTATGGGGACACTATGAAAGCAGTGCTAAGAGCAAAGTTCATAGCACTAAGTGCCTACATAAAGAAGTTGGAGAAATCTCACACTAGTGACTTAACAGCACACCTGAAAGCTCTAGAACAAAAAGAAACAAACTTACCCAGGAGGAGCAGACGACAAGAAATAATCTGAGGGGCTGAAATCAATAAAATAGAAACAAAGAGAACAATACAAAGAATCAATGAATAAAAGAGTTGGTTCTTTGAGAAAATCAACAAGATAGACAAACCCTTAACCGAACTAACCAAAAAGCAGAGAGAGAGAGAGCATCCAAATTAACAAAATCAGAAATGAAAAGGGAGGACATAACAACAGACACTAAGGCAATTCACAGAATCATTACGTCATACTTCAAAAACCTCTACTTCACAAAATTGGAAAATATAAAAGAAATGGATAATATTCTCGATAGATACCATATACCAAAATTAAATCAAGACCAGATAAACAATTTAAATAGATCTATTACACCTAAGGAGATAGAAGCCATCATTAAAAGTTTCCCCAACCGGGGGGGGGGGGGCTGGAGAGATGGCTCAGAGGTTAAGAGCACTGGCTGTTCTTCCAGAGGTCCTGAGTTCAATTCCCAGCAACCACATGGCGGCTCACAACCATACGTAATGAAATCTGGTGCCCTCTTCTGGCCTGCAGGTGTATATGCAGACAGAACACTGTATACATAATAAATAAATATTAAAAAAAAAAGTTTCCCAACCAAAACAAAACAAAACAAAAAACCCAGGGCCAGATGGTTTCAGTGCAGAATTCCACAAGAATTTCAAAGAAGAGCTAATACCAGTACTCCTCAAATTGTTCCACACAATAGAAACAGAAGGAATATTGCCAAACTCTTTTATGAGGCTACAGTTACCCTGATACCCAAACCACATGAAGACGCAACAAAGAAAGAGAATTACAGATCAGTCTCCCTCATGAACATTGATGCAAAAATACTCAATAAAATATTGGCAAACCAAATCAAAGAACATACCAAAAAATCATCCAGCATGATCAAGTAGGCTTCATCCCAGAGATGCAGGTATGGTTCAACATATGAAAGTCTGTCAATGTAATACACCATATAAACAAACTGAAAGAAAAACATGTGATCATCTCACTAGATGATGAAAAAGCCTTTGACAAAATCCATCACCTCTTCATGATAAAGGTCTTGGAGAGATCAAGGATACAAGGAACATACCTAAACATAATAAAAGCATTATACAGTTGGGCGGTAGTGGCACACGCCTTTAATCCCAGTGCTGGGAGGCAGAGCCAGGCGGATCTCTGTGAGTTCGAGGCCAGCTTGGTCTACAGAGTGAGATCCAGGACAGGCACCAAAACTACACAGAGAAACCCTGTCTTGAAAAACCAAAAAAAAAAAAAAAAAAAAAAAAAAAAGCATTATACAGTAAGCCAACAGCCAACATCAAATTAAATGGAGAGAAACTCAAAGCGATTCCACTAAAATCAGGAATAAGACAAGGCTGTCAACTCTCTCCATATCTATTCAATGTAGTACTTGAAGTTCTAGCTAGAGCACTAAGACAACAAAAGGAGATCAAGGGGATACAAATTGGAAAGGAAGATGTCAAACTTTCACTATTTGCAGATGATATGATAATACACATAAGTGACCCAAAAAATTCTACCAGGAAACTCCTATAACTGATAAACATGTTCAGTAATGTGGGAGGATACAAGATTAACTCAAACAAATCAATAGACCTCCTATATACAAATGATAAACAGGCTGAGAAAGGAATCAGAAAAAAATACCCTTTACAATAGCCACAGATAATATTAAATACCTTGGAGCAACTTTAACCAAACAAGTGAAAGACCTGTATGATAAAAACTTTAAAGTCGGGCTGGCGAGATGGCTCAGAGGTTAAGAGCACTGGCTGCTCTTCCAGAGGTCCTGAGTTCAATTCCCAGCAACCACATGGTGGCTCTCAACCATCTATAATGAGATCTGGTGCCCTCTTCTGGTGTGCAGGGATACATGCAGGCAGAACATTGTATACATAATAAAGAAATAAATCTTTAAAAAAAAACCAAAACAACTTTAAAGTCTTTGAAGAAGGAAATTGAAGAAGATATCAGAAAATGAAAAGATCTCCCATGCTCTTGGATAGGTAGGATTAACATAGTAAAAATGGCAATCTTACCAAAAGCAATGTACAGATTCAATGCAATCCCCATAAAAATCCCAACACAATTCTTCACAGACCCAGAAAGAACAATACTCAACTTCATATGGAAAACAAAACAAAACAAACAAACAAAAACCAGGATAGCTAAAATAATCCTGTACAATAAAGGAACCTCTGGAGGCATCACCATTCCTGACTTCAAGCTCTACTATAGAGCTACAGTAATAAAAACAGCTTGGTACTGGCATAAAAACAGACACATGGATCAATGGAATTGAATTGAAGATCCTGACATAAATCCACACACCTATGAACACCAGATTTTTGACAAAGAAGCCAAAACTATACAATGGAAAAAAGGAAGCATCTTCAACAAATGTGCTGGCATAATTGGATGTTGACATATAGAAGAATGCAAACAGATCCATATCTATCATTATGCACAAAACTTAAGTCCAAGTGGATCAAAGACCTCAACATAAATCCAGTTACTCTGAACCTGATAGAAGAGAAAGTAGGAAGTAGTCTTGAATGCATTGGCACAGGAGACCACTTCCTGAATATAACACCAGTAGCACAGACACAGAGAGTAACAATTAATAAATGGGACCTCCTGAAACTGAGAAGCTTCTGTAAGGCAAAGGCCATGGTCAATAAAACAAAACAGCAGTCCACAGAATGGGAAAAGATCTTCACTAACCCCATATCTGACAGAAGACTGATCTCTGAAACGTATAAAGAACTCAAGAAACTAGACATTAGAATATCAAATAATCCAATTTAAAATGGTGTACAGATCTAAACAGAATTCTCAACAGAGAATCTCAAATGGCTGAAAGACATTTAAGGAATTGCTCAACATCCTTAGTCATCAGGGAAATACAAATCAAAACGACTCTGAGATACCATCTTACACCTGTCAGAATGGCTAAGATAAAAAACAATGATGAGCCAGGCGGTGGTGATGCACGCCTTTAATCCCAGTGCTCGGGAGACAGAGCCAGGCGGATCTCTGTGAGTTTGAGGCCAGCCTGGTCTCCAAAGTGAGTTCCAGGAAAGGCGCAAAAGCTACACAGAGAAACCCTGTCTCAAAAAATCAAAAACAAAAACAACAACAACAAAAAAAACCAATGATGACAGCTTATGTTGGAGAGGATGTGGAACAAGGGGAACACTCCTCCACTGCTGATGGGAGTGCAAACTTGTACAGCCACTTTGGAAATCAATGCAATGATTTCTCAGAAAACAGGGAATCAGTCTACCTCAAGTCCCCTACTCTTGGGCATATACCCAAAGGATGTCCAATCATACCACAAGGCCACTTGCCCAACTATGTTCATAGCAGCATTATTTGTAATAGCCAGAACCTGGAAACAACCTAGATGCCCCTCAACTGAAGAATGGATAAAGAAAATGTGGTACATTTACACAATGGAGTATTACTAAGTGGTAAAAAAAAAATGACATCATGAAGTTTGCAGGCAAATGATTGGAACTAGAAAAAGATCATCCTCAGTAAGTTAACCCAGACCCAAAAATACAAACACAGTATGTACTCACTCATAAGTGGATGTTAGATATAAAGCAAAGGATAACCAGGCTACAATCCATAGCCCCAGAGAAGCTAGATAATAAGGAGGACCATGAGAGGGATGCATGGATTTCCCTGGGAAGGGGGAAATAGATGAAATCTCGTGGGTAAACTGGGGGTGGGTAGAGAAGAGGGCATGGGGAACAGGAACATGAGGGATCCATATGGCCTAGTTAGGAAAGGGATGGAGAGGGAGAGCAATGAAAGAGATATCTTGATAGAGGGGTCATTATGGGGTTAGGGAGAAACCTGGTGCCAGGGAAACTCCCAGGAATCCACAAGGATGACCCCAGATTAGACTCCTAGCAATAGTGGAGAGGGTGCCTGAACTGACTTTCTCCTGTAATCAGATTAGTGACTACCCTAATTGTCATTCATAGAACTTTCATCTAGTAACTATGGAAGCAGATGCAGAGATCCACAGCCAAGCATTGGGCCGAGCTCCTGGAGTCCATTTCAAGAGAGAGAGGAGGGGTTCTATGAGCAAGGGGGGTCAAGATCATGACAGGGAAACCCACAGAGACAGCTGACCCAAGTTCGTGGGAGCTCATGGACTCTGGACCGACAGCTAGGGAGCCTACATGGGACCGACCTAGGCCCTCTGCATGTGGGTGACAGCTGTGTAACTTGATCTGTTTGTGGGGCCCCTAGCATTGGGAGCAGGCTCTGTCCCTGGCGCATGAGCCAGCTTTTTGGAACTTATTCTTTGTTTGATTGTTTTTGTTTTTTCAAGACTGTTTCTCAGTGTAGCCCCAGCTGTCCTGGAACTCACTCAGTACCAGGCTAGAATTCAGAAATTCACCTCCCTCTGATTCCTGAGTGCTGGGATTAAAGGTATGTGCCACCACTGCTTGGTTATGATGCAATTTTTTAACCTTGTCTTCCAACCCACATTCTCTGTTTTCAGCATGGTCCACTGGAGTGGTAAGGTTTTTCATTTTTGTTTGTTTGTTTGTTTTCTGTTTGTTTGTTTGTTTGTTTTTGCTTATTGAGTTATTTATTTCCAGCACTTTAGTTGGCTTTTATTCAGCAATTTTAAATAGTGCATTCTGCTTTCATATTTTGGATCAACTTTAGCATTTCATTCAGCTCTTGTTTTAGGTCTTCTGAGTATATTCATATCCTCTTTGAGTTATTTGACATAGGTATAATCATTCTCTTGAATTCGTTGTCTGGAAGATCTTCCAGGTCATTCTCATTAGGGTTCATTGCTGTGGCATTAGTCATTTTGGAAGGGGCGTGTTGACTTGTCTTTTTGTGTTATTCCGTTTCTGCACTGGGGCTTGCGCATGGGATGTGCTTTACTAGCCATGCCCTTCTTTTTGCCGAGATCACCTGTCTTCTTTCAGTATAGGCATGCGCAATGTTCAGGATGGGGCTGCTTTGTAAGATGGTGGAGATGTTTTCTTTCATGGAACTGCTACTGAGAGCAGAAGGTTCCATCCCTAGTCTTCCTTTGAGTGTCTGCTCTGTCTGCAAGAACAGACACTCTCCAAGGCTTAGCCCTTCTCCAAGGGAAGGCTTAGCCCTCCCTTGCTGCTCCTCTACTTCGCTGACTTCTAGTATGACTTGCTCTACCCTGAGTAAGCGCCGGTCAAGCTGGGGGGCTGGAGGCAGGAGGGCGCCAAAGCTGGGTGTGTAGTCAGGTCTACAGGCAGGACATAACTGAAAGTGTTGGCAAGGATGATCCCAGAGGAGACAGGGGCTTATAGGGTGAGGAGCCAGGAGCCCAGTCTGGGGTATGGAGGAGTCAGGAGGCCTATGGTGTAGGGCAGAATGGTGCTTAACCAGTGGTCAGAGATACTGCTTATAGGAGCAGAGCCTACCTGATGGCACTCAGAGGAGGGGTGAGGGAAGTCCCAGGGAGCCTAGCAGGTCTATGGGATAGGAAGGAGCAGGCCTATCTGGTGGTGGAGGGAAAAGGAGTCCCGGAGGAGTTGAAAGAAAATTTTGTTGTTATTGGTCTTGACTTCTTGATTATGATATCAAGAACACAGGAAATAAAGGGAAAATAGACAAGTGGAACTATTTTAGGCCAGGATGTTTTGGCACAAAAAAAAAAGGTGAAAAAACAACCTATGAATTGGATTTTTTTTCCTGCCATGTGTTTGATGAAGGGTTTGTGTGAAAAGTATAAAAGGTGCTATTTCAACTCTAAGGCAAAAACAAAACAAAGAGCAAACAAAAATACAACAAAAGTCACCACCTCCCCTCCCCTCCCCTCTAAAGAACAGTTTTAAAGTGGGAATCGGGGGATGGCTCAGTCATTAAGAATACTTGCTTTGCAATTATGAGGATCAGAGTTCAGATCTCAGAACCCATGTAACAAGCCAGGTGTCCCTGCAAAGGCCTGTAACTCCAACTCAGGGTTGCTGGGGTTTGCTGGCATCCAGCCTAGTTGAGACATATAACTCAAAGTTCAAGGAAAGATACTGCCTCATAGAAATAGGTAGAGAGCAATAGGAAATTCCCAATGCCATCTCTGGTCTCCACACACATGTACAGGCAAATGTACAGCTGCATGCACACCACCATGTACAAACTCACAAAGACACGTGTAAATGCATACCAAAAGTCTACTAGGATGACTGATTAAAAAAAAACAGAAAAGAAAACAGTATTGCTGCAAATATGGAGCTATTTGAACCCTTCACGTTGCACACACAATGGTACAGCATTTCTAAAAATGATATGGACACTACTGAAAATCAATTGAAAGCAACCCTAACATGAGTTGCAGGTACCTCACTCTTGGATATATCTACAAAGGGACAGGACGGGAGATCAAAACAAATTCCCAGCAATGACTTGGATTTGCCTGCAATTTGCTAAACTGTGATCAGCAACTGTGACAGCTGCAGACTTCTTCAGCACCTTCAGAAGTCCATGGCTTAGTGGGGATGCTAGGGGCTTCCTGTCTATCCATTCTCAACCACGCGATGTCCCTCTTGGTTCAGGACTGAATTTATCTGGGGACGTGGGATTGTAGGTGCTGCGTACTTTGCTCCCTGCATGCTAGGGCCTGCATGCTCTGTAGCATCTCTATGCCACCTCTTCTCCCTGCAGTATTCTCCCTCAACAACTCCTGTGGACTAGCAATTGTGTTTCTTTGTTCTGGTCCTCTGTTATGGAGAGAAATGCAGCAGACACTTCTGGTCAGCCACAGTGCTAATGACAGCTACTGCCTCCTTATTTGTTTAAAAGGGCTCTCTGTCCATTTTTTTTCCTTCTGGAATTTCTGTGCTGCACATGTATTGGTTAGTTTATTTCTTATAGATCCTGTAGGCTTTCTTGGTTCTTTTCCACATTTTTTGCTCAGACTAGATAATTTTTAAATAATCTGTCTTTGAATTTTCTCATTCTTTCTCCTTGTTGGTCTTGCCTGCTTTAGAGGCTCTGGACTGAATTGTTCAATTCATTTATCCTATTATTCAGCTCTAGAAGTTGTTTAATATTCTTGGTATTCTTATTTTGTTCACATCTCATCTTGCTGATCTCATTTAGTTGTGTATGTGTGTTGCAGAGACTTAGGGATACTGTGAATCATGGAGATCAGTGAGAATTTACAAAGACTTTCTTTAATAGAACTACTTTAAATTATTTGTCATGTGAATCTTAGATTTCTGTGTGCATTTATCTTCATTGTCAACTTGACTGATTTGGAATCACCCAGGAGACTCTAGTGTTGTGGGATATTTGTACACTGTGTGAAGATGCATTGCTGTGATTGGTGTAATGAAGAGCTGAATGGCCAATTGTAGCAGGAATCTTAAAAGGTCTTATTAGTAAAAACAAACGTGGAGCCAGGTATTGGAGTGAACGCTGAATGATCAGAGAAACAGAACAAGCCACAGCCACCTCACCTTGCCAACAGCTGATCCTGTTTCCTCAGACTGGAAGCCTCTGTGTGTGTCTGAATGGATCTCAGCTGAACTGCTCTGAAAGCTTAACCAGCTCTAGTTCCTGGTTTTCACGCCTTATATACTTTCCTGCTTTCTGCCATCACTTCCTGGGATTAAAGGCGTGACTCACCATGCCCGGCTGTTTCCAGTGTGGCCTTGAACTCGCAGAGATCCAGATGGATTTTTGCCTCTGGAATGCTAGGATTAAAGGTGTGTGTGCCACCATTTTCTGGCCTCTATATCTAGGGGCTGTTCTGTTCTCTGACACCAGATAAGTTTATTAGAGTGTACAATATTTTGGGGAACACAATACCACCACAGCCAATAGCTAGGCAGGAGGTATAGGTGGGACCTCCAGGCAGAGAAAAACTCTGGGAAGAAGGTGGCAGCGGAGTTGCCAGTCAGATGCAGAGGAAGCAGCATGGGCAGTATGGCGATGAGGTAACACCACATGGCAGAATGTAGATTTATATAAATATAGGTTAATTTAAGTTGTAAGAATTAGTTAGGAACAAGCCTAAGCTAAGGCTGAGCTTTTATACTTAATAAGTTTCCCTGTCATTATTTGCATGCTGGTGGTCCCAACGAAAAAGTACGGCTATGAATCTAGGTGTGTCTGTAAGGGTATATGTCCAGAGACATTTAATTGGGGAAGGAAGACATTAAGAAAGACCTCAAATGTGTGTGGTAGCATCACATGGCCTGGTGGCGAAAGAATGAATGAAAAAGGAACACTAGCATTCATAGTTATCTTCTGTCTGACTGTGCATACCACGTGACTGGCCATCTCACACTCCTGCCAGGGTATCTTCCCTGGCAGGATGGACTTTGCTCTTGACCCATGAGCCAAACAAATCCTTCTTCAGTTAACTTACTTCTTGTCAGATCACAGTGATGATAAAAGGAACTAGTGTATTTCTTTTGTTAAAATAGTTTTTGGAGGGTTGGGGAGTCATGCCTTGGTGTGCACACCTGGACATCAGTGGACAACATGTGAAGTTTGTTTTTCCTGGGGGTTGACTCAGGTCATCAAGCTTGGCTGCAATTATCCTTACCTGCTGAGCCATCTCACCAACCCTTGGATTTCTTTAATGTTAGCTAATTAAGATTTTTTTGTTCCATTGGTAATACAATGTTGTATATGAAACTTAATCCTTAATGCAACTGTGTCTCTACTGTGTCACTACTGTTAGATGATTAGATCACGAGGACCCTTCTCTCATAAATAGATTAATATTTTTTTTTTGACACAGGATGTCTTAGTTAGGGTTTACTATTGCTGTGAAGAGACACCATGACCATGGCAACTCTTATAAAGAAAACATTTAATTGAGGATGACTTGCTTATAGCTTCAGAGGTTCTGTCCATTATGATTGTGAAGGGGAGCATGGCAGCATGCAGGCAGATGTGGTGCTGGAGATAAGTGTCTTACATCTTGACTCAGAGGCAACAGGAAGTCAACTGACGGTCACACTGAGTGAAGCTTGAGAAAAGACCTCAAAGCCCTCCACCACAGTGACACACTTCCAACAGAAGGTGTGGCCCAGATTAAAGGTGTGCCCCTCAAGGTCTGGATTAAAGGGGTGGGTCATCCGGCCTTCTCCAACAAGACACTTCCTCCAATGATCCCACACCTTCTAATAGTGCCACTCCCTATGAGTTTATGAGGGCCAAATACATTCAAACTACCACACAGGGTCTCATGTAGCCCAAACTTGCCTTGAATTCACTATGAAATCACACCATGCCCTTTATATTATTATAGCAGCACAAAAAGGCAAGAAAATATGTCTCTGATTCTTTTTATTTTTGATAGCTTAGCTTGCTGTCCATACATCTGAAGACATGGTTACCTCTATCCCGTGTGTGTGTGTGTGTGTGTGTGTGTGTGTGTGTGTGTGTGTGTGTGTGTGTGTTCATGTTTGTGCCAGTTCCCCAGGGAGTTGTGACGCCAGTGTGAGTGCTGGGAACTGAACTCAGGTCTTCTGTAACAGCAGTGAGTGAGTCATCCTAACTGCTGAGCCATCTCTTCAACCCCTTGCTTTTTTTTTTTTTTTTTTTGTCACAGGGTCTCATGTAGCCCAAACTTGCCTCGAACTCACTATGTAGTTGAGGCTGACCTTGAACTCCTGATTCTCCTCTTTTACCTTCCAAGTGCTGGGATTGCAAGCATGCACCACCACACCTGGCCCATGTACCTTCTTTTAATCTCTGCAGGCTGCTGAGAGTTGTCCATCCTCTTTAACTAAGGGACTGTTCCGCAGTGCTCTTAAAGGATAAAGATGTTAATTACATGCATTCTTTGCTCTTTTCTACAGGGAGAAGTCCTGAGGCAAATCTACGGATCTTTTGAAACACTGAGATGGAATGGCTTGGGAGAGGGGCTGATGTGGGCACAGTGACACAGTAGCTCTTTGTACTTATTTCAAAGCATTGAGGCTCAGTTTGGTGCTTATCTGAGACATTGCAACTTCCTTTTTATTTTTTAAATTTTTGTTTTTGTGTGTGTCCGTGTATATGTATACATGGTGATGGTACCTTCAAATGCCAGAGAGCCCAACAGATCCCTGGCTCTGGAGTTACAGGCAGTTATGAAATACCCAACATGGGTGCTGAGAACCAAGGTCAGGTCCTGTGAAAGAGCAGCATGCACTCTTAACTGCTGAGCTACCTCTACAGTCCCTATGCCAACTTCCAAATTAAACCATGGAATTCTTGCCAGGTGGTGGTGGCCCACACCTTTAATCCCAGCAGAGGCAGAGGCAGGCGGATCTCTGAGAGTTTGAGGCCAGCCTGGTCTACAAAGCAAGTTCCAGAGCAGTCAAGGCTACACAGAGAAACCCTGTCTCAAAAAACAAAAACAAAAAATTGTGGACTTCTCCAGGGTATTTTGATCCAAATAGTTATAGGCTGTCCTTGTTACTGAGGGGAGACATTGGTAGAAAATTTTATACTGCTTTCTTGTTGTCAAACCCAGTTAGAACTGGTTTTGAATTCCTGCTGTGCTGCAGGAGAGGTATACAAATATTGTATTATTTGCGTTTCACATCCTTTAGCATTAAAATGGAACTAAGAATACATGGTTCTGTATAAAGTGACACACATCTGTGTCCATTCAATGAATGATATCCATTACATTATTATTATTACATTAGGTAGTACAATTACAGGGACTTTCCAAGTTGGAATTATGCAGATAACTGTGCTTAAAAACAAGTTGAAGAATGAGATAGAAGTCTATCTATCACTCACTTATCCCTCTTTTCATAAATTAAAAAATTACTCTTAATTTTTATTTCATGTGTGTATGTGTCTGTCTGTGTGTCTGTGTGTACATGTACATGTGGGAGAGGATGCCATATAGGCCAGAAAAGAGCATCAGATCTCTGGAGCTCTAGGTACTAGTAGTTTTGAGCTGCCTGATGGTGGCTACTATGACTACACTCAGGTCCTCTGCAAGAGCAGCAAGTGCCCTTAAGCACCAAACCACTTCCTCGGCCCCTTCTCTTTTCATTTCTGGACTAATTCCTATGTGGATTGTTAGTCATCATAGAAACCTTGCTGTTCAAATGCTTCTTACCTATTTTGACACAGACAAGGCATGTGCAAACAGACTCAATGACAAATGGACCTAGATGTAGCCATATCAGAACTTGTTAGCACTAAGTGTCTAGGACCAGGCAACACTGTATGGTAGTTTGGATAAAGATCCACACAAGGCTCCAAATTCAAATAAGAAATTCAGATAGCAGGAAGAGTGCAGCAAAAGAGAGAATTTGACTACCAAATATCTCCATGGTGGCTGCCAGGAGCAGGCTCTGATGTTTCCAGTACAGGTGATGTTGCCATTTGTGTTTATAGTCCCTGAGAAGGGAAGAAAAACAGTACTGAAAAGGTCTAGAAAGGAATGTGGTCAGGGCAAGGACTTCAACAATCCAAGCCACTACCATCCTCAAGAAAGAAATAAAATTGCCAGGCAGTGGTGGTGCACACCTTTAATCCCAGCATTGAAGAGGCAGAGGCAGGTGGATCTCTGCAAGTTTGAGGTCAGCCTAGGCTACAGAATGAATTCGAGTACAGCCAGGGCTACACAGTACAACCCTGTCTCAAAAAACAAATAAACAAAAAAAGCAATAAAATCAACTTACAAATTTAAAAGTAATCTTCCCTATTCGCCAACCGCTACAGTTGCTAAGACTCAACAACTTCCTAATCATTTCCTAAACTATTTTTATCAGGATTACTGTATTCTACTTCTCGTCCCACAGCAAGCTTCTGTTTAGCTTCAAATTCAAGCTTTGTGTCTTTGAGAAACTATACTCTAAGGGCTAGAGATAGAGTGCTTACCTAGCAAGCAAAAGGCTCTGGGTGTCAATTTCCCAGCATTACATAAAAAGACAGCTAGGGGCCTGGAGAGTTGACTCGGTGATTAAATCACTTCCAGCTTTTGCAGAGGACCTGAGTTCAGTTCCTGGTACCCACATGGCAGCTCACAATCATCTGTGACTCTAGTTCCTGGGGATCTGATGCCATGGTCTGACTTCCATGGGCACCAGGAATGCACATGGTACACATGCATACATTCAGGCAAAATACACATGCACATTAAGTATCTGAAGACTGACAGAAAGACTCTTATAAATACTTGTTGCAGTAGTGCCCACGCTACCACCACCTGTTCACCATGTCTGAGTGAGGGGCTGTGGATTAAAAAATAGAGACAAGAAACAGCGGGTCATTCGCCGGAGCAGAATGCCGAATGCTGTTTATTGAAAGAGGGAGGAAACCTTAAATACAGGCTTACAGCACAATGGAGGAACCCTGGAGGGCTGAAGTTTGCTACTGAATGTTCTACATTCTTGCACCTAAGCTGTTTACACCAAATGCAGGATACAGAAACAAAGAACCTCTGGTGAGCATTCAGTAAGAAGGAAACCTGCAGGGAATCAGCAAAGGGAGGACATCTGGTCAATCTCGGCAAGCAAGGCAGCAGCTACTCAAATTGGGGGGCAAGGGCCCTACAGGTCCCCCCTTTTTACTAAAAAATGAGCTTCTGACTTAGGTTGCGTGGGACGACAGCAGGTCACCTTACCCATCATGGAGACACCTGCCCAGGCCACACAGGCGCTCTGCCTTAGGTTGGTGAGCCCCCCCCCCCCCCCCCCCCCCCCCCCCCCCCCCCCGCCCCAGGCATTACCCATCTCTGAATACTCATTATCATACAGACTCAACCACGTGAGCTGTAGAGTTAACTGCTGCCAAAGATCTCAAAGTGGCGCTGGACTTGCAATCTGTGCAACACAGAAAAAAACAACAGAAGTCCTAACTCACCCATAAGCCAGGAAGCTAAAGGCAATTGAGCCATTCCCTTCCTTAAAGAGCCTTACTGCAAATTGGAGTCCTCATAAGGTGGTATCCCATAGGCAAGTGGAACGTGAGTTTTATAAATTTTATAACTTTCAAAGCCAATTGAAATGTATATAACTGTTGAATTAAATTTATCATGCCCAATAGAATGAAAGAGTAATTAACTGCGGTAGCTACTTTTGCTGTCAGGGTCTCCATTGTGCTAGCTGTAGCCCTACAAATACATACATACATTCCAACCCAATACAAATGCTGCATTCAGGATGTGGTGCTAGGGGATGGTTGTTTGCAGAGGAAGCAGAGCTTGAGCATCCATCCTGACACCTCTAATGATCTAACCCTCATTGTTGTTTCAGGGTCTAGAGTCCTAGCTATGTTTCTTGTCCTTGGCTAGGAACAAAGACATCCCACACTCATAAAAAACTCCTGCTATGCCACTGCTCATCTGCTTCCTGGTATCTGACTTCTCATTTAAATGATGATAGACCTAATTTCTTGATAACTGAATCATGTATAAAGTATTTGTTTATGATTTTCCACCACTTAAGAAAAACACATCATTCCATCACATAGTACACATTTCTTCATACGCTACAATAAACAGAATTCTGTCAGATGGCAAGATGACAATGTGAGATAATTGTTAATGAATTGGCAGGAAGCCCATCAGTATTCCCAACAAATAAATGAAGTAATGATTTTTTTACTGACTAGCCCAAAAGTTGGCAGAAATAATTACATAGAAACCTAAGTATTCATATGCTCCCATTTCAGTGTAAAAATAAATGCCATAACCACAAGCCTAGGAGATTAAAATCAGCAACTAGAGCATTTGACTAAACTGACATTGCATTAATCCTCTTTATAAAGCAGTGATTTTTATAAATGAGATGCAGCTTCTTGCCAAAGACAGGATGGGCTCCTTGGCTCAACAGTATTGGAGCTAGAGATGAAAAGTGCTTTCTAGAGTAGCCTATGCCTCTGATAACCTTTGGCTCCAACAGAGAACAGAAAGCACTATGCTTTCCACAGAAAGGTCAGAGAAAATGTACTACAAAATTTCTGGAGAAACTGCTAAATTAATTCACAGAGTAATGTCACTAAAACTTGTTCTGCAGGGTCCTAGAACACACTCAACCCAATTATATGGTGGTACAAGATGTAGCTCCATATTTTGCTAGGATTCTTAGTTATAATTTGTTAGTGATACACAGCATAAAATAGATTTAAATCGTGACATAGAAAAGAGAAAATTGTGTGTGGGAATAGAAGAGTAGGAGGGTTTTTTATGTGATCAAAGTTATTCATTCCAAATAGCTTTTTTATAACTGTGTGATATTTATGTAAGTCCCATGGTAATACCAAAGGGAAAACACCGATGATAGATACACAAGAGATAAAGGAATGGGCACAGCACTATAGAAGACCACCACATCACAAAAGGATGAAAGAATGCAAAGGATCTATAAAAGGACAATTAATAAAATGACAACAGTAAGTCCTTAATAAATCCTTGAATGTAAATGAATTCAATTCTCTGATCAGGAGACACACGAAGTGATTGAAAGTGTATAACAAAAAGACACAACTGCATGCTATCTACAAGAGTCTACTTTACCTTTAAGGGCACACAGAGACTAAGAATAAAATGGTGGAAAGGGATATTTATGCAAATGGAAACCAAAGGAGAGCATGAGTGACAGCACCTAAGACAAAATGAGCTCTAATTCAAAAATCATCACGAGAGACAAAGATGGGCAGTCTATAATGATAAAAGTTTCAACTCATCAGAAAGCTATACCATCTATAAATGCATATACATACAACACAATAGCGTCTACATATAGGAAACTAGTAGGACCAAGGGAGAAATTGACATCTATGAATTAATAGTAGAAAGCTTTGGTACTATGCTTTCAACAATGGATGAATCTTCCAGACATAGTCAATAAGGAAATGTTGGACTTGAGCTATATTTTAGAACAAATGGACCAAGAAGACATATATAGAACATTCTATCCAATAGTAGCACAGTCCACATTCTTCACAAGTACACATAAAATATCCCTCCAGAATAGATCATATGTTAAAGCCACAAAAAAAAAAAACCCACAACAACTCTTAGTTGGTTTAAGAAGACTGAATTCATATCAAGTAGAACTAGAAATCTGTCAATAGTAGGAATGCTGGAAAATTCATAGTAGAAATTAAGCCATGTGTTCCTGAACAATCAGTGGGTCAAATAAAAAAACCAAAAGATTCAAAAGATTAATTAATGCTGGGCAGTGGTGGCGAACGCCTTTAATCCCAGCACTTGGGAGGCAGAGCCAAGTGGATCTCTGTGAGTTCGAGGGAAGCCTGGTCTACACAGCGAGATCCAGGACAGGCACCAAAACTACACAGAGAAACCCTGTCTTAAAAAAAAAAGCATTAATTAACAATGCCTAATTAATGATAAGACAAATGAAAGTGAAATCTAAACATATCAAAACCTATGGGATAAGTATAAAACCCTGTTTAAGACAAAGGTTCTCTTAATAAGTACCTATACTAAAGTAAGATCTCAGAGTGAGGACATACCCCAGTGGATAAAGTAATTGCTGTGTAAGCATTAGGACCTGAGTTTGGATTACTTGAACCTGAAGGGAGACATGGTAGCAAGCTTGTTTCTCTAGCTTCTTGCCTTCCTGTTGACCCCAAGTCATGGCTAGCCAGGAAAGATGCTTATCAATCACTGTCCTAGTTCTTTTTTTTTCTGCTGTCATAAAATACTAACCAGAATCAAATTGGGGGAGGAAAGGGTTTATTTGGACATCATCAAGGGAAGCCAAGGCAGGAACTCAAAGCAGGAACCTGGAGGCAGGAATTGAAGCAGAAGCCAGGGAAGACTGCTGATTATGGGCTTGCTCGTCATGGCTTGCTCAGCCTGCTTTCTTGTACAGCTCAGGAGCACCTCCCCAGCAATGGCACTACCTGCAGTGGGCTGGGACAACAGTAAGCTAAAAAGGGAAACTTTCAAATCTCCTTCCTATCCCCCACTTTCTGTGAAAACTATAAAGTATCCTTATGTTACCACATGGGCTGAACTCTGTTGTTCAGCTTTCTACAGGCCCATGTTGGAACACCAAAATGTAGTTGGTTGTTTTTGCTCTTTACTCTTTGCAGGGGTCTGCCACCCAGCTCCCAAATAAATCATACACGGAGGCTTATTCTTATTTTTAAATGCCCGGCCTTAGCTTGGCTTATTTCTAGCCATATTTTCTTAACTTTTAATTATCCCATCTACCTTTTGCCTCTGGGCTTTTACCTATCTCTTACTTCTATAGATACTACTTTCACTCATTCCATGGCTTGCTGGGTAGCTGAGTGGCTGGCCCCTAGCATTCTCCTCTCCTTCTCTTGCTCTTTCTTTTTTTTCTCCCAGATTTCTACTTTTATTTATTCTCCCTGCCTGCCAACTCCACCTATCCTTTATTCTGCCTCACTATTGGCCATTCAGCTCTTTAATAGACCATCAGGTGTTTTAGACAGGCATGGTTACACAGCTTCACAGAGTTAAACAAATGCAACATAAAAGTATGCAACACATCTTTGCATCATTTTTTAAAAATTTTTATTTTATAATTTAACTTAATTTTACATATCAGCCACGGATTCCCTTGTCCTCCCCCATCCCGGCCCCCCCACCTTCCCCCCAGCCCACCCCCCATTCCCATCTCCTCCAGGGCAAAGACTCCCCTGGGGATTGAGTTCAACCTGGTAGATTCAGTCCAGGCAGGTCCAGTCCCCTCCTCCTAGGCTGAGCCAAGTGTCCCTGCATAAGCCCCAGGTTCCAAACAGCCAGCTCATGCACTGAGGACAGGTCCTGGTCCCACTGCCTGGATGCCTCCCAAACAGATCGAGCTAATCAACTGTCTCACTTATCCAAGGGCCTGATTCAGTTGGGGACTCCTCAGCCATTGGTTCAAAGTTCATGTGTTTCCATTAGTTTGGCTATTTGTCCCTGTGCTTTTTCCAATCTTGGTCTCAACAATTCTCGTTCATACAAACCCTCCTCTTTCTCGCCAATTGGACTCCCAGAGCTCCACCTGGGGCCTGGCCATGGATCTCTGCATCCGGTTCCCTCAGTCATTGGATGAGGTTTCTAGCACGACAATTAGGGTGTTTGGCCATCCTATCACCAGAGTAGGTCAGTTTGGGCTGTCTCTCGACCATTTCTAGTAGTCTATTGTGGAGGTATCTTTGTGGATTTCTGTGGGCCTCTCTAGCACTTTGCTTCTTCCTATTCTCATGTGGTCTTCATTTACCATGGTCTCTTATTCCTTGTTCTCCCCCTCTGTTGTTGATCCAGCTGGGATCTCCCGCTCCCCCAAGCTCTCTTTCCCTCGACCCTCGCCCTTCACAACCCCCACTCATGTCCAGGCTGTTCATGTAGATCTCTTCCATTTCTCCGTCATTGGGTGATCCCTGTGTCTTTCCCGGGGTCCTGCTCTCTAGGTAGCCTCCCCGGAGTTGTGAGTAGCAGTCCAGTCATCCCTGCTTTACATCTAGTATCCTCCTATGAGTGAGTACATACCATGTTTGTCTTTCTGAGTCTGGGTTACCTCACTCAGGATGATTTTTTTCTGGTTCCATCCATTTGTCTGCAAACCTCATGATGTCATTGTTTTTTCTCTGCTGAGTAGTACTCCATTGTGTATATGTACCACATTTTATTTATCCATTCTTCAGTTGAAGGGCATCTAGGTTGTTTCCAGGTTCTGGCTATTACAAACAATGCTGATATGAACATAGCTGAGCAAGTGCTCTTGTGGTATGATTGAGCATTCCTTGGGTATATGCCCAAGAGTGGTATAGCTGGATCTTGGGGGAGATTGATTCCCAATTTTCTAAGAAAGCACCATATTGATTTCCAAAGTGGTTGTACAAGCTTGCATTCCCACCAGCAGTGGAGGAGAGTTCCCCTAGCTCCACATCCTCTCCAGCATAAGCTGTCTTCAGTGTTTTTTATCTTAGCCATTCTGACACGTGTAAGGTGGTATCTCAGAGTCGTTTTGATTTGCATTTCCTGATAATTAGGGATGTTGAGCAATTCCTTAAATGTCTTTCAGCCATTTGAGTTTCCTCTGTTGAGAATTCTGTTTAGTTCTATAGCCCATTTCTTAATTGGACTGTGGGCAGCACCATTGCATAGGCTAGGGTCCTGGGACTAACAAAAAAGATAAAGCAAGTTGAATTCATTTCTTTCTGCTTCCTGATGAGGGAGTTGCTTTCACTACCACACCTTCCCCATCATGATGGCCAAATATACCTTTCTGTATTTAAGTTGCATTTTGTCACAGAATCAATAAAAGTAACTAACAGAGAAAATTGGTACCCACGAGTGTGTAGGGGGGTCATTGTTATGACAGCCTGCTCATGTGGGTTTGGGACTGGTTTGCAGGAGTAATGTGGAAGAGTTTGGAGCAGCAGGCTAGCAAAGCCCTAGAATACTCTAAGGAGAGCTTAAAGAGCCATTTTGGTGGAGATTTGATGACCAGCATGTGAAGAAAAAAAATATATAGTGGAGGCACATTTCAGAGGTTTCAGAGAGGAGCAAGGATTCCATTGGAAACTGGGTAAGAAATGATTCAGGTTATACTCTGTTAAGAATCTGACTTCTTAGCCAGGTGATGATGGTGCACGCCTTTAATCCCAGCACTCGGGAGGCAGAGGCAGGTGGATCTCTGTGAGTTCAAGGCCAGCCTGGTCTACAGAGCGAGTTTTAGGACAGCTAGGGGTATTACACAAAGAAATCCTGTCTTGAAAAACGACAAAAAAGAAAGAAAAAAGTTGTAAAAAAAAAGGTTGGTGCAGGAAAATCAGCTGTATTCATTAAAGAGATTAGTGCCATTAAAGAAAATCTTGTGTGTGTGCAGAGACGATAAGAAAGATGGAAGTATTAACTCTGTGTCATTGTGTATTGGAAGTTTGTAGCTTGCCTTTTGATTTTACAAGGCTCACAGTTAGGGGTTGTATTGAATCTCTGAAAAGGCTTTGGATTTTGAATGATGTTAGGACTGTGGGGACTTTTGAAGTTGGAACAAATGAATTTTGCTTTATGAGCTAGCTATGAGCCTATGGGGAGGCAGGGTGGAAAGTTACAATTTGAACGTTACCTGCTTGTGCCAGGTTGACAAGGGGTAGACTTGTGATGGTTAATCTTCACTGTCTAGTAGACTGCATTTAGAATCACCGGAGAGACAAACCTCTGGGCATGCCTGTAAAGGAATGTCTGGATAGTCGAACTGAGGTGAGAAGATCCACCCTGAATGTGGATGGCTCATTCCTTGCACTCTGCTTCCAGACTGAACTGCTGTGGGATGGTCTGTATGTCAAATGTGTTGCTGATTGGTCAATGAATAAATCACTGATTGGTCAGTGGCCAGGCAGGAAGTAAGGTGGGACTAACAGAGAGGAGAATTGAGAGAAGTGGAAGGCTGTGTCGGAGAGACACTGCCAGCCGCCATGATGACAAGCAGCATGTGAAGATGCCGGTAAGCCACGAGCCATGTGGCGAGGTATAGATTAATGGAAATGGATTAATTTATGCTGTAAGAACAGTTAGCAAGAAGCCTGCCACGGCCATACACTTTGTAACCAATATAAGTCTCTGTGTTTACTTGGTTGGGTCTGAGGGCTGTGGGACTGGCAGGTGAGAGAGATTTGTACTGACTGTGGGCCAGGCAGGAAAACTTTAGCTACACTGAACATCAAGGAGAAAGTGATTGGAGCTCCAGCATGCATCTCTTTTTGCCTCCGAACTGTGGATACATTGTGACCATCCACCTCAGCTAGAGATGCTCTCACTCCTTACCTTCCTCATCATAATGGACTATAGCTCTAAAATGCACCAAAACCAATACTCCTTTCCTAAAGCTCCCTTTGACAAGTGTTTTACCATGGCAATGAGAAAAGTAATGATATGATAAAGGAATATTCTGTTGTGGAGTATGCTGCAGAATATTACTTTAACTGTGTAAAGATGTGTTACATTTGTTTCACCTTGTCTGCTCAAGGCACCTGATTGGTCTAATAAAAAAATGAATAGCCAATAGCTAGGCAGGAGAAGGATAGGCAGGGCTGGCATATAGAGAGAATAAATAGGAGAACTCTAGGAACAAGAGAGAAGGAGGAACGAGAGAAGAAAGAGGAGGAGAGAACATAAGAGACACCTGGGACCAGAAGCCAGGCAGCTGCCAGCCAGAAAAGCAGTAAAAGTAAGATATACAAAGGGAAAGAAAAATAAAAAGCCCTGAGGCAAAGTGTAGATAAAGAGAAACAGGTTAATTTAAGTTAAAAGAGCTAGCCAGAAATGAGCCTAAGCCAAGCCAAGCATTCAAAACTAATAATGAGTTTCCATGTCATGATTTGGGAGCTGGTTGGTGGCCCAAAAGAAAAACCCTGGCACAATAGCCCTTGAAACTATAGGTAGAGTTTGCGAGAGAGACGACAATGTGCCATAGCATGGATATTTGGAGCATTCTTTTTATATGACTCAATTGTGCCTTCAGGGCTTGATTTGACCATTTGTATATATGCCACTAAAATTTGATGCTATAATACTGCTGTGTGCACTGATGTTTTATGAGGTCAGACCACATCCAGCTCATGATGGACGGCTTAGGTTGCAAGGTAAGAGGATGGCCCATGGTTAAGCATTCAAAGTCTACTAAGGCCTATTAGAATTAAGGTAAGTCACTATCTGTCTAAGAAGAGAAGTTATCTATCCAGCAAGACGGGGCTCCTCTTTCAAAACCTAAAGGCCTGTGCTGAAATTCACTGTAGGGGTGTGCCCAAAACAGTGAACATCTTTCCTATCTTCAAGCACCATTGTGTATGCTGGGTAATGTTGTCCAAGGAAAAGAGTAACTTAAAACAAATCAATGTGATGAACACATTGCCCTTAAAACTCAACGAGGTCCAAAAGGCATTGTTCCCCTTTTCTGTTTTTAGGGATGACAAGGAACAATAATACATCCTTCATCTTAGGAGGAATGTCTTAACATGCGTCATTTAGCTGAACCTTTTACAAATTTCTGGAGGTAGAAGGCTGATGAATTTTCATTCGATTTATTTCCCACCCTCTGGTGTAAGAATGTCCACAAAAAGTTTAGAGTAGTTGCTACAGCTTGTTTATTAGGTCCAATGAGGAGAGTGTCATCACTGTACTGGACTGGTATGATAGCTTATAGAAGGGAATATTAATCAAGATTATTAAAAACTGAATTAGGATATAGGCTAGTGTCTTGGGGTTTCTATTGCTGTGAAGAGACACCATGACCGCAGCAACTCTTATAAAGGAAAGCATTCAATTGTGGCTGGCTTACAGTTTAGAGGTTTAGTCCATTATCATCATGCCGGGACATGGTGGCATGCAGACAAACATGGTGCTGGAGTGGTAGCTGAGAGTTATACATCTTGATCTGCAGCTAACAGGAAGTGAACTGTCACAATGGGCATGGTGTGAGCATATATGAGACCCCACTCCACAGTGACACACTTCCTCTAACAAGGCCACACCACCTAATAGTGCCATTCCCTATGGCCAATTATAAAAACACTTGAGTCTATGGGGGCCATTCCCATTCAAACCACCAAAGCTAGACATTTGATATACCCTTGTGGTAGAACAGTGAACATATATTAATGGCCTTCCCAGATGAAAGCAAACCAATTCTCATGGCCTTATGAGAAGTCAGGGAGGAAAAGATAGTGGCCAGATCAAAAATTGCATAAAAGATGCCAAGGGAATGGTTAAGGAATTCAAACAATGGAACCACATCTGGTACAGCAATTGATACTGGTATTATCATCTGGTTACACTTATGATAGTTCAGTGTCATTCTCCAAGATCCATCTCTCTTCTTCCCAGGCCAAAGAGATGAGGTGGTGGGAATTACTATGCTTACATCTTTTGTGTTCTTAAATGTGATGCCTATCTCTGTGACCTCTCCAAGAATGTGCTACTGCTTTTGGTTCATTATTTTCATAGGTAGACTGGTTCTCACTTGGATTTTTCGTACCATAAAAGTTCTAGTTCCATAGGTCAAGGAAGGAATGTGGAGACATTGCCAGTTTTAAATTCCTGTTCTCATTATCTACTCCTTCAAAAAAAATGTTTACGTATTTATGAGTCTGTATATATGTGTATGCCATGTGTGTGTGCCCATGGAGGCCAGAAGAGGGTATTGCATGCCCCTGGAGATGGGATGATAGGCAGTTGTGAGCCACACAACACTAGTGCTGGCAACTGAACTTGGGTCCTCAGCAAGAGTAGCAAGGACCCTTAACCACCTAGCAATCTCCCCAGACACTCTAATTATGTGGGCTAAAAACTGGGGAAATAGCTACAGGATGGATTCAGGCACTCTTTAAACACATTGTGATGTGGAACTGGGTGAACTCAAAATCCTCTGATGTCTATAAGCCTGTGCTCTGACTGATGGACCACAGTGATGTTTTAGATGACATGGAAGTAGTGTCCATGAAGAAGTGTCTAGTAGTCCCCAAATTCTAATTGTTTCCTTTCCTCTAGTGTTCAATCACTCAGTGAACATGTACATGTATGTCCCTTTGGAAAAGGATGAGAGATGAAGAGTATACATTTTCAGTAGTGTGCCAGAGTCTTTCGTCAAAGGGTGACCCCTAAATTCAAGGGGTTCTGTTCTGAATGCTCTGGGTAGGACTTCTAGTACTATATAGAATAGACATCATAGTAAAGGGATCAACTTGGGCTTATCCTTTTAAAAAGAGGCTTATCTTGTTTTTATTTATGTGTCTGTATGAGTATCTGTGACATGTATGGGATTACCCCTGGAAGACAGAAGAGGGTGTTGGATCCCCTAGAACTGGAGCTACAGGCAATGGTTGTCAATTGCCTGATGTAGGTGCTGAATTTTGGTTCTCTGCAAGAACACTTGAGCAACTGCTCATAACCACTGTGCAGTCTGTCCAGTCTCAACTTGGTCTTAGAAGCAAAGCTCTTTTCTGCCATTGATCATGATGTTGACTGGGGTCTTTATATATATATACCCTTGTAGTTGTTTGAATGAGAATGATTTATGATTTCTCTTTGAATACTTGGTCCCCAGTTGGTGGAACTGTTTGGGAAGGATGAGGAGATGTGGTCTTAATTGGAGGTGGGCGTGTCACTGGGAGTGCATTTGAGGTTTCAAAAGCCTCAGGTCATTCCCATTGCCCTCTCTGCCTCCTTCTTGTGGTTCAAGATATGAGCTCTCAGTTGCTGCTCCAGTCACTTGCCACCATGGCTTCACTCCACCATCACAGACTCTAACCTTACCATAAGCCGAATAAACTCTTTATTTTATAAACTGTCTTGGTCATGGGGTTTTATCACAGGAATAGAAAAGTAATGGAGACAGTCCTTTATTAGGCTGAAAAGTTTTCCATCTCTTCCTGATTTGAATAAAGTAGTTACCATAAAATAATCATGGTTCCTGTCAAATGCTTTTTCTACATCTAGTGAGAAAATCAGGTGAATTTTAGCCTTTATTATAATGTAGTGTCATTTTTACTGTTTTGCATATGTTAACCTGTCCTTGAACTTTACTTTGTTATCCATTGCTTTATATCTTTTTAAAAAAGTATGTGTGTTTGTATGTAGGGGTATATGTGTTGTATATATACATACATGTACAACATATATATGTACAATTATATATATACATATATATATACAATTATACATACACACACACACATAACCTGTGAATTCCAGTCTTGTGTGTATAGGTGTGTGTGTGTGGGGGTGCATATGGGGACTAGAGGACAGCTCTGGTGTCATCTTCAGGAATGCTGTCCACTTCCTTCAAGACCAGGTCTCTTCACTGGTGCAGAGCTCACAAAATAGGGTATTTTGGCTACTCAGCAAGCTCCAGAGACCTTCCCAACTCTACCTGCTCAGCACTTGGATCCAAGTACATGCTACTCCCCCTCATGCTAGTAAGACAAGCACTTTATTGAAACTGAGCTATCCTTCAGTTTTACTTGATGTCTCTTTATTGTGGAGATCAACCCACTTACATTTAAAGACATTACTGATAGGGAAAGACATACTATTTCACTACCTTTTACTATTTCCTGGGTTTAAAAAATTATGTGTATGTGTCAGTGTGAGTGTATACCCAGGTGTCCTTGGAATTCAGAAGAGGGATTCCCAGGAGCTGGAGTTACCAGTGACGAACCATCTCTCTAGCTCTGCTGTATTTTTGCCCGTTTTCATCTCTTATTGTATTCTTTTGCCTCGTGAATTATTTCTGTGTTGATATACTTTTGTAATTACAGAATACTAATATTGTGCATGGATGATGTGTGTATGTATGCACCCATGCCACCGGGTGTGTGTGGAGATCAGAAGATAAGCTTGCGAGTGGGTTTTCTACCTCCACCTTTATGTAGGTTCCAGGGCTCTAAGTCAGCATACCAGGCTTGTGCACCAAGCACCTTTTCCTGCTGATCCATCTCAACAGTACTTGATATACAGAAAATTACTTTTTATTGTTTAAGAATTTCATAGCGGCGCACACCTTTGATCCCAGCACTCGGGAGGCAGTGGCAGATGATCTCTGAGTTTGTTATCCTTTGGTTCAACTTCAAGAACTAATTTATTACTGCTGACTGCTATCAGCGGGTATCAGGAACCGAGTTTTTGTTTGTACTGGACAGCCTTTATCTGTCCTTTATTTTTTATTCTATATGTATGGGGTCTGCCTGCACGCATGTCTGTGCACTGCTTGTGTGGTGGAGTTGCAGGTGACTGGGAGAGATCATGTGGGTGATGGGAGTTGAGCCTGTGTCCTCTGGAAGAACAGCCAGTGCTCTTAGCCACTGAGCCATTCCTCCAGCCCTTATTTGTCCTGTACTGTTGAAAGACAGTTTTGCTGGGTATTGTATTCTTTGTCAGCAGCTTTCTCCTTTCAGTGTGTTTCCTTTAACAGGATATTGTTGTGTCTCCCTGGCTGGCTTAGTACTCAGTATGAAACCCAGGCTGCCCTTAAACTCATGGCAATCCTCTTTCCTCTGCCTCCTGAGATCTTTCAATTCATAATGCCACTCCCGTGTAGACCAGAAGATTTCTGTAGCATGAATCTTAAAAAGTTCTTATTAATAAAATCAAACCTGAGGCCAGTTATTGGGGTGAACGCTGGAAGGTCAGAGAGACAGAACAAGTCACAGCTAACCTCACCTCGCCAGTTCCTCAGCTGGTCTTGTTTCCTCAGACTGGAAGCCTCTGAGTCCACATATCCGAATGGCTCTCAGCTGAACTGTTGCTCAAAACCTAAAAGCTTAACCAAATGCTTAACCAGCCAAATGCTTCTAGTTTCTGGTCCTCATGCCTTATGTATCTTTCTGCTTTCTACCATAACTCCCTAGGATTAAAGGCTCACTTTCTGGGATTAAAGGTCATGAGTCACCATGCCTGGCTGTATCCTTGAACAGATGGATTTCTGCCTCTGGAACGCTAGGATTAAAGGCGTGTGCTACCACTGCCTATCCTAAGTATCTAGTGGCTTTTCTGTTCTCTGACCCCAGATAAGTTTATTAGGGTACACAATATTTTGGGGAACACAATACCACCACAGATTTCTGCTGAGAAATCCACATATAGTCTTACAGAGAGTTCCTTTGTTCACAAAAAAAGTTTGTTCTCTTTGAGTTGGTTTTGACAGTTTGATTCAGTGTGTCTTGGTGTTAGCGTCATTCAACTCATCACAGCCTTGGTCTCCTGGGTTCCTTTCATCCAGGGAACTGGTGCCTTCCCCAGATTTGTGCGGCTTCTTTGAATAAACTTTCTGCCTTTTCTTGCTGTCTTCTGACTATCCTTTAATGCATACAGTGGTTCTGAAACTGTCATCAACTCTGCTTCATCAAGACTGGTTTCTGTAGCCGGCGGTGGTGGCGGACGCCTTTAATCTCAGCACTCAGGAGGCAGAGGCAGGAGGATCTCTGTGAGTTCAAGGCCAGCCTGGTCTACAGAATGGGTTCCAGGAAAGGCACCAAAACTACAGAGAAACCCTGTCTTGAAAAACTAAAAAAAACCAAAAAACCAAAAACAAAAAAAACTGGTTTTTGTCCCAGCACTCAGGAGGCAGAGGAAAGCAGATTTCTGAGTTCGAGGCCAGCCTGGTCTTCAGAGGGAGTTCCAGGATAGCCAAGGATACACAGAGAAACTCTGTCTCAAAAAACAGGAAAAAAATGATTTTTGGAGTCTTGAGTCATTTTTGAAAGTCATGTTTATACATTTCTTGATTTTTCTTTACAATTAGTGTTTATATATATTTATTAGAGTTTCCCTCTTCATGGACTGGCATGGTAAAGGAAAGAACTTTATTTTGTTGTTGTTGTTGCTTGTTTGTTTGTTTTGAGACAGGGTTTCTCTGTGTAGCCCTGGCTGTCCTGGAACTCACTCTGTAAAGCAGAGTGGCCTTGAACTCAGGGATCCACCTGACCCTGCCTCCCGAGTGCTGGGATTAAAGCATGTGCCACCACAGCCTGTCTGGAAAGTACTTTTATCAGTTGTTTAAACAGAGGTTCTGAAAGTCTCTTAACCCTTTTCTATACATTTATGATCTACCCCCACCCCCACCCCGAGGGCTCTTCCACCCCCCCCCCTCAGCTCTTTCGTGTGGCTAAATTTCCAATTAGAGGGATTTGCTGTTGTTTGTTTTGCTTCTGTTTTTCTGGAGTTCCCAATATAGTCTCCAGAACGCTATGTTAGATGACCAACACAGCACACAAGATAACACGTATGTATTTTATAACTCCTGTGGTGTTCTCATGCAATATTGTAGGTCTTCCGGAGCACTGGCATGACCTATGTTCTTTTTTTTTTTAATTTTTTTAAAGATTTATTTATTTATTATGTATACAGTATTCTGCCTGCATGTATCCCTACAGGCCAGAAGAGGGCGCCAGATCTCATTACAGATGGTTGTGAGCCTCCATGTGGTTGCTGGGAATTGAACTCAGGACCTTTGGAAGAGCAAGCAGTGCTTATAACCTCTGAGCCATCTCTCCAGCCCCATGACCTATGTTCTTAGTTCCGATCACTTGTTGTGCTGGGCAGGGGCTCTGGTTTTGTTACCGGACATGAGAATGTGCCAGATATATCCAGGTTCTAGGGAAGGTGAATCAGAAGCCACTCCCTCAGGCGGCCTTTGACAAATTACAATGCTCAGTGCCTCTGAGGGAGGAGCTGGGCTGGGATTTTTCACTCACTCACTCTTGGCATCAGAGAGAACCGTAGATAGTGGCTTCATTGGGTCAGTCTAAATTGATAGCTTATTGCCAAAACTTCTCAGCCTCTGCTCATTTTCAAGACACGGTTTCTCTGTGCAGCCCTGGCTGTCCTGGACCTTGCTCTATAGACCATGCTGGCCTCGAACTTGGAGATCCTCCTAGCTCTGCTTCTGCCATGTTTTGATGTCAATCATCTAATTTGGTGCTTTTAATGTAAAGTTGTATAATCGTCATTGTAATGCACTTGAGATAATCTTATTATCCCGAAAAAATCTTTTACATATTAGTAGTCCTAACTTATTCACCTTAGCCACTAAGGCCAGTTCACCAGTCTCCTTTTTTGAGACAGAGGCTCTCCAAGTACAGACTGGCCTCGACTTCCCTGTGCTGACATTACAGGTCTATAACATTCCTCCTGACTTACAGATCTACTTCCTATCCTTCTCTCTACTTGCCTATTTTTGACATTATAAAACCAAGAGGTTCTGAAATATGTGCTATTTTGCGTGTGGCTTCTTTTACCTAGCACAGTGTTCTGGAAGTTCATTGATGTCAAATCACATATTGGCTCTTTTTTTTTTTTTTTTTAAGAAATGTGAGTCGCAGCCCACTATTCAGAATGCTGTGTTTTCTTTATTCATTCAACATGTGATAGCCGCATAAATTTTTTTGTATTTTCGATAGTATGAATTATGCTCCTTTGAGCACTCACAGGCAGGATATGCTGTGGACCATTGCTTTATCCACTTGGTCATCTTTTTATTTATATGTTCGTATATTTTATTTCACTGTGGTACACTCAAAGGAATGGACTCTCTAGGTCACATATCAGGTTTATGTTTGATTTTTAAGAGACTTCTGATTTTCTTCCAAAATGAGTATGCACACTGATGAGCTATGAGTGTTTCAGTCTTCCCAAACAGGGCCTGGTTTATTTTTGTGATGTCCGATCAAACCCAAGGATTCATCTATTGTTTGTGAGTGCTCTGCCACTGAGTCTCATTATAATCTTATTTAAAATTAGGGACATTGGGGCTGGAGAGATGGCTCAATGGTTAAGAGCATTTACTGCTCTTGAAGAGGACCAGGGTTGATCCCAGCACCCATACAGTGGCTCACAACTGTCTGTAACTACAGTTCAGAGGATCCAATGCCTTTAAAGAAAGTCTTTAGAGGATTTTCTCCTTTACTTTAAAACTGGCTCTTTATAAAACAATTGGCTTCTAATATATTCTTTTTTAAGACTTATTTTATTTTTATATTAAGTGTATTCGTGAATTTCTGCATGTATGTATTGTACCACATATATGTTGGGGCCCACAGAGGCCAGAAGAGGGTGTTGGACCCCCTGGAACTAGAGTTACAGATGATTGTGAGCCTCTTGGTGGGGTTGGTGGGGAATGAACCTGGGTCCTCTGCAAGAGTACCAAGTGCTTTTAACTACTGAGCCATCTCTCGGCACCATATTTTTTTCCTTTGGTTTTTTTTTTCGAGACAGGGTTTCTCTGTGTAGCTTTGGTGCCTGTCCTGGATCTCACTCTGTAGACCAGGCTGACCTTGAACTCACAGTGATCCGCCTGGCTCTGCCTCCCGAGTGCTGGGATCAAAGGCATGCACCACCACCGCCCGGCCCATATTCTTTTCTAAGTCTGACACTTTTATCCAACGCATTCTCCCCCTCCTCCTCTCCCCCCCTCTCTCGTTTCTTTTTTTTTGATTACACTTATTTATTTGGGTGGGTGGGTGGGGTGGTCAGAGGACAACTGTGGGAGTCACTTCTCTCCTTTCACTATGTGGGTCTCAGAGAATAAACTCAGGACATCAATTTGGCAGCAAGTGCCTTTACCAGCTGAGCTATCTCGCTGGCCAGTAACATATTCTTTATGTTTCAAATACAAGGATCTTTTCAGGCATTCAGTTTGAATTATTTTCTCCCGTATTATACAGTATATTTTTACTTTACTTTTAAGTGTACAGACCATAGATTGAATTATTTTCTCCCGTATTATACAGTGTATTTTTACTTTACTTTTAAGTGTACAGACCATAGATTGAATTATTTTCTCCCGTATTATACAGTGTATTTTTACTTTACTTTTAAGTGTACAGACCATAGACTGAATAGGCTTGATTTTTCTTGGCAGTATCTACAGTAGTCACAACGAGGCATCACCTCATTTCTTTAAAAATGGTTATTATAAAAAAGAGTAAAGAGTCTAAGTAAGGATGTGGAGGAAAGGGAACCCTTACACACTGTGGGTGGGAATGTAAATTAGCACAGCCATTATGGAAAACAGTATGGAGGTTGCTTAAAACTCAAAAATAGAACCACCATATGATCCAGCAATTTCCTTCCCGGGAATATAGCCAAAGAGAAGAAAAGCAGTCAGTCAAGGAGAAATCATCTGCATCCCCATGGTTAGCGAAGCCCTATTCACAATAGTCAAGAAATGGAGCAGGGGCATGGCCACGCCTTTAATCCCAGCACTCGGTGGCAGAGGCAGGCCATTCTCTGTGAGTTCGAGGCCACCCTGGTCTATACAGCAAGTTTCAGGACAGCCAGGGCTACATAGTGACATCGTGTCTCAAAAAGAAATGAGGAAACTGTAAGAATCTAAGTGCTATCAGCTGATGAATGTGTACATAAAATATGGTATATATGTAAAATATTATTCAGCCATGAAAATGATGGAATCCTGTCATTTGTCACACACACAGCATGGGTGAAACCGGAGTGAAGAATCTAAAAAAGGTGATCTGCAGAAATTGAGGGTAGAGTAATAGACCAGGCTGGGGAGATTAGAAGGATGGGCTATCTACAGGAAGGTTGGTCAACAGGCACTAACGACAGCTAGATGGGAGCAAGAAGTTCTGGTGTGTCCAGCAGGGTGACTATAGACAGTAATGTGCTGACTATTCTAAAAAGCTAAACAATTGTTTAAATGCTTTCACCACACAGACATGGCAAATATTTGAGGATGTGTTTAACCTGAACTGGACATTATGCTACATATACTGTAGCATGTTGTATTGCAACATCACATGGTATCCCATTAATATGTGTAACTTTAATATTTCCTGTATCAGTTAAAAGTAAAAACAACAACAACAACAACAACAACTTGGCTGGGTTTGTAGTAGTTCAGGTGGTAGCACGCTTGCTAGGTATGGACTCAGCCCTGGGTTTCATCCATAGCATCACATAAACTGCCATTCCAACACTCAGGGTGTGGAGGTCGGGAGATTAGAAGTTCAAGGTCATCCTTGACTGTATAGCTAGTTTAAAGCCACCCTGGGATGCATGACATTCTATCTCAAATCAATAAATAAATACAATAGTATAAATAAAAATATTAGGGGAAAGAAAAACATACACATTTATCAATATTTTAAATGGTACATGGATGGAGGTCCAGAATGAAAAGCCCACAGGAGTGGTCTGAGCCTGGAGCTTAGGCACCATTTTATCACACAGCAGCTCATCATGGGAAGTGACTCTGAATCAAAAACTACTAAAGGAATCTTCAGGCCACTGGGTAGTGTGATCTACTTTTATAGAACAAATGAACAAGAAAATATATTTACATAAACACACGTAGAACAGAGAAAACAGGGAAAGAAGCAAGAGAGTGAGACTTGCTAATGTGGACCTTCTTATATAGTTCTTATTTTTGAATCATATGAATCTATTCATTTATTTGAAAAATAGAAAGGACAAGAAAATGGTTTCCTATGGGGAGGGGAAATCTGGGAAATCACTGATGTTTTACATTGTAAGAGTATTTGGCACAATTTGAGTTTTTGAATGTGTGTTTGTTTTGCAAGAGTAATGGGTCATGAGAGGAAATTTAAGAGTAATGAAGTGATCTAGGCATGGTGGTGTCTTTAATCCCAACACTCAGGAGGCAGAAGCAGACAGATCTCTGTAAGTTCAAGGCCTGCCTAGTCTGCATAGTGAGTTAGTTCCAGGCCAGCCAGGACTACACAGAGAGATCCTGGCTCAAAAAAAAAAATAGATAGATAGATAGATAAATAAATAAATAAATATAAAAGCAAACAAAGAGTAATAAAGCAGGGCATGGTAGCAAATGCCTTTAATTTCAGTACTCAAGAGGCAGAGGCACAAATAAAAAAGACAGTCACCTAGTTCAAACAATAGAGACTGACAGGTAAAAATCTCTGGTTTTGGAATTAATAAACTGAGTTGATATGGGTTAGTATTAGCAAAAGTAAATAAATTAATTAAAAAGTAAAGGAGGTAATAAAATTATTTTTTTCTGATCCAGAGATTCTAACCAGATTCTCAAAGAATGCCAGTGGCATTCCCATGTCCATTACAGTAGCCTATCTGTAGAAGCAACTGAAATCTCCCTTGATACAGGAATTGATAAAGTACAACAAATACATACGAGTTCTTGTTTAAACTTAGGAGAATATTCATTAATCTATGACAACATAGCTTAACCTTAAGTAAAGTCTGCTAAGTAAAATAAGCCAGTCACATAAACTCAATGCTGTACAATTCTGCTCATATGAAGTATGTAAAATATTTAAACCCATAGACTCAAAGAACAGAATGGCATTTCACAGACACTAGGTGAAGGGCAGATAGCAAGTCCCAAATCAACGGCCATAAAAGGTTCTACAACTTTGTCCTTAGGTCCACAATCACGTATGCAGACATCTTGAAACTAGTTAAGGATATGGATCACATGTTCAGTGTTCTTGATGCAATAAAGTAAAAAGCACATTTTTAAAAAAAGAAAAATGTAGTTCAATGTTGGTTGTCATCATAAATTTATCATTTAATATGTACTTAATGAGTTTTCATGTGATATTTTCTTGCCTTCTAAATTATAGGTATTTCATATAATAATATATTTTTGTTTTTCCATCAACCATAGTGGATTAGTTCTGATATCTTTGGAATATTAGTTAAAATGAGGTGATGTAATATTTCCTGCGTTATGGTTTCTGAGTAATGTTGCTTTGTCTGTTTTACAAGTATCCATTTGCCTATTTTCTGTCTTTTGTGATCCTATAAAAAATTGAGGGTTTCGGTTGTTTTTCATATCTGGAATTTTGGTGTGAATTCTACTGACTCTCACAATTGCTTTTGGCAATAGAGTCAATTTTATAATATTGACTCTATTAAACAAATAACATGGGGTTATTTCTGCTCTTTCTATATTGAATAAAAATAATCTTTGTAGGGGGTCTTAACCACATTAATAGAAATATTTATATTTACTATGTATTTTAGAAGCCAACTGGAATGGGAACATTTTGCTAATGTTTTTTACCTGGATACAGAAAGTATAATGATATTTGAATATTTATTTGTTCACTGTTAATTTGTTAATACTCTTTATCATGTCTCAGTGTTTATGGTTTTTCAAATAAAGGAGCTTATTATAGGAGAAAAAAGAGAGGCAGTAGCAGATAGATCTCTCCACACTCAAGACTAGCCTGATCTATATAGTGAGCTCCTGACTCAAAAACCCAAACCAGTTAATTCTAGGAAGTGTGTTTGAGAATGAAGAAGATTCAGATAGAGGATGTTGCACTTCATTAAAAAAAGAGAACTAATAAGCTGGGTGGTGGTGGCATTTGGGAAGCAGAGACTGGAGTATCTCTGAGTTCGAGGCCAACCTGATCTACAGATCAAGTTCCAGGATAGCCAGAACTACCCAGAGAAACCCTGTCTTGAAAACAAAACAAAGAAACACAAAATAAACCCTGGACTATTATATAGTTTACATTTGTGTCAGTTGACTAAAAACCTGAATAGAACATCCTAGCCAAAAGAAAAAATAGTAGATGTGGGACTTTATATAGACAAAAGGAAACTGTCTATATAAACAGCTTTATTTACAGCTTGTGCACTGTAAATAAAGAGCCAGTGCTATCTCCGACACACCGATGTACGCATCTGGAAGAAATCACCTTTTTGTTTAAATATTAAAGCTTTGTTACATCTGGGCCTTGTGGCACACACCTTCCATTCCAGTGCTGGAGAGGGAGAACTAGGCATATCTCTGAGTTCAAGGCCAGGTAAGCCTACATAGTGAGACAGACTCTGTGTCAGAAAATATTATTTTCAGCTAGGTTTTTAAGGTGTGCCAAATTTTCTCTTCTTTTTTCTTCCTTTTTAAGGATTTGTTTATTTTTAGTTTTTATTTGTATGGGTGTTTTGCCTACATGCATGTAGGTACACCATGTACATGCCTGGTGTTTGAAGAGGTCAGAAGTGGGCATCAGGTCATCTAGGACTAAAATTACAGATGGGTGTTAGCTGTCATGTGGGTACTGGGCATCGAACCTGAGTACTCTGCAAGAACAAGTGCTCTTAACCATGTAATTATTCTCCCCAGTCCCTCAACTAGAATTTAAGATTAAAATTTTGTTTTTAATAGAGTTTTAAGATTCAGTTTGTTAAGATTTACTTTGTTTTAATAGTGTTCTCCGAACTGTAACTCTCAAATAAAGTAAGACACAAAGTTGACCAGTTATCTGCCATGTTTCTAAAACTGCTTTGCTCACCACAAGTGAGGTCTGGTAAGTCATATTTTATCAGCTGGGTTCTAATTACTGAAAGAGCAAAAGACCCAGATGATAATGGCCTCTGGTTTAACCCCAATGACCTATGGTATCATTGCAATCCCCTACATTTAGTGTAGAAAATTTGAAAAATGTGCCACAAACATTCTCATCTTACCCAATAGCAAAGTGCTTTGTAGCTGTCTAATAGTTTGCGTTTTCCTGTGTAGACCTATACTTTAAGGAATCCTGTGATAAAATACTGGTGAGACAACAGATTTTCCCCAAATTGATTCCTTTCTATGACAGGAGACAGATGTAACCTAAACAGCTTTACTGAGAAGTTGAGGTTAGGTGATGAGGAGCAGGGGCAGGAATCCTTTCAAAATGTCTCCATTGTGCCAAGCTATCCCAGAATGGCTCTTTTCTGTTCTGCCTTCCACTTCTCCCTCTTCTCTCCAGAGTGATGTGGTTCTGACAAATAGAGTTTGCAGTTGGGGGGAATACAAAAGCTTGTGCTCCAGTTGGGGTATGGGTTGGGAAAGAATAGAGAATTTCTGTTTAAAAGTTACTCGGCCCATCTCTGAGAATGCCCTGAGAAGGGAGATGTTCAGGCAGCACCACAGGAAATTAAGGAAGCTGTTGGGGCAGAATTTTATGGAAAGAATGTTTTAAAACATGTTTAAGACCAACTACTTCTTTTAATGTCTTCCTAACATAACAGCCTAAACAAAACTGCTGGAGTTTTTGTCACTTTTCAGATTTATCCAAGTGAAGATGTCTGGTCTAATTAAACAGAAAGAGGACAGTGTATAAGCTCAATAAGTTACGTTCCTGGCAAGATGGCTCAGTGGGGAACCTGGGTTCAATTCCCAGCACTCACATGGTGGCTCACAACAGTCTAACTCCAGTTCCAGGATACTCAACTCCCAGTCTCTGTGGGCACCAGGCATGTACGTGATGCACAGACATACATGCAACAAAACACCCATACACATGAAATAAAAAATAATAATACTCAGTTGCTACTTTATTCAAAATGTACGTACATTTATGATTAGGTTTGGCATTTTCAGTAGTCTAGTTCTAATCTTGAGAGGACTAATAATTTGTTTTGTCCTCTGAGCAGACCTAAATTATCATGAGACATATTAGTAACTGGGATGCAGATACAGTATTGCAAAGGATGATGAATAATTCAAGTAGACGATTTACATTCTGAGAATTAAGAATTGATATTCTGTTTTTTTAAAGACACAACTAATGCCTGAAATGGGTTAAACACTCATTTTCTACATGATTGTTCTATTCTTAAAGATGTGAAAACGTGTTCATGCAAAAACTTACACATGAATGTTTATAACATTATTATTCGGATTAGCCAACAAACAGACTCTTCCAAATGCTATCGAAAACTGCATAGATACACAAAATACTGTGTCTTACAGAACAAACATTATTTGGGCATAAAACCAAATGCAGTACTAATAATGCTAAAACATAGATGAACCTTGAAAATATAATTCTACATGAAAGAAGACATGTAAATGGCATTCATACTGTGTGATTCCATTTACATGAACTCTCGACCATAGGCAACTCCATGCAGAAAGAAAACATGTTAGTGGTTGCCAGAATTGGGTATGGAATTTCTTGTTGGGGGTAATGAAATGTTCTAAAAATTGAGGGTGGTGATGGATGCCCGAGCCTTTTAATACACTGAAAATAATTGAATTATAAATATTAAGTGGCTGAGTTGCCTAACATGTGATTGATGTCTCAATAAAACTGTTACCAAAAAAGGAGAAAAAAGCTTATTGGCACAGATCTAGTAAGAATAGAGGGTTGTAAATTATCTGAATAATTGTCGCATCTTCCTGGGAAATATGACATCCAGTGCTTTCCTGCACATAACTAGAAATAAGGATAGCTTGATTCACATCCTCTCTGGTTCCTATTTTTAAGCCCTGGGGATTTTGAAGGATCCACAGATACAGTTAGTTGGCCAAATACTTGACTGACTGTAGCATTTTAGCTGGAGCTGGGAAACACTCAAGTTTACATGTTGATCATCTATCTCTCCAGCCAGATAAGCCAATACAAAGGACCTAGGAGAGATGAAGGTATTCTAAAGAGCTAACTGCATCTCTCATTCTGACTATCAGACTATTAAAGAGTGGACGTCAAAGAAATGGAAATTTCCCCCAAGGAATCTTATTCTGGCAGAAAGAAGGTAAGGGCTTAGGGTGGATCTTGTCCCCTGGGAAAAGATTTTCCCACAGTTCCAACAACTTGTGAGCCCATCTTATCAGATGAGACTGAAGCCCAGACAATATTGGATCCATGGTGGGCAGGACCACACTGTGACTGAGACTGCTTAGATCTGCCTATCTTTGACCCTCTATTTCAGCTTTAATCTGACCTTAGTACCCAAGGATGGATTTGCCGTGTTCGTTGGATCTCTTTGCCCTTCTTCCCAATGTGGCCACATTGAACAAATTTCACATTGAATAAATCTCGCTATTAATTTATTTCTTTTAATTGGCTTTCTGAGGGTAGGTGGCTGAACCTGGCTTGTGGCACAAGCTGTGACCTCAGTGTTTATTGTTTTGTTTCAGTGCTGGGGACTGAACCCAGGACCTTGTGTATGATAGGCAAGTACTCTATGATTAAGCTATACCTTCAGTCCTATTTGAGGCTTTTAATGATTTCTAATTTTTATTAAATCACCTTTTTTATAGTCATACCTACTTGATCCATGTGTGTCTCATTCTTTTCACATTGCAATACTGTTTTTTTTGTCATCTGTAAAGTTTATCCTCAAAAATCACACAATCACACAGTCAAGTTACAAAACAAACAAAAAATATCAACAAACAAACTTATCATAATGTTTGAAGTAAATTTAGGGTTTTGTGTTGGAGTCATAGTTATCTTGGGCCACGGATGCTCCCCAAGCTACAGGTGGGAAGAGCTGATTGATGCTTCCCAACATACAATAGGTTTGTTTTCTGTTCATCCTGTTCTAAGAGGAAAATGTTATAAGTTAAAAGTACACTTAAAGGGCTGAAGAGAGAGCTCAGTGGTTAAGAATGCTTGTTCCTCTGTCAGAGAACCTGAGTTTGGTTCCTAGCAACTACATAGGTAGCTTACAACAATCTGTAACTCTGGCTCCAGGAGATCTGACACCCTTTTCTGGCCTCTGCAGGCACCTACACTCATGCACACACCCACACACATACGCATAATTTAAAAAAACAATCATAAAGAACTTAAAAATACATTTAATGCATTTAGCATTCCAAATAGCGTAGATTGGTCTAACATGTTTTGAATCTGTTCAGAATACTTGTGTAAGCCAAGAGTTGATGCAAATCATCTAGCGCAAACTCTGGTTCCTACTAAGTGTTGACTATGCCCTGGAATTTATTGCATTCTGTGATACAAATGAAAACAATGGCTGCACATATACTCAGAATTAACATACACAGCCGGAGATACAGATGGACATCCAAAAAAAAACCCACCTTAGCAACACAATACAATGCAGTGTAGACTCAGCATGGGCTATTTCCCCTCAGAGTTACATGGCTGACTGAGCTGTGGTTCACTGTCACTGCCAAGCACCACGAGGGAGTGTGATAACACACATCAACAGCCTAGGAAAAGATCAAAGTTCAAAATTTGAAGTATGGCTTCCATCAAATGTGTATGCTTTCACAATGTGGCAAAGTCAGAAAATGATAAATTGAGCCATTGTAATTTAGGGACCTTCCCGGCTTCCAAAACTCTTGTTATCAGATTAGAGGATGGATTTGGCTTATTTATAGAAGATAAGGCACATGACTAGAGGACACAAAAGTACTCAGCACTAGTAGGAGAGAAATCTTTATTTCTACAGAGAGAAACCCTAAGTATTTGTGAAAACATTTTAAAGGGATGAGAAAGTACTGATCAGTCCAGCTGACTGGGCCGGAGGTGGGCCAACAGACATGTTCTATTTTGTTTTCTGTTGCCATGATAACCAACATGACTAAAAGCAATCCATATAGGAAAGGATTTATTTGGCTTACAAGTTACAGTCCATTTTCATGAGAAACTAAGGCAAGATGTCAAGGCAGGAGGTTGAAACGGAGACTATGGAGGAATGCTGTTCCCTGGCTTGCTCCCTGGCTTGTGTTCAGCTTGCTTTCTGTGGTGGTTTGAATGAGAACGGCCCCCACTGGCTCTTATATTTGAATGCTTTGTTTCTAGCTTTGGACTATTTTGGAAAGGATTAGAAGGTGTGGCCTTGTTGGAGGAGGTTTATCACTGGAGGTGGGCTCTGAGGTTTCCAAAGTCCAGACTGGACCCAGGTTCTCTCTCTGCCTCCAACTTGCAGATCTAGATGTAAGCTCTCAGCTACTGCTCCAGCAACTTGTATTCCTTCTTGCTGCCTTTCTCCCTGCCATGATGGTCATGAACTCACCCTCTGAAACTAACCAAGCTCCCAATTAAATGCATTCTTTTATAAGTTGCCTTGGTTATGGTATCTCTTCATAGCAATAGAAAAGTAACTAAGACACTTTCTTATAAAGCCCACCTGCCTAGTGATGGCACTGCCCACAGTGGGCTGGACCCTTCTCCATCAATTAATGATCAAGAATATACCCCTCTGACATATCTACTGGGCAATCTGATGGAGGCAATTCCTCAATGAAGGTTCCTGCTTCTGGATGTGTTAAATTGACAACAAAATGAACTAGGATGAAAACTTCTGTTGTATCCATTTTACCTTGGTTTTCATAGAGCTCTGCTTCTGAGTGAAATGACCTGGAGTACTTTGAATCTGAATCCTGTCAACCATCCTCAAGTACCCTACATGTGAAGATTTCATTTTAGTTTTTTTCCCAGTGATTCTGGGCTCCTGACACTGACACCTTGTATAATTTCCTCCCCTCAGTAGTAGTGGTGACCTCTGACTTGCTCTAACAGAATGTAGCAGGGATGGTGAGAATATCACCTTCCATCTTGCAAGATGACTTTCTCTACTGCCTTCTCAGTTTCTGTGACTTTATGAAGCAAGCAGCCATGCTAGGCTGGACTGTGTGACAAGTAAAGTGAGGTGAGACTCTGGCTAAGAGGCAATAAGTAACTGAGGTCTTCCATCTAGAACACAGGAACCGCATTGTCCTAACCACACCATGAGACCTTGCAAGTGGATCCTCTCCGATTGAGTTTCATACGAGACCCAGCAAGATTCAGGATCTTGATTACAACTCTCCACAAGACCCTGAAGCAGATATCCTAGCTAAGCCTGAAGCTGTGAGACAATAAATATGTGTGTAGCTTTTGTGTGTGTGTGTGTGTGTGTGTGTGTGTGTGTGTGTGTGTGTGTGTGTGTGTGTGTGTGTTACAGTTTCATGTCAAGTGTCTCCTCAGTAACTTTGCAGGGTTTTTGTTTTGTTGTTGTTTGTTTTAGTTTTTTGAGACAGGGTTTCTCTGTGTAGCCCTGGCTCTCCTAGAACTAGCTCCGTAGACCAGGCTGGCCTTGAACTCACAGAAATCCTCCTGCTTCTGCCTCCCGAGTGCTGGGATTAACACCATGTACCACCACTGTCCAGCCCAATTTTTTTTTGAAAAATGTTCTCTCACTGAGCTTGGAGCTCACCAGTTTGTCTAAGCTGTTAGGTCAATGAGTTACAGGATCTTCCTGTCCCTGTCTCCCCAGTGCTGGGATTACAGGGTGCCTGATTCTTATGTGGGTGTTGGGAATCCAAACTCAGGTCTTCATGCTTATTTAGCAAGCACTTTATTGAATGAGTCATCTCCCGAACTCCTAAACTGCTTTTTATTTGAGATAGGGGTCTCACTATGTGAGACAGGCTAGGCTGGTTTAAAACGATTCTCTTGCCGCAGCCTCCTGAGTGTCTGGGATTACAGCTGTGTACCATGATGCTTAGCTTCAGCTGCTTTGAAAAAAACAAAAGAAATCTCTTGTAAGGATACCTCCTGTCTCAGAAAGTTTTCTTTTATACCAGCCACGGGGAGGGGACCGATTATTATATGCACCAGTAAAATGGGTACAATAGGAAATAAGATGAGACAAATACTTCTTTTCAAACAAGTTCTAGAAACAAAAGTATTTTGTTATATTGTAGGGGGGAGTCTTTTGCCTGCATGTATATCTGTGTACTACATATGTGCAGTGCCCCCTGGAGGCCAAAAGAGAGCACTGGATCCCTAGGGAATGCAGTTACAGAGGGTTATGAGCTGCCATGTGGATGCTAGGCATCAAACCTGGGTGGTGAAGAGCACTCGCTGTTCTTTCAGAGGACCTTGGTTCAGTTCCCAGCACCCACATGGTGGCTCACAACTCTAGTTATAAGAGATCTGGTGCCCCCTTCTGGCCTCTACAGGCACATATGCAGTGCAATGTGTACATGCAGGAAACACACATATAAAATAAAAATAAATAAAAAGTATTATTTTTAAAATGATTTCATTCAAAGCCAGGCATGTTGGCATATGCCTATAATCCTAGCACTCAGGAGACTGAGGCAAGAGAACATTGTGAGTTCAAGGCCAGCCTGGGTTACATAGAGAGTTCTGTCTCAAAAAAAATTTATTCAGGCACTCAATCATTCCACAAATATTATTTAATATGGATGCTCTGACTGGCACTGAGCATGTGTTTTGGTAGGAAAGACAGGAGAAAGTACTTCAATCCCAGCCCTCAGGGAGGACAGTTTGAAACAAGGCTTAAGGATCAGACCTCTTTATACTGGACTGAAATTGCCTCTTAAGTACAGAATAATTGGGCAGAAATGGTATTAACGGGGATGAAAGCAGCTCCATGCTCCATTCAGAGTTTTGCAGTATGTGCTCATCTCTGCTTTTTATAGGTTATTTCGAGTGTCTGTAAGTACACTAACTAAACAAGTGCTTTCCTGAATGAAACCAGTGGTCAAACCATCAGGTAAACCTTGTCTGACCCTAACTGATGGCAAATTCTCAGCTTACTGGTAAGGATATTCAAATGAAAGGATTATCTAACCTGTTAGTTCACTAATGTAGCTATATCATGAAAATCAACTAAGCTGCATTTATTAATTAATGTCATTTTAAAGACTATTTTCACTTCTTTTTATTTTTCTTCTTTTACTGAAAATAATTTTTTCATACAGTGTGTTCTGCTTATGATGTCTCCTCTCCCTACTCCTCCCAATTCCTCCCACCTCCCCTCCCATCCAGATACACACCTTTCCTGCCTCTCTCTAGAAAACAGACTTCTAAGGAATAATAATAAAATATAAGATGAATCAAAACCAAACAAACCAGAATATGACAAAACAGCCAAACAAGAAAAGTATTTTTCACTTCTGATCATTGTTTTTTTTTTCCCCTCTAAAAGGAGGCACAAACCTTTCTGCTCATTCCTCAAAAAAAAAAAAAAGCATGTGTTGAGTGTCAAGCTCTTTATTAAGCACTATCAAATATCCAAACACATCACACATGGATCTTCACATGAATAGATATTTACACCAATGTATAACAATGCATAGACTTTGTGTAATATGCGATTCATCTTCTTGTCTTTCCCAATCTTGCATCTTTCCACTCCCTTTCATAAATGCTTATCCATCATATGTATCTTGCACCTCAAACTCTGATTGGATGCCTGTTTGCAGAAAGTCCAACCGGCAGCAATTGGCACTGTTTGTGGTCTGAGAAAGCAGCCAAGTGGGTGTGCTCTTGGAACTAAAGGATGCACTGCTCTGGTGGAAGTTGAGAATCCCCTGGATAGCAGGTGGGTGGTGCATAGATAGCCTCGGGCAGTTGGCAGCTGGCAGTCATACACTTTTCAAAGTATTCTCAAGAGGTGCATTGCAAAGGTCCTAGTGGTTGCAACATATAATACATTTGAAATATTTAAAAAGAATCTAAACTACATGGCTAACAGGAGCAGATAACTACAATTAATGAACACCTGAAATTAACAGTCAATTGACAGCAAGGTTGGAAGGCCAAGGCTGCTTTGGTTATATACAAAATGGTTCTCTTGTCTCCTACATGGAGAGGGCAGAGAATTCTAGAAAACAAGCCTGGAACTTTATAGTAAAGATTGGCTTGACTTTGAGGTTCAACACTCAACTAAAACAAGGCTGTTGGTTTGGGAATTTTGACACCCTGACAGATGACTCAGGCCACCTGGGTGACTGCTCAAAGAGACTGCGAATCTTTTAATCCTTTGAATGAGAATAGGATCAGGTATTTAAACTCTTGGTACCTAGTTGGTGGGAATGCTTGGGGAATGTCTGAATTAAGGTTTCTAGTGATGTGTGTGAAGAGCCACCATGACCACTCTTACAAAGGAAAACATTTAATTGTGGCTTACAGTTTAGCCATTCAGTCCATTATCATCATGGCAGGAAACATGGCAGTGTGCAGGCAGACATGGTGCTGGAGAGGAAACTGAGAGTTCTTACATCTGCGGGCAGCAGGAGTGGACTATCTCACTGAGTGTGGCTTAAGCGGATATAAGGCCTCAAAGCCTGCCTCTACAGTGACACACTTCCTCCAACAAGGCCACACCTCCTAATAGTGCCACTCCCTTTGGGGGCCATTTGCTTTCAAACCACCACAGGGAAGTTTAGGAGGTTCAGCCTTGCTGGAGGAAGTATGTCACTGGGGACAGGTTTTGAGAGTAAAAGGCCCTGTCTACTTCCAGTTTGCACACATTGCTTCATGCTTACATTTGACAATATGAGCTCTCAGCTCCCTTTCCTGGCACCATATTTGCCATGCTTTGTCATCATTATGGACTTTATCCTTCTGGAACCATAAGCCCAAATAAACTCTCTCTTCTATAAATTATCTTGGCCACAGTGTTTTAAAACATCAACAGAAGCTGGGTGTAGTGGCACACATCTTTAATCCCAGCACTCGGGAGGCAGAGGCAGGCAGATCTCTTAGAAGCCTGCCTGGTCTACAGAGTGAGTTCCAGGACAGCTACACAGAGGAGCCCTGTCTCAAAAAACAGCAACCAAAAAGTAACTAATACAAACCTTTAAGCCAATGGACATGAACCAACTCATCTGTATTAAAAGCAAGCATCCTAGTGTCTCCAGGCTGGAGGACTAAGCAAAGACCTCTTTCCACAAAACAATATAAGTTCCCTTTTAGAATCCCTCCCAATGTCCCTTTCAGTATACTAGTTAGGCTATATCTAAGCATCATATAGCTGTGGATGTGCTGGCCCTGGTAGGCAAGGAAAGGGACTATACTCCAAAGAAAATAAATGCAACTACCATGCACCTGCAGTCAACAGGGTCCTTGGTGCATGGAAGTGCATTAGGCAGGTAAGGTAAGAGGAATTCTAGGACTGGGAAAGTACTAATTTGGGAGTGATTTTCTGAGCTACCTGATGCTAAAACATTGTCCAGGACCCCAGAAAGTTGCCAAATTTTCTAATGGGATGGTGCCTAGAAGTAAGAAAAATGTGATAGCTTATGCCAAGTGAGGCTAAAGTGTTAGACCTGCTGTGGCAAATAGCATGGGCAGAGAAAAAGACTCCAGGAAGTGGACATACTAAAACAGATGTGACTAAGGACAATGACAGGACTTTACTGAAAGATTGAACTGCCAAGAACAGTCTGGCCTGTAAATCCACTGTTTAACAAAGGCCACCAGTAATGCTTGGAGATAGGGTTGCTGGTATCACTGACAAAAAAATCTAGGGGTAAAGGGGTTGGTGAGTAGCTTAATGTTATTATGTTGGGTGCCTGTATTTTCAGCTACTTAAAAGGCTGAGGCAGGAGGATCTCCTTCAATGTCAATCTAGGAAACAGTGTTCTGGTTAGTTTTTTGTTAGCTTGGTACAAAACGGGGTTATCTGGGAAGAGGGTATCTCAACTGAGAAAATGGTGTCATCAGATTGGCATATAGGCAAGTCTGTGAGGGCATTTTCTTGATTAATGATTGATGTGGAAGGGCCTAACCCACTATGGGCGCTGCCGTTCCCAAGCAGGTGGTCCTAGGTTGTATAAGAAAGCAGGCTGAGCAAGCCATGCGGAGCAAGCCAGTAAGGAGTGTTCCTCCATGGCCTCTGCTTCAGTTAAGTTTACTTGCTTTTAACTTTGTAATAATATCCAAATCAGAGGGCAGGTTGTGTTACTTATTAGTCAGGGGCCAGGAGATTTTATAATAATTATAAGTTATAGTAATAAAATTATTGTATTATATTATTATTATTATTATTTTGATACTAATAAAATATAATATGCAATTACAATAATTAAATTAAGTTTATATAGATGTTGAAGGGAGCCTGACTCGAGAGAATTCTGGAGATGATGGTTGAAACAGCATGGTATCTCTTGGGGCATAATTTATTGGGTTATTAGCTTGTAATAACAGAAAAAGTCTGGAAAGCCGAGGGCAGACATTTCAATAAGCAGTTCTGACCTCTTGTATATTTTCTAGATCTGAGCCAGTTTAGAGGCCAGAGCTCAGCAGAGGACGGGATTAGGTTCCCAAGAGAAAGAAGTCTTTCATGAGTCCTCCTTTTTCCTTCGGCCATTTATTTGAGTAACTTTTCACTGAACAAAGCAAATACTTGAATGTTTTGAAGTGTATTGGAGATATATTCTGAACTGACATAGGTACTCAGAGATCCAATGCATCATTAATGCCAACTGTGAGAGCAGGAATAGAATGAGACCAGGTAAGAAAGATATGGGATTCTGGAAAAGATCCACCTCAGAGGAATTCATTGGGTGTAAGAATTAGTTGCCATTATCCCATTCTCCAAGTGTGCAAATAGGTGGTTTTCATAAGCATTTTGTGACTTTGGCTAGTGACTGAATATCTGTTGCAGAGGAGAAGGCCAAGTGGAAGTCTCTGTTACTAAACCACTACCATCCCTGGCCAAGACAGTAAATCATCACATCCACTAGGGTAGGTGTATATGCAGATCAGTGTCATCTTTAAGGATATAAAGGATGTAAGAGTGATAATTGGCATCATATCTCCATGGAATGTTCAAGTCTTATGTCTGCAAAGGCTAGAAGGAATCTGGAAGGTGACTGCAGACTCCTTTAAGACTGACCAAGTAGCAGCTGACATTACCATAGGCAAAACTGTAAATACAGGATGTAATAGATTGTATCTTTGTGAGAATAGATTTAATATAGTTATAAATCCATGTTATGTGGTCACTGATTTGGATTTGGTGGCTACTGTCTGCGATTCCAAATTTAGGAGGTTGAGGAGTTCTGGGTCAGGCTGGGTTATATAGAGAGACCTTGTCTCAATCAGTCAGTTCTGGTGTGGTGGTACATGACTGTAGTGCCAGCACTCAGGAGGCCAAGGCAGGAATCTCAATGCAATTTTAAAAGCATCCTGAGCTACATACTGAATTCAAGCCCAGCTTGGGCTATATAATGAGACCTTGACTCAAAAAAAAAGTAAGTACATATATAGATGGATGGATGGATGGATGGATGGGTGAGTGGGTGAGTGAGTGGGTGGGTGGATGGATGGATGGATGGATGGGTGGACGGACAGATGGATGGATATGTAGAATGCTTGCTTATTATGCAGGAAACCCTAGGTTCAATCTACAGCACCACATAAACCAGGTGATCTCAATACTTGGATGGGGTAGGTAGACTCAGGAGGATTAGGAGTTCAAAGTCATTCTCAGCTATATAGAGAGTTGGAGACTAGTCTGAGATATATGAGAAAAGAGAAAAGTTGCCATTTTAGTGGAATAGAAAAAAAAAACATGTATTTACAGTTTTGCCTCAAGGTTATATTAGCCTTCCAGCCCATTTTCATATTTAGTCTGAAGAAACAACAACTGTCTATACATGCTGGATATATTAACCTATCACATCGATGATGTTTTGATGATCCTACCAGATGAGTGAGAGGTAGGTAGCATGCTACATCTTAGAACACACATGTATTTTGAGTGCAGGAGATCTATACAATTTTTAGCAATCTAGTGGTTGGTGCCATAGTGAGGCATTCCCTCAAAAATAATGGACAGAGTCTTGCACATTGCACCTCCTGCTAGAAATAACAGCATAAGGTGAGCCTCATCGGGTTTCAAAGGTAATACATTTCATTCACATGGACTCTGCTCCAACCCTTTTACCAGGTAAAAAGGAAAAGTGCCATCAGTGTCTAGGCCCAGAATTGTAAAGGGCTTTGTGGCAGGTCCAGACAGTCACAGGACACATGCAAATAGAGCTGTCATGAGCTGAGTTTTATCGGAGCCATTCAATTGCCAAGTAAGGTAGATCTATTAGTACCCCACCAATAGATGACAAGGGACTGGTCAACAGTGACCATGAGCAGGAGTGGAAGGCTTGAGAAAACTACAAGATCATACAGCCTAGACCTTTATGACCTGCACTACCATTCTGACACTGTCCCTCATTCAGTTCATGCCTATTGCTTTGAGGGACTTTGGTATTAACTGTAAGAAGAACGGCAAACTGCCAGGCAGTGGTAGCACATACCCTTAATCCCAGCATTTGGGAGGCAGAGGCAGGCGGACCTATGAGTTCGAGGCCAGCCTGGTCTACAGAGCGAGTTCCAGGACAGCCAGGACTACACAGAAAAATCTTGTCTGGAAAAAACAAACAAACAAAAAAGAGATGGCAAGTCTTATTTTATGGAAAGGTTGAATCAGTGTGAAAGGACGTATTAGGGGCTGGTGAGATGGCTCAGTGGCTCAGAGCACTGACTGCTCTTCCAGAGGATCCAGGTTCAATTCCCCGCACCCACATAGCAGCTCACAACTGTCTCTAACTCCAATCTAGGGAACCTCACACCCATGGCAAAACAGCAATGCACATAAAATAAAAATAATAAATTTTTAGTACAAATTAAAAATGGGCGGTGGCCACTGTCACCTTCCCTTCACTTCTTCATTTGAAGAAGGTCATCAAGTCCTCAATGAAGATCGCTCTTATCTTTGAAGCCACAAGGACACAGACAAGATTCTGAACAAACAAGGAAACTCTATGTCCTCACCAGTTTATTATTGGACCATACCCTTTTCTCTTCTAATTGTATTTCCCCATGACTGTTCACACTTCACCCAACTCAAGCATAAAAATATACAGGCTTCCTTGTTTCTTGCCATCATTTCAGAAAGCTCCTGGGTCGCATGAGACATATTAAATAAGTTTATATGCTTTGTCTTGTTAATATTTTTTATTTGTTGCTGTTATTATAGGAGCTTTAGCCATGAACCTAGCTATGAGCAAGCAAAGATATCTCCCCAACACTGTACAGGGCCACAGGACCTGGGCTCCAAAGGGGATGCGTCTTCACTAGGGCTATAGCAAGAGCCCTGCCTAAGTTATAAGTGATGCCACTGCCAGGGGATCTTGAACTCCTTGTGCCTCAGGAACAGAAGAGGTGTCCCTAAGCAGGAATACTTGACTCTTGATTATCAGGAATGTGTGCCTGCTGTCCTACCGGTGGAATAGGGAGAAATACATAAAAATGTGTGCCACTTGGGCCTAACTTGGCACTCTTAGGCTCAATGTGATTATAAGTGGATCATCCCAGTAGCTCCAGCATGAGAAGGGCATAATGATCAGGTGGTTGACTCCCTTCCCAATGAGGGTTGGGGTCAGGCCAGCTAGGAAGCCACCAAAGCCAGCAGAGGGCAGTGGCTATGGATCAGAGTGTCCTAAAATGAATAGTAGAAGAGGCAGAGAAAGTTTCACTTGGATCTCTGAGATCAGTGCAAGAGTGAGGCCTGAGTTCCTACAGGAATCTCACTCCCTTGGGAGAGAGGCCTGAAGGAATCCGGAAGCATGCTCACCAAGCATGTACTTCAAGGAGGGGCTAGCTGCAGCAGTGGGAGTCAAGTCCACAGATGGATCCAGCCCTTAATAACTTCAGGCTTTGCGTTATCTGGAGCAGGCCACTCAGTTCCAACTCATATCCTTCCAGAATCATCCTGCAGTTGGTGACTGAGTGAGGCAGGGGCCTAAAGGCCCAGCCATCTCTAACCATGTCCCTCTGTTAGCCTCATGTGCAGGTTTCCCATCTCTCTCTGCTCAACCTTGCTTCCTCCCCCTTTCATGATTGTTGATCCCTAATAAACATCTGGCTCCCTAGCTCCACCTTAATGTCTCCTACCAGTGACCCAACTGGGCAGAATGGCAAATAGCATGCTTCTCATAGCCTTAACTTCTCTCTCTGCCTCAAGCAGATGGACTGGAGCCCTCTTGCTGACAACAGTTGGTTTACTTTAAATTAACTTGCTTTATATATGTATGAGTTTTTGGCCTGTATGTACATACACGCACCACATGCATGACTGGTGCCTTTGGAAGTCAAAAGAAGGCATTGGACTTCCTGAAACTGGAGTTACAGACAGTTGTGAGCCATTACGTGAATCCTAGGAGCTGAACCTGCATCACCTGCAAGAGCAAGTGCTCTTAACGACTGAGTCATCTCTACTGCCCCAGCAGTTTATTTATTAAACAGATCTTAATATATACCCAAAGGTACAAAGGTAATGTTTTAAGGTAACCCATGTTTGTGTGTGGGGGGGAGTCCTTATGCTACATGCAGATGTGTGTGTGTGTGTGTGTGTGTGTGTGTGTGTGTGTGTGTATTTTGTACTCATTACAACCACACATAAAAGTATATCATATATTTTGAAAAGTTGATTATCTCAGAACCAGAAATGCCCTCAGGCTCTCTACTGACATAACTCACCTTTATAAATGTCAAAAGCAACTCTCCAGATTTTGTTCTACTTCAATATATGAAGGAGAGATGTTGCTTCCATACAATCTCAAGTAAGTTTGTATTTGAAAGAAAACATCTTGTGTTGTAATTGAAAACGTTTTAATGAAAAGATCCCGAGATATCTTTGTCAAGAATCACTTCAGAGGCTGCAGAGGTGACGCGGCAGTTTTGAGTGCTTGCTGTTCCTGCAGAAGATCTCAGTTCTGTTCCCAGTACCCCTGCCATGTGACTCACAACAGCCTGCAAGTCCAGTTCCAGGGGATCTAATGCCCTCTTATTGCATCTTTGAGTACTGATGTTCACATGCATGTACCCAAACACATGCACACACATACACATAACTGAAAGTAAAATAAAATCGTAAAAACAAATTTAAAGAATGAACAGGATATGATTCCTTTCTTGTCACTGAAAGACTTACCAGGAAGTCAAAGAGTAAGGGGAAAACATGCAAATCCTGTACATAATTAACACATTCTAAGCAGCAGGGATCTTAAATCACAGCATTGTTTTTTTTTCCTCACATGCTAATTAGCTTTCAATGACAAAACTTCAGAAGGAAATGATTCCAAGAGAAGAAAGTAAATATTGTATGAAAAAATGATGAATAATTTGGAATGGTAAAATTTTGAGATCCCCAACACTACAACAAAAACTCATCAGAGTCCTGGTTGCCTGGTTGGCTTTTGATTTTTGTTTTTCCTGCCAATGCTGGCACTAAACTTACAGAGCTGTTGATTTGGCTTCATATTTCAGTTGTTTTTATGTTACTATCACAGTTCATCACCACAGAACAAGATGCTCTTTCCTTCATGTAGACCTACTTACTCATCACACACACACACACACACACACACACACACACACACACACACACACACACACACACACACGCTGATCATTTTAGCCACTTATGAGATGGCTAACTCAAGTTGAGTTCAGGTTACAGTATTAAACTAGTTCGTTTGAGAAAGTTAGACAGATTGGGTTGGAATCCTAGATCTACCACTTACTGTTTGACCTGTTTAAAGAAATCCCCAGAGACTACCAAGGAGCTGGTTTTCAATGCAAGCACATAAGGGTCCTTTTATTGTCAGGTTTGAACCTGGGCCACCACCAGGCAGATGGAGGAAAATTCAGCAGCTGTAGGCACAGGGGTAGAGAGTTTTTATAGGGAAAAACTGCAAGCCAGGAGTCACATGCTTTGGCAACTTGGGATTGGGTAGAAGGGATATGGGGCAAGGTGGTTTTTTGAGACTATTGATCTAGACTTTTGGCACAAAACCATATTTGAAACTATTGGGTTGGACTTTTAGTGGGGAACCATAACCTGCTGAGCAGGATTATCTGGACTCCTCAGCAGGATTATCTAGATATCTTCAAGGGCCATGAACTGCAGACAGAATGTCTACAGGAGCGTACTGCCCTGTATCTGTTGGAGTTGTTATGGCACATCCCTAAAGTCCTTCCTAGAACTGAGTACAGCAGGTGGTCTAAGGTGGTGGCCCTATCCTAAGATGGGGTCTGTATTGCCTTCACATTACTTATTGTGTGATATTGACTAAGTCATTCATCTTTGAGCCCCAGTTTCTTCATCTGAAAAATAACTGACAATCAATGCACACCACACAAGTCTGTGTATATGGAATTGTGTGACACAATGTTGTGTGTGAACTTTTTTCTGAGGCAACATGAACTAACAACTACATCCCAGGTAGAAAACCAACAACAGAAACAAATAAATGATTCCACCCATGTGTAGCTTGGTGAACCAATGATTCTAACAGGTTGCTTATAGTAGCATGGGTGAGGGGGTGGTTACTTACAGAACATGGGTAACATGGGTGGTTATACCACTAAAGAAAATGTTTCTGTCTCACAGGAAGTGTTAACTGTCTTTAAATGCTTGAAGAAAATCAGGGCCTCATGAGCTCCTCCCATGTTTCATGACAGAAAGTTAATGGGCCTAATGGTGTACAGGTTTTTGCAGGTAATCACAAGTGCTCAGAGTTATAAATTGCAACAGCCATTTCAAGTCAGGGGACACTGTTTTTTCTGCATCCTTCCTGGCCTGCAGTCAGGACAAATCTCTCTCACCCATCAGTCCCAAGTAAACACACAGAGGATTATATTAATTATAACTTCTTGGCCATTAGCTCAGGCCTACCACTGACTAGCTCTTACGCTTAAATTAACCCATAATTCTTATTTATGTTTAGCCACGTGGCTTGGTACCTTTTCCCAGTTCTGCCTTCACATCTTGCTTCCTCTGTGTCTGGCTGGTGACTCCTGACTCAGTCTTCCTGTTCCCAGCATTCTCCTCTCTACTTGTCCCACCTATACTTTCTGCCTGGCTACTGGTCAATCAGTACTTTATTTATTAATCAATCAGAGCAACACATTCACAGCACAGAGTGTGATATCCACAGCACTTCCCCTTTTCTTTTTTTTAAAAAGGAAGGTTTTAACTTTAACATAGTAAAATTACATATAGCAAAACAATTATCAAGCAAGAATTACAGTTACAATATCTAGTCTATTTATAATATCTAGTCTATTTGTATTTGGCAAAATCAAAGAAGACATCTCATCCATCCTATATTTGTGAGTCTAAGGTTTTATATCTAACTTATCTTTTATCATAACTAAGGAAATTATAGCTATCTAGTCTTCATCTACATCAAAGACCTCAGAAGGATATAATATTACCTGAGAAACTGGAGAAGGATGCAAGCAACTTTTGGGAGTCTTGCGAGAGTAGACGGAGATAGATGGCAGCCTGGACAGTCATCCAAAGTTCCTCTGTAAAGTTGGGGCATCTGTCTTCAGCCTACAGGCCTAGAGTCTCTCAGTCACTTCTCTCTGTGTCCTGTAGAATGTCTGGCAGTTTCCTCTGTGAAGCAGGAACCTGAAGGACCATTTTGCCAAGCAAAGTTCAGTGGTCACCTTTCTATGCGTCCTGCATGTCCAGTCAATCAAGCAGTCCAGGCAAGAACAGTTTCTTGCCCAAATGGCTATTTTTGCCAAGAAGAAGATAAACTCCATATAGAGTGTCTTCGATGCCCATACTCCTCTCTGAAGTAAATCGATGCTGCCAGGAGCAGACATGTCTCACTGTCCAGAAAGTCTAAATTTTTAAAATTTTTTAAATGCCATATTTTGTAGGTCTTTGAAGTGTTTGAAGATTACCTACCTAATTGAATTATATCTATGTATACCTAGAAAACTTAACATGATTATAAGTTTGACTATCATAGAAGACTAATTATTAATCTGTGTTTCTTAATTATCCATTACAATCTAAATGAGTTACATAAACATAATACCTCAAACGAGAGTAGAAATATATATACAGTATAACAAAATTAACTTCAAATTTGTATCAATAAACTAAAATCTACAGCAATGTAAAACATTTCTAAACAAGTTGTTGCTCTTTAAAAGTAGGTTCATTAATCAACTCTTTCATTCTATCATATCTAAACTATCCCCTTTTCTTCTTTAGAAAGAGATTGCATTTATAATCAGCCTGTTTTAGATAAAAATAAACATTCATAAACAATATTTTGGGAATTTGGGCATAGCTTCTCATACTACTTCCTGCTGGATGAGGGCACTGTATTCCTATGGGGACACAAAGCAAATTTTAGGATTATGGAGTAGTCTGTGAGGCTGTATTCTCTGAGCCAGTTGCCTTGAAACCGTTCTGCATGTTGAATCATCTGGGCCATGGTGTCATCAGAGACCTTTCAGGGGGTCTTGGCTTGTCAAACCTGAGGTATCTTAATCTGGAACAAACCCATAGCCTCTTGATTCCTGTGGAAGCAAAAGCAGAGCCTCCTTTCCAAAGCAGCATATCCTTAGATCCAAATTTTGAAGTCAAGGTACCTTTAAAATATACATATTGGTTTAACTCAGCAGCCTTTACAATCAAATGTCTCTGCAGATAAAAATATCAAAGACAACACAATCCAGATTCTCTGTGTGATATCCATCTTTTTGTGGCTTATTTTTTATATTACTTTTACTTTCTCTTTAAAGACTTAATTTTTTAAAACTATGTATTTCTTTATATAACTGCATATAACTTTCATTGTGGCAAAAGTTAGCCACTGGACAACAAAGTGTCCTAGAATCGACTGCTGACAAACAAGACAAAATGGACAGACAGGACATGAAACAAAGGACTACCGATTCTTGCCAAGACAAGTGTGGTTGTGGCTTTAGCAACAGGCATCCTCTGAGGCCAGGACGATATGGTACCATCACTGAAGTGGCCTTTGCAGTTCGGAAAAGGTATAGTGCCCCTTTCTTTGAAGGCAGCTGAACAGGCAGTGGACTGATGGCTTCTGACGTGCAGTGGAACAGTAGCTGAAACAGTTATTCTTGAAAGAGTAACAAGGTTAATGGAGTCTAACCTCTCAATGGTAGACTGGCATTTAATAAAAGAGATGAAGCCACCCACAAGCCAAGAAGAATGGGATGCGAAGAAGAATGGAATGCCAAGATGAAGCCACCCACAAGCCAAGAAGAATGGACAGCTGAATTAAAATAAACATCAACAATTTCCAGAATTTAAAATCCTGAATCATGACAGGACACTAGTGGAATTCAGGTGTTTCTGGTACATGGACTACTCTCACCAAATGTGAGGTTGAACTGTAGGCCTTGTGTACATCCTACTTCACAAATGAGTCTGTCAAACACGCCAAGCCTATAGGCTGAAGATGATGCCCCAACGTTGTGGAGAAACTGCGAGTGACTGTCCAGGCAGCTGGCTGTTTCTGTCAACTCACATTTTTTTTGGAAGCCACCTACGTGCACTTCCTGTTTTATTAGGTAATATTATTTCCTTCTTGGGTCTCTGAGGGAGTAGAAGATTAGATAGTTATGGTTATAGTTAGTTGAAAATTAGATAGTTACAGTTATAGTGAGTTGTAGATTAGATAGTTATAGTTAAAGATTAGTTAGTTATAGTTATAGTGTTCCTTGTTAAGAATTTCAGAAAAGAAACTCACTAAAGAGGTGTAAGTGTATAAATTTGAAAGACGTTATAAGATAGCTCTGTTAGTAATATAAGTTAGGATAGAAAGTGAATCAGGTACATTTTGGACTTACCAAAATAGTATAGATAATGGAATATTTTCTCTGAGTCTGTCAAATGCAAATGGACTAGGTATTGTTTAGGTATTTATTGCTTGTATATATTGTATATAGTTATTATACTTATTGTATATAGTTTTTCTTATATTAATTATAACTTTTTTCCTTTTTACTAGAATAGAAAGGGGAAATATGGTGTGTGATGGTATTGTGTTCCCCAAAATATTGTGTACCCTAATAAACTTATCTGGGGTCAGAGACAGAACAGCCACTAGATACTTAGGCTAGAAAATGTTGACACTCACGCCTTTAATCCTAGCATTGGAGAGGCAGAAATTCATCTGGGATCTCTGTGAGTTCAAGGCCACATTGGAAACAGCTAGGCATGGTGACACACACCTTTAATCCCAGAAAGCAAACCTTTAATCCCAGGGAGTGGTGGTAGGAAGCAGAAAGGTATATAAGGCGTGACGACCAGAAACTAGAAGCATTTGGCTGGTTAAGCTTTCAGGCTTTTGAGAAGCAGTTCAGCTGAGATCCATTCAGATATGAGGACACAGAGGCTTCCAGTCTGAGGAAACAAGATCAGCTGAGAAGTTGGCCAGGTGAGGTTAGCTGTGGCTTGTTCTGTCTCTCTGATCTTCCAGTGTTCACCCCAATACTTGGCCTCAGGTTTGATTTCATTAATAAGATCCATTTAAGATTCCTACTACAATGGTGATATTTTATTTGTGCTGAAATGTGATTTTATTTGTATGTTAATAAATAAAGTTGACTGGAGATCAGAGGTCAAAGCGAGTCATAAGCAGAGTCAGGCAGTGGTAGCACACGCCCTTAATCTGATCACATGGCAGGCAGAGTCTCTGTGTGGTCAAGGACACAGCCAAGCGTGGTGACATGAACCTTTAATCCCAGTACCAACCATAGAGACCTGGAGATCTGTATAGACAGGCACTCACGAGGAAGTCATGTGGTTGGGTTTAGAGCCAAAGAGAAGGCAGAACAGAAAGGCAATAAAAAGACAAGTCAGACATTAGAAGGTCTCTCTCTGGGGAAGCTACTGCTGGTGGTAAGCTAAAGCTAGTCATGGCTCTTGCTCTGATCTCTTTGGCTATTAACTCTGTATTTGGCTCTGTGTTTCTTATTTAATAAGACTGTTTAGAAATTTGTCTATAGGACGCTGCTCCATAGCACACACAATAGAATTGTACAACTAGGACCTTCCCAGTTGTTCAAATGTAGCCAAAGGTCCTAGTGACATAAAGAAAATCTCTCAGGTTCTTTTCACTGTTGTATACCTGTTTTAATGTCAGTAGACATGGTGTGAAAGGCAAAGAAAATGCTTCACAGATAACAGAATACATTCTGAGAGAAAGCAGTGTAAATCCAGTGTATTAGTTATCCAACAAAAGCAACTTGAGGAAGGAAGGGTCTATTTTGGCTTACCATTCAAGGGTAGGCACAGTCTATCATGGCAGAGAAACCATGGTGTCAGGTAGCTGGCCACATTACAATCACAGTCAGGAAGCAGAGGAGATGACTTCTGGTGCTCAGCTAGCTTTCTCTGACTTTGTCAATCCAGGACTCCAGACCATGGAATGATGCCACCCACATTTACAGTGGATTCCCCCCCTCAGTTAACTCAATCTAGAACTGCCTTCAGAGATATGCCAAGAGAGATTCATCTGCTGGGGGATTCTAGATCTTGTCAAGTTGACAATCAATGTCAACTGTCACATCCAGTCTCCTAGGAAGTGACAACCTGAGGCAGTAAAATACAGTGATCATCAAAAGACTGAATAGAATTCAAGGGGTGTGTGTGTGTGTGTGAGAGAGAGAGAGAGAGAGAGAGAGAGAGAGAGAGAGAGAGAGAGAGAGAGAGAGAGAGAGAGAGAGAGAGAGAAGATTCAGGACACTACAACAGTGGCTTTGAGCTCTGAAGCAGGTAGACATTCTGTTGGTATGGGAATAAGGGTACATGTACAGTACATGTCTAACTACAGTATTAATGTCTTTTGAGTACAAATAAGAGGACAATGAATTACTTATTCTGCTCTGAATGCAGCTTAGTAGTGGGTCCCCAGCTGCATAGCTCCTTGTGCTAAAGGAAAGTAGAAAATACTCTAATAATCTCCTTGCCTCTATTTCATTTTCGCAGATGGGTTTTTCACAATGGAGAACCAAAGCAGAACTTTCTTCCCTTTTCTGGTACTCTGCTTGCCAGGGCCAGGGCCAACCTTACACAGTCTTCACTATGGGCTGGGTAGGTGGTTCTGACTCCAGAAATTTCAATCGCAGTAAGTATCCAGAGAGGCCGTCTAGCAGAGTCATTACTTTGGATTAAGGCTTCATGTAGTAATGAACTCAAAATATCTTCCCTATCACTTGATCTACCTTCCCAAACATACATATATACCACTGATATATATATATATATATATATGTGTATGTGTATATATATGTATATATATGTGTGTGTATATATATATGTGTGTGTGTGTATATATATATATATACCATATGATGAATGATACACTCTCCAGAGAATGCAATTACAGGAAGTGTAAGTATATCAAGGAGGAGACAGATATGCTTGGCCAATTTTTCACTGTCTGTAGCACGAATCATAGAAGGTCTTATTAATAAAACCAAACCTGGAGCCAGGTATTGGGATGAATGCTGAAAGATCAGAGAAGCAGAACAAGCCACAGCTAACCTCACCTCGCTAATTCCTCAGATGAGCCTGTTTCCTCAAACTGGAAGCCTCTGTGTCCTCATCTGAGTGGGTCTCAGCTGAACTGCTGCTCAAAAACCTAAAAGCTTAACCAGCTCTAGTTCCTGGTCCTCATGCCTTATATACCTTTCTGCTTTCTGCCATCACTTCCTGGGATTAAAGGTGTGTGTCACCATGCCTGGCTGTTTCCAGTGTGGCCTTGAACTCACAGAGATCCAGACAGATCTCTATCATTGGAATGCTAGGATTAAAGGTGTGTGTGCCACCATTTTCTGGCCTCTATGTCTATCTAGTGGCTGTTGTGTTCTCTGACCTCAGATAAATTTATTAGGGTGCACAATATTTTGGGGAACACAGTGTCACCACAACTGTCAGTTAAGATCATAGAAATGACAACAAAGGGAACTTGTACTGATTCTTTGTGATCTCTGCTCATCCTCCCAACAAGACTATTGATCCTGTCTTAGAAGATGAGGAACCCGAGTTGCCAAGTTAACATGGGTAGTAAGTGACTAATGTAAGTCTGCACATTTAGTCTCTGGTGCTTCTTTGGAGAGAGGCCCAACTGTGGTGTTTCTCTTTCATGCCTGTCTTTGAAGCCAGACTGCTCGCAATGGTGTTTGCTCAATATTACCACTGATGTTTCTTAGGCATATTGTTTCCAAAATAAAAAGAATGACGAGCAAAGGTTCACTGGTACTGGCAGAGTTATTTTTCCAGCTTTGTCTTCTGGAGCCCGGGGTTTACACCCTGAGAACATCATGCTTTGATCCAGTCGAAAAGGAGCAGGAGTTGGAAGTCACAGTAGGTTTCCAGAGTAGGAGCTTAAGTGGGTCTTAGCAACCCAGCAGTGCACAGCATCCAAGACCTTTTAGTTCACTGCTGGCAAGAGTCCTCTGTGAGGCAAAATGAACCCTCCACATTGCCACTTCAGAAGCACCTCTGCCTCCTGCCCCATGGGCAAGTCCTATTGCCACCTCCTTTGTGAACGCATTCCTAGCCTCAGGGCCAAAACTCATTGATTCTCGTCTGTCTTCTAACTGCACTTGCTATGACAGCTCTTAGCACTTTGTTTTAGTTCACTGTGCAAGTAAGGGCCCTGTGGTCAGAGAGACTGGTCATATTCATAAATCCTTTGATTCCCATATCCCCAGTCTAGCACATTTCCTGTCTCATCATATCTGAAACCACACTGATTGGAAGATACACCGTTATTTCAAAAATGACTGAGAAAAAGTACTGACGGCTATACCATGGCATACCGTTAGTTTGAAGTTGTATCCTGAATTCAGGAAAGTCAAGTGTTGTTTTAAGCATGCATTAGAATACATGACATATGGGGACTGCAGCAAAGGCTCAGTGGGTAGACTATCTGCTGCCCAAGTTGGAGGGCCCGAGTTTGGAGTCCCAGCGCCCAACGAAAAGCTGGGCATGATGGTGCATGCTTGTAACCCAGCACTCAGAGGCAGAGACGGGAGGAAGCCAGGGCCTCAGCGGCTATTCAGTCTAGTCCGTTGGTGAGTGCCAGGTTCAGTGGGAGACCCTGTCTCAAAAAAATAAAGTGGAGAATGATAGAAGACAACTAATGTTGACCTGTGGCCTCCACATGCGTGCACACACATGTATGTACCCCCCCACACACACATACACCACGTACACAATTAAAATATTTCTAAAATTAGTAATGAGCTATGATAATAAAGGCTCAGCAAAATTTTATAGAACTGGAGCCCATTCCAATAATACTGACAACACAGGTTTCTTGTGGGGAAGAATTAAGGACTTGGTGGTTCCATTGCTGATTTCAAATTCTTCACTCAACAAATTAAAGGGATGAGTGCTCTAATGTGCCATCCCCATGTTAAAAATACTTGTATATTTGATTAGCAATTGGAAAAGTAAGGGAGAAGAATATGGAGTTGGAGGTCAACAAGGGCTACACACTGAGGCCCTGTCTTAAAAAAAGAAGTGAAGGAAGGAAGGAAGGAAAGAAAGAAGAGGAGAGAGAGAGAGAGAGAGAGGAAGAAAGAAAGGAAGGATGAGAGGGAGGGAAAGGAAAGAAGGAAGGAAAAGAAACATTAACGGTGGGAGTATAACTCAATGGTAGTGTGCTTGTCCTAGCCTAAACAAGACCTTAGATTTGATTCCCAGCACCACATACACAAAAACAGAATTATATTGAGTGGGTGAGCTTGGTGGTATAGCACAGTGTAACAGCTCAGCATGCTATCATTAAGGAATGAGCACCTTTATAGGGCAAAGACAAATGAAGGGTGGTTTTTTTTTTTTTTGGTATTTTTTTTTTTGAGCCTGTCTTGGATCTCACTCTGTAGACCAGGCTGGCCTCAAACTCACAGAGATCCACCTGGCTCTGCCTCCTGAGTGCTGGATTAAAGGTGTGTGCCACCACCGCCCGGCGAAATGAAGAATCCCCACCCCCACCCCACCCCCCCCACCCCCACCCCCGAGCTGAGGACGGAACCCAGAGCCTTGCACTTGCTAGGCAAGCGCTCTACCACTGAGCTAAATCCCCAACCCCCAAATGAAGAATTTTTAAGAGTGTGTTGAAGAATAAATAGATTCAAACAGGGCAGAGAACTCCTAGTTAGTATCCTTCTGCGGGTAGACCCTTGGTGGGAAGTCAGAGTGACCGCTAAAGCCACAAGCATCTTTGCTTTGAAGCAGGCTACCAGTGCCTGCATTCCCTTTATCAGGGCTAAGTGAGAAAGCACCAACGTTAACCTTCCAATCGAATCCTGTCTTCCCTGGCCAGGCAACCTTGCCTAGCTCCTGAGTCAGTTTAGTTTGCTTCCATTCATTACCTTCTCTGGTCTTAATGAATAAAAAAAAATAAGAGAAAGGAGTAATAACCACCCTTACTTGTTCCACACATTTACTGCATAATATTTGGAGATGTTGAAATAACGTAAAGATCCTGCCATACACTTCCTTGGAAAGGCAGGTGTGAAGTACAGGTGCCCCAAAATATTAGAGTTGAATGTGCCTGATGCCACAGCAATTTCACATCATCGTGGGTACAGCTAGTTACACTTCCAAATAAAAATCATTAAGTTGAAGTCGCTACCTAAAACCTGAACAGAACGTTTCATAAGTGATGCTCAGGCTGACCTTGGACCTCTAGGCTGCAGTGATCCTTCTGTTCTTGCTTCTGGAGTGATGGAACTACAGGCCCATGCCACCACAGTCAGCTCTGAACAGCATCTTTATGACAGATCTGAGCTCTCATTTTATAAGTTAGGGCTTTTAGATCTAGAAAAAATTAATAGTCAATGGGAAATCAGAGTATCCTGACTGCCAGTTTGGGCGTTTTCCCACCTTTCTGACTGGATCCCACTTTCGTAGTCTGTGATTTCATCTGACTCATTTGGGTTTAGAAATACCCCAATAAGAGGCTACAGAGATGGCTCTGAGGTTAAAAGCACTGGCTGCTCTTCCAGAGGACCCGGGTTTGGTCCCCAGCACCTACATGGTGGCTCATACCTATCTATAATCCAGTTCCAGGGGATTTGAGGCCTTCTTCTGGCCTTCATAGGCACCAGTTACATATGTGGTGCTCAGATATTTGTGCATGCAAACCACCCATACAAATCAAATTATTAAAATAATTAGTGATTCCCTTGTTTATATACACCACATTAAAAAATACCAGGGCTAGTGAAGTCACAGATCTTAGAAGAGAACCTACAACCACTCCTTTACTAAACCAGCACAGCTCTTAACTACTCTCTAAATGTTTGTCCTTATATCCACAGATAAGTGTGCTCCTCACAATCAAAATGCAGAGTTATGGAGCACAGTCCCAATGGAGACATCTATAAAACAACGACTGAACACAAGGCTCAGGAAACAGTTTGGAAGAGGGGACAGAAAAAACTGTAAGAGCCAGAGGATTAGGGAGTTTGCTGTGAGACTGTGTCTCCTAGTAATGTTAGAATCTACACCCATAAAGTCTCACCAACATGACTGCCTAAACATGATCTGAACAAGGACAACAGGAATAGACATGCCAAAATGGACTAGGGAAATCCCATGAGGCCTCAGCTCTACACAAAGAACTACAGCAAACTAAGGGATGCTCAAAGTGGGAGAAATAGTCTTCCCCAGGGAAGAGCACACCACCTGGTTATCCAGTACCAAATGTGCCGAAAACATACATCCAAGTAGCATTATACAGACTAACCAGGTTATATTTAGGAATATACCTGCATATGCATACACATATGGGTATGTAACAACAATCAATAAAAAAAAAGAGGCCGTAAATTTGAGAGAGAACAAGGAGGGCATGTGAGTGGGCTTAGAAGGAGGAAAGGGTAGGAAGAAATGATGTAGTTATATTATAATCTCAAAAAATGCCATGCAAGTAAGTGTCTGATTACCAGAAGTCTTGATGGTCAACACCCACCAATTCAGAGAATCATTGAGCCATCATTTCCACCAAAGGACAGAGGCAGCATATTTTCACTCTTTGTAAATACAAAGCAAATTATCATTTTCTGGGCCCCTTACAGGGGTGGGTGATGACCTAAATCAAGCCAGCACACTAGACGTTTGTCTAGATGACATCCAACACCTTTCACAGCAGTCCTAGCTCAGTGATAGAAGCCAGTTAAGGACTTGGAAAATTCCCCTGGCTGAACTCTGGGAGAACTGTGTAAACAAAGTGCCCCTTGCTGGCCAACGTAAGAAAATGCAAGAGCCATGGCTGACAGGCCCTGCTTATAGCAAAGGTCAGAACAGTGATCTAAATCATCCTGTAGTCTATGAGAACTGTGTCCAAGTCCAAGGAAAAAGCATGGGGGAAATCAGCAGGGGAGATTGTGTTCCCCAGATGTTTCCATGTACCTAATCAAGGTTAGACCCCAAAGAAAATAGATACATTTTTGTCCTGCTGAGTTTGACCAGGCAACTACAAAAGTCACAGGCATACTCTATGCTTATACATGTGAACAAGATTTTTATTGTTCGCATTGATTACCAAGGATGGGAGAACATTGATGTGCCAAGGACATGGCTAACAAGATCACACAATGCTGCTGATTCGGATTCATCCGTGATCTGGTGAATCAGTTTGGGTTTTTTATTGTTGTTTTGTTTTAGTGATATTATATATGCACCCATATAAAAGAGATTTTAGAAGTATCAGTTCAGATTCTTGACAATGACTTCATCAAAAAGAGAAAACAGATGCTTCAAAGTTAACATCTGCACGATCTGTGGGTATTTTGATTCACCTGTAGGTATTCTGATTCACCGTAAAGATTGCAAGCTATCAAACACATTTTAGCAGTACACAAATGGGTAGTACAATAAACATCGACTTGGCTCAATGACTTGCCCAGTGAAAGGCTTTTTCCCCCCTTGAGTTTAAAAACCATTCCCAGTAAAGTGGTCAGCAGTATGCGATGACCTTATCACGGAAGCAAGTTGTCTTCCAAGCAACTCCAGGGTTCTGCTATTCTTTGCTCGCAGGGTCTTCTCAGCCCTCAGCTCATTCTTGATGGCACCCAGCTCTAAGCGGATCTTTTCCATTTCCAGCTCGTAAAACAATCTCATCTCTTCTCTGAGGAGCGCAGTACTGAGCTCAGTTTGATGCTTCAGTTTCAAGACAGTGTCTTTCAAGTTTCTGTTCTCTAGATCCAACCTGTACATGACTTCTTTGGCTTGCTGGAGCTCTTCGGTTAAGTTTTTTACGTTTGTCACTTTTTCAGACAGGTCATTTTTTAAAGCTTGCAGTTCCCGGTCATTCTTTGAAGCAGCTGTCCCTGGTTCTTGAAGATTGACAAATTTCGTTGAGGCTTCCTTTCGAGAGTTCAAAAGTTCTTTTTCGGCGTTTTCAAAGTCCTCTTCGATCTCCCGGCATTTCAGGTTAAGTTCTCCCAGCTCTTCGTTCAGGAGGTGCAGACGGAGTTTTGGTGGCATTTCTTCTGACCATTTTTTCCCGGTGCCTTGTGCTGCAGTCGGCAATTCCTTTCTACTCCACACGGAGGCGCTCTCCCTTCTGTGAGAACTTTCCTTGGTTGCACCACCCAAATTAAGCAAGTCCAAGAAGGCAGACTCTGTGTTTGCTACGTTCTTTGACGCGTTCATCCTTCTCTCTCCTAAATTGGGGTCTTGTTCTCTTTCCACTATCAGGGAACAACAGTCTTTGCTCTTAAATGTGTTCCCTTCTTGAACCTTTCTACTGGCAAAGTTAAAAATTCTCCCCATCCTCCTGGATTTGTCTGCAGGTGTTTCTTCAGAGAAAGACTGAAGAGGAGCAGCCTCTTCTAGAACATCGGGCTCATTTAAAAAAGGAGTGAACGTATTGTCTTTCCAGTGCTTTCGTCTAGCATCCATTTTGTTGGGCACCTCTTTGATTTCCTGAAAAACAAAATTTAAAACCAAGCTGAATCATCTCCATGAGTTGTCCACGACGTAGAAAGAACTAGGAATGCTGGTTTGCACTGGAGATGCCTGAACAATTGAGGGCCATCTCTCCTCAAACTAACAGAGTGACTTGGACCTTCTTTTCCTCTTGTATAAATGGAAAGGGCTAACGTAGCTAAGTTCTGCGAGCACCTGAACCTGTAATATTCTTCCATTCCATAAAATGGAATCAGTAAATGAATGTATTTAGTTATTCTTTGTAGACAGTTCTATGGGAAGGCAACTGTGTGCATGAAAACAGACTGCTTTAAAATAATCAAAAGGTTCTTTTGGAATTACTAGGCAAATATTGTTAATACCTTTTCCTTCAATGTGTCTTACTCTGTGTCTAGTTCTCTCGGATCAAACTACTGTTTGTTCATTCCTTAAAGTGACTGAAACTTCAAGGCTTGATGAAACATGAGCTGCTTCTGGTAAAGTGTACCAGGCAGACTTCCTCATGACTAACTCTGCCAAATGCCCTTCTGCCTTGACCTATGAATTCCTGCTAGTCCAGTCTTAGGCTTTGCCAAGTGTACAGAATTCTCTCTGTTCGGAGAGCAGTTTTATAATGAGCTGCCATGTCAACAATTGAAAATATTAATGCTATCGAAAGTGTTTTTCATATACAGACTCTGAGTATCAGTTTTAGGTGAAAACATAGCCTACAAAATCCCAACCAGCATCCAAAGTTTATAAATACTGGAGGGCAATCCCTGCCGGTGTGGGAGGCAACACCTGCTTTATAGCTCCAGCATTCCGAGGAGGTGCAGGCACAAGGATTCGGAGTTCAAGGCCAGTCTTGGCTACACACAGAGTTTGAGATCAGCCTGACTTTCATGAGATCCCCCATCCAAAACACAAACAAGCCAAAACAAAGTTTAGTTAATCAGGACTGGAGTGTAGCTCAGTGACAGAGTGTTTATTTAGTATGTAACAAATCCTGGGTTCCATTCCCAGACCGTAGTGACAAAGCCAGACAAGAAATGCATGGTGTACACTTGCCAGAATCATGGTTCTTCCTCTAGAAATAGTCTTTTCTGACTTTTCTTATTCTTTCAGTCACACTCCAGAAGCATCTGTGACATGCCTGTCCTGGAATGGAATGATGATCAATCATAATCTTGGTCTCTCTCCGTTTCACAAATATGAGCACAAATGAGTCAAAGCAACAACAAGCACGAGGGAAAGGAGTGGATGCTAGAGGAAAGAGGGCAGGGTGAGCTTGTGTGCCACATCTTTTCATAAATCAAAACTTTACCAGAGAATTCCGTAAAACAAACTGCGCACAGTTACGGTGAGGCCATGCTATCTATACCTGAACATACAAGGAGGGGACATCAGTGACAGAGGTCTGGGTACAGAGAGAAAGAAGTTCATGTAGAAAACTCTCCATTAATAGTTTTCATGTTTGGGGGCTGGGCTCAGTGGTTAAGAGTACTGACTGCTCTTCCAGAGGACCGGGGATTCAAGTCCCAGCACCCACGTGGCAGCTCACAGCTGTCTGTGACTCCACTTCCATGGGATCAGACACCCTCACACAGACTTATATGCAAACAAAACACAAATTCACATAAAATAAAACAATTAATTACAAAAAATAACTTTAATGTTGCTCCTCAGATGCATGCACACACATACTTTCTCATTTTTACCCTGTCTTTCTTCCCCACACCTCTGTAGAATTTCCTGAGTGTCTGAAAGGATTTGCTTTTCAATGAATCCTAGAAATCCAGTCCTTTCTCCAAGAAGCTGGAAGAGTCCATTGATTAAACAACTGGGCTCAGAGAAAGAGAGGGACTTGAGCAAGGCCACATAGGCTATAGTAACGAAACAGCTCCTGTCTCCCAGGTCAGTGCTTGTTCTGAAAACCCCCTTTCTTCATCCGCTAGGTGTCATTCCACAGACTGAAAGAACAGATTCCATTGTTTGCAGAGCTTAGGGGATCCTTTAAGGAGCCACAGGAGGAGAGAGAAAAGCTGACGGGGGGGGGGGAGGGGAAGAGAGAAAGAAATGTCTGAAAGGCTCCCGGCATTCCTCTCCCCAGGCTTCCCCAGGCAGGGTCAAGGGGTCTCCCAGATGCTCCCTTTTCTCTTTCACTGGCAAGACAGCCTTGAAGGACTTGTTCCCACATTTAGTTAGAGCGTGGCAAAGCTCCAAGGAGGCCTGAGATCTGTCAACAGCACCTTCTTCAGCTCTGTTTGCTTTCACCGCAGGACAAGTATGGCATGAGGACTGGGAGCAAGGACCAGGAATATGCTTGAAAAATAATGACATCCCCCCACACCTTGGCCGGGCAGCCATTTTGTTCTCAATCAACCTCACTAGGTAATTTGCCTCAGCAGACTCGGGAAGCCGTTACTGAAAGCACAAATATGCCCTTTCAGCTGGGCAGTGTGCACATTTGTTCTTGTGTCCACTCCACTATACATTGAACCTCGAAGGACCCAAGAGAAATGAAAAATTCAAAGAATCCAGTCAGAACACAGACAGGAGAAAAATAAAGTCATGACAAAAATAACATTAGAGGTCGTCTACAAAAATTATTCCCTGGAAGGCCTTGGGGCTGCTGCTAGTTATACAACTCTGGCTACACTTGTGTCTGGCATGAATTAATAATGGGCTTCTGATAGCGTCCTACCTGAAAACAGTACCACTTATCCTCTGGGAACTATTTTGTGGTGGCAAAGTCGTGGGGGCATTTGGGGGCAGTAAGAGATGGCTTGCCTCATGCTTTGTATGTTTTTTCAAAATGGTTGGCTACTTAATGGCAGCTCTTCCTTGAGAAACGAATGTGGGGTGTGTCTTATTTGTTTCCTGAGCACCTCTCTTTCTGGTAACCTCTGTGCTTAAGATTTGTGTCAAAGATATCTTCAGTGAACTAAGAGGAGGAGGAGGAGGAGGAAGAGGCTTCTAGAGAGGCTGAAAGTAGTATCACTTGAAGTCAAGAATGGTGGTGTCACACACCTTTAATCCCAGCACTCGGGAGGCAGGGGCAGGCAGATATCTGTGAGTTCGAGGCCAGCCTGGGCTACAGAGCAAGTTGCAGAACAGCCAGGGCTACACAGAGAAACCCTGCCTTGAAAAACCAAAAAAAAAAAAAAAGCTACAAAAAAGTGTTTGGAATCACTGATTAAACAAATTGAGAGTGAATTAATAATGTAATGTGATGTAACATAATATTAGTGTTGAGGACAAAGTCAAGAGTGATTATTTATTAAGACTCTCAGCTTTATCATTGTACTGAAAATACTAGGTGAAAGTATATCTATCTTCATACAGCTTCAGAAAATGATATGCTACTGTTTATTGGGAAAGAGGAAATCAATAAAACCACTTCTATTTCATGTTCAAGGTCAGGCCCTGGGGAGGGATCTTCCATTAAGGTGTACAGGAAACTTAATTATTTGTTTTCTAAAATATTTGTATTTGAAATCATATGCTTTGGGAAAGTTCCTGATGCAACCCCAATATGGTTTTGTCCCTCTGTTGTGTTATTCCATTTACATTAGAGTATGGTTTCAAATTTTCAGAACTCTCTTTGTATAAATATAGGTCTGTTTGTAAGTGCAGCGGTTTGTCCTGGCATAGGTAGGCAGTGACTGGCAAGCAGTTATGGGAGGATGTCAGGGGCTTTTGCCCATCTCACAAAAGTCCTCCTTCTCAAGCTATGTAAACTTGGAGTGATGGTTGGTAAAGTTCACCCCCCTCACACACACCCATATATTGAGCAACATCAGTCACTACTCAGCCATTCAACTTCCCTCAACTGGCTCTCCAGGCTGGAGAGATGGCTCAGCAGTTAAGAGCACTGGCTGCTCCTCTATAGGACCTGGGTTCAATGTCCAACACCCACATGGCAGCTGCTCACAACTGTCTGTAACTCCAGTTGCAGGGAATCCATTGTACTAGGTATTCATGTGGTGCATATATCTGTGCACGCAGGCAAAATACCCATACACATAAAATACATAAATCTTTTTTTTTAAAAAAGTCTGGCTTTCAGTAATCCCTTAGGAACCATTCAGTGAAAACAAAGGGGCCCCTGTAGCCCAAAGAACACCCTCTCTTTATTCTTGGTGGTTTCCACTCTTTTGACCCTCAGAAAAAAACGCTCAGCCAAAATACGAAAAGAAAATACCTTACTCGGCTAGGCATGGTAGTACATGTCTTTAATCCCAGCACTCAAGAGGCAGAGACAGGTGGAGCGCTGTGAGTTGGAAGTCAGCCTGGTCTACAGAGGGAGTTAAGGCCAGTCAGGGCTAAAGAGTGAGACTTTGTCTCAGGGGGGGGGGGGGGGGGGGGAAAGCAAGCATTGCAACGTTTTTTTCTGTTTTCATTGCTTCCAGGCAGGAAACAGAGAATTCTGACCTGGTTCCTCCAGGATACCTTCTCGTTTCCCACCCTCTTTCACTAAGTTGTAGAAAACCACTTAATAACAACATGAAGAACCAAGGGAACTGTGTGCAGCCCAAGTGGATCACTATGTTTTACTAGACAAACTGAGGGGAGCCGGAGAGGATTAAGTGCAGGTTGGGGCAGGCAAAGAGCTATGGTAGTGCTCGCCTTTCAGAACCCATGAAGGCTTGCCTTCTGGGAGGCAGTCTTAAGGGATAAAACAGAGGTGATGAACCCACTTCACAGCTGGTTAATAACAAATGGCCCCCCTCAAGAACTGTGGTCCCTAACACCAGGATTCTGTCCCAATCCCAGGAAGTGGGGCTTACAGCTAAATCTACATATGCGCATTTCCTGGTGTTTAGAAGTTGTAACACTGGCTGTAGGACAGGCTGAGACTTTTCTCTCCAAAACTATGAGTAAATTCATTTTTCTACTTCAAATCTGTCATATTCCTTTTTCTGGTAACATGACCGAGCATTCCGAGCCAGAGCCAAGTGTAATGGTCACACTGGTATCTGGTAACACTTGATTTTAATTGAATGGTTTTTGTTTTTTTAAGAAGAAGAAAAGAAAATCCATAATCTCCTCTCTAGCTTACAAAGTGCTTTGGATGACATTTTAGGGCAAGGGCTTTAATTTTTCCCTTGAAGTTTATTTGGCTTAGCTAAAGTCTTCAGGGCACTTTTCTTTTGAATGTTTATGAGGCCATCTTGAAAGCATACTGACAATGAAGACTGATGATTCTGTTACAAAGTTGAAGGTTTATGTTGGGCAAGACTCTGGGCTTCTAAACTCCCAGGATGAGATAACAGCCAGAACAACTGTACTTACCCTTCCTGAGGTCCAAGGTCTTTAGACCGGATGTCACTGGTCTCCTCCAACTTGAGCTGGAAAAAAACAGTCAACCCCCAAACCCTTAAGTGTAATCAGGAAATATAAAATTTAAAGAATGTTCAAACTCATGTTCCTCTCTGAAGTGTGTACTAATGTCACACATGCTACACCTAGGATGTCCATGGGTCTATCTGCAATGTGGCATCAGACAGAAGCAATTTCTCTTTTTAAGTTTTCAGTACATTTTCCCAACTGTTCCTCAGGCAATACACATGTCAAGCAGGACAAGAATCATGGTGATACTGTATTCAACACAGTATCTCTTTACCCTTTGTGTGTATTGAACAAATGAGCCACCAGTGGTGGAGACAGAAGCTGGCTGATCATAAAGAGCCACATTAGCAAAGGGCTGGAGCCTAGTCCTGGCTTCCTTCCCTTACAGTACAGTTAAATTGTAAAAACGTGACAAAGAGAAGTGCTTTCGTCTTTCAGGGCCCTAACATATGGGTCAAGTGTCCACTTCCTCGGATAGATTCTTTTCTATTGTTTGGTCAGTATGGTGAGAGAAACAATGTACCATTGAAAACTGGGTACTGTGTATGGCTATCAACCCCAACTCTTTGTTATTAGTGTGAAATTATTCCTTCTTGAAGAAGAGATGCGGAGTCACCTGAGTTGCCAAGGCTTTGACTTTATTACTATGGGAGTCACATTTTTACTATAAAGCTGTATCTTTGTATGCATAGTTTGGGGATTGTTTTCTCTGTGAATGGTTAACTGAAACTCCTGCCATCCTTGCTTCTGTGGAAAAGAAGGTGGCTGGGAACGAGATGTTGCTAGAGCCCCCCACTGCAGGTGATACTTTTCACCTCCCCAGTCCCGATCCTGTATTGGGCGGGTGAATGGACAAGCTTGACCCCACTTCTCCTTCCACAACCCCTTTCCCACGCCCTGTTTCTTTTCAAACACTCGCCAGCTCCAGCCTGGGGCTCTCAAGAGAAAAACAACAACAACAACAAAAACCTGCTGCTGGGACTTCCTTGGTTTTCTGCCTTCTTACTGGGCGAGTCAGGGGGTAACGAGGGGCGCGCCAGGGGAGCCCGTGATGTCCCTTCCACAGACATACCTGGAAGCGCGGGTGCGGTCTGGAGAGCCCTGTCCGCTCTTCCCCGAAGCCAGCCACCACCGGCAGGCGGCAGCCCCTTGTTCAGTGCTAGCCACCGCGACCGCGACCGGCCAGGCTGGCCCGGGGTAGAGCCTCTGCAGTGCAGCTCCAGCGCGGGCCGCACTGTTGCCTAGCAACCAGGCGGATGGATTTAAAGGGACCTGGGCACTGAAGGGACCCGGCTCTGCAGGCTGAGTTACTGTTAGACAGGGAGTCCAGGCCAGGCCAGAGCACTGAGCATGCCCGGTAGGGCGGCCACCGTGGTGGCTTCTGCCAGGCAAGAAATAGGAAGGCAGGGAGAAGAAGCTGAGTCAGAATAGGAAGGGTCAAGAAAGTACGAGGCAAACCCATCCACCAGCGGGACTATTAGAATGGGTCTGGGAGACATTCAAGGCTATGTAGTAATTTCTGTGGAGGGATGGAGTAGCAGTTGCATAGGGTTAATCCCTAGGTTTGATATATTAGTTACATGATGTTATGGAGGCTTAGCTTTGGTCTGGGTTGGAGTCAGGATTGCTAATAATGTGGGGGTTGCATCATATCCCCATCCCTAGCCCCATGCACACCCTTGTAGGTCAGCACAATGACTTAGCCAAAAGTTCTGTATTGGGCCAAGTACTAAGGATCTTGAATCAAGAGAGTCTTGTCATCTCCTGGGTAAACTGACGGGGGGAAGGGGCAAAGGGGAAGAGATGGCAGCTGGAAACATGAGGGATCAAGATGGCGGAGTTGGGGAAGGGACGCAGAGGGGGAGCAATGAAAGAGGTATCTTGATAGAAGGAGCAATCATGGGGTTCGGGAGAAACCTGGTGCCAGGGAAATCCCCAGGAATCTACAAGGATGACCCCAGCTAAGACCCCTAGCAATAGTGGAGAGGGTGCTTGAACTAGCCTTCTCCTATAATTAGATTAGTGACTACCCTAATTGTCATCATAGACCCTTCATCCAGTAACTGACAGAAGCAGATGCAGAGATCCACAGCCAAGCACTGGGCCGAGCTCCAGGAGTCCAGCTGAAGAGAGGGAGGAGGGATTATATGAGCAAGGGGGTCAAGACCATGACAGGAAAACTACAGAGACAGCTGACCCAAGCTCGAAGCTCATGGACTCTAGACCAACAGCTAGGGAGCCTGCATGGGGCGGACCTAGGTCGTCCTTGTGGGTTCCTGGGAGTTTCACTGGCACTAGGTTTCTCTCTAACCCAAAAATGCCCCCCCATCAAGATGTCTCTTTCTACTCTCCCCCTCCATCCCATCCCCAGCCCACCTCCTGCACTCAGCCTACTCAACCCACACCCTCAAGTTCCCATTCCTAATCCCTCTCCAACCCCACCTGTGGTGATTTTGTGTTCCCCAATATATTGTATACCCTAATAAACTTATCTGGGGTCAGAGAACAGAACAGCCACTAGATATAGAGGCCAGAAAATGGTGGCATACACGCCTTTAATCCTAGTATTCCAGAGGCAGAGATCCACCTGGATCTCTGTGAGTTCAAGGCCACACTGGAAACAGCCAGGCATGGTAACTCACGCCTTTAATCTCAGGAAGTGATGACAGAAAGCAGAAAGGTATATAAGGTGTGAAAACCAGGAACTAGGCTGGTTAAGCTTTTAGGCTTTTGAGTAGCAGTTCAGCTAAGATCCATCTGGATAAGGACTCAAAAGCTTCCAGTCTGAGGAAACAGGATCAGGTGAGGAATTGGCAAGGTGAGGTGGCTGTGGCTTGTTCTGCTTTTCTGATCTTCCAGCACTCACCCCAGTATCTGGCCTCAGATTTGGTTTTATTAATAAGACCTTTTAAGATTTGTGCTACACCCATCCCCAGTTTACCCAGGAGATTTCTTCTATTTCTCCTTCCCATGGAAATCCATGCATCCCTGTTTGGGCCTTCTTTGTGATCTAGCTTCTCTGGGGCTATGGATTGTAGGTTGGTTATCCTGTACTTTACTCCTAATGTCCACTTATAAGTGAGTACATACTGTGTTTATCTTTCTGGGTCTGGGTTACCTCACTCAGAATGATTTTTTTTTCTAGTCCATCCATTTTCCTGCAATTTTATGATGTTATTGTTTTTCACTGCTGAGTAATACTCCAATTGTATATATGTACCACATTTTCTTAATCCATTCTTCGGTTGAGGGACATCTAGGCTGTTTCCAGGTTCTGGCTATTACAAATAATGCTGCTATGAACATAGTTGGGCAAGTGTCCTTGTGGTTATGATTGAGCATCCTTTAGGTATATGCCCAAGAGTTAAATAGAATTGTGGCTTTTTGTTTTGTTTTTGAGACAGGGTTTCTCTGTGTAACAGCCCTGGATGTCCCCTAACAGCCCTGGCTGTCCTGGAACTCAACTTTCTAGACCAGGCTGGCCTTGAACTCACAGAGATCTGCCTGCCTCTTCCTCTACCTCCATTCTTAATTGATCCTTGGCTACCTCTCCTGCTCCTTTCACCTTGCTGTCTCCACTCCAGCAGGCTAGCTGTCTTGTTTTGAAAATACCCATGTCCCTCTCTACCATCTTTGCTCAACTTGTTCCCTTTGTTTTAAATACTCGTTTCCAGAATATCAGCACATCTTCCTTCATTACCTCCCTGTATTAGACTGTTTTCTTGTTGCTGTGATAAAATATTCTGACAAAAACAATTTAAGGGAGAAAGACTTTATTCTGGATCAGTTCAATAATACAGTCCTTCACGGTGAAGAAGTCAAAGCATAGGAGCCTGAAGCAACTGGTCATAGCATATCCACAATCAGGAAACAGAGAATTATGACTGCATGATGCTGCTCAGCTCCCTCTCCCCATTTGTACAGTTCAGGATCCCAGCCAGGGAATGGTACCACCCATAGTAGATGGGTCTTCCCACTTCAATGAAAACAATCAAGATAAACCCCTCCAGACATGCCCAGAAAGTAATGCTTAGTTTTCTCAAATTGACAAGTAACACTAGTCATCATGCTCCCTCAAGTCCTAGTGCTTCTTGGTGAGACCTGCATTGACCATTGTGGCTTCTAAAAATGTGACAAATGCTTTTATTCTGGATAGGGCATTGGTAGTAAGGCCCAACACTGGATGCATCCTTACTAGACAGCAAGTATTGCTGGGAACTATTTATTGAATGAACCTTGATGTTTGGGCCTCTAATGCTTCAGATTTATTATCTGCCATGGATACTTATCATTCTCTGTGATGTTCTATTTTTGTCTGTGTTTGAAGTAGTCATTAACTCTTTTTAAAATTTATTTTTAAATAGTAATACAAAGTAATGAAATTCATTATGGCATTTTCATAGATAGATGGCATTGGGGTTTTTTGGTGCAACCTATCCCTCTACACCATATTCTCCCTCTTGTCATCTTCTTGTCGGTTACTTTTCTGCCCCAAATAGCCCCTCTTTCTACTTTCATCATGTATATTCCAATAATCACTTTTTTTGTTCCCTCTCCTAAGATTTCTTCTTCCCCTTTCAGGATCCCCTTTCTACTTTCATGAGCTACACGCATACAAATTTACACACACACACACACACACACACACACACACACACACACACACACGGAGTCTAGAATAAACACATATGAGGGAAATGTGGTATTTGTCTGAGTCTGCCTTGTTTTGCTTAATGCAATCATTTCCAGTTTCAATTATTTCCGCACAAATGCTGTGATTTCATTTTTCTTTATGCCTTAATAAAGTTCCATTGTGTATCTGTACCACATGTTCTTTGTCCATTTCTTGGTAAACATCTAGAATGGTTCCACGTATTTGATACCGAGAACAGTACAGCAATAAACTGAATGGGAAAGTATCTCTGTTGTAGCAGGCTTTCTCTTTTGGGCCATCAACCAACTCCCAAATCATGACACAGAGACTTATTAGTTTTGAATGCTCAGCCTAGCTTAGCTCTTTTCTGGCCAGCTCTTTTAACTTAAATGAACCTGTTTCTCTATCTACCTTTTGCATTGGGGCTTTTTACCTTTTATACTTTCTTGTTGTCTCTCTGTCTGGTTGGCTGATGGCTCTCTGGCTTCTAGCCCTGGGCATGTCCCCCTCTTTCTCTCCTCTCATTCTTCTTCTCTCATTCTTTTTTTTTCTTTTTGAACCTAGATTTCTCCTCCTATTTATTCTCTCTGATCACCAGCCCCACCTATCCTTTCTCTGCCTAGCTATTGGCCATTCAGCTCTTTATTAGACCAATCAGGTGCCTTAAGCAGGCAAGGTGAAACAACTGTAACATGTCTTTCCATAATTAAACAAATGCAGCATAAACAAAAGTAACATACTTTACACAATTAAAGTAATATTCTGCAGCATAAACAAATGTAACACATTTTTGCCTAGTTAAAATAATAGTCTACAACATTCTATAGTATGTTGACTTAGGGTATATACCTGGGTCATGAGATAGGTCTAGTTTTAGTGTTTTGAAGATTCTCCATACTGATTTCCATAGTGCTACGCTAGTTTGCACTACTACCAACAGTGTGTAAAGGTTTTATTTCCCCACATCCTCGTATTTGCTATTGTTTGTTTTCTTGATGATAGCCATCCTGATTGGGCTAAGTTAGAGTGTCAATTAGTTTTAAAATGTATTTTTTGAATGGCTATGAATGCTGAACACTTTTAAAAAATATTTACTGGCCAGTTTTAGTTTTTCTTTTGAGAACTGTTTATTCAGTTTATGAACCCATTTATTGATTGGATTTTGGTGTTTCCTGTTTTCTTGGTCTTTAAGGATTTTGGTTTGGTTTTGTTTTCTGGAGACAGAGGCTCACTATGTAGTTCTGTCCGTCCTGGAATTCAGGATGTAGTCCAGGCTGGCCTCGAACTCAGAGATCTGCCTGCCTTGGTCTTCTGAGTCCTGGAATTAAAGGTGTGCATCACCACACCAGGTTCTTTTAGTATTTAGCTTTATAGTTCTTTATATATCTTGGGTATTAGGTCCTTGTTTGATTTGTAGTTGGCAAAGACTTTGCTGCATTCTGAAGACCGTCTTCACTTTAGTGATTGTTGCCTTCTGTAATAGAGGTGCTGGTAGTGAGGGAGAGAGTCCCCACGTTTATTCCATAGGGTGGGCAAAGTTGAATATCTGGGAAAGACAGAAGACCGAGTCACTGAGAAAGTGAAAGTAACAGCTTTATTGAAACAAGCAAACTGCTTCCTTTGGGGTGGGTGGGGCCCTAGAGCCGGAAGTCCTCCCCACTTCCTCTATTGGTCCCCTTCAGATACGCCCCTGAACCAGGACACTCCTCACAATGTCTTCTGGGAACTAGAAACCAATCTTAGAGAAGCCACTTTCACTTTTCCTGTCTAACCATGTCCTGCTATTTCTCCCTCACTTCACCATGACAGAAGCTTTTTTTGGTCATGTATATTCTCCTTTGTCAGCTCTTGGATTGTTTTCTATGCTATTAGAGCTCTTTCCAGAAAATCTTCGTCTCTGCCTGTATCTTCAAGTGCTTTACCTATGCTTTCTCCTAGCAGTTTCAAGATTTCAGGACTTATTTTAAGGTCGTTGAGCCGTTCCAGTTTGAAATGATTTTTGTGCACCATGAAAGATATGGAGTTCCCGTTCTTCTCTAAGTGGAAATTGAGTTTTCCCAGTACCATTTGCTAAAGAGGCTTACTTCTCTCCATGGAAGCTTTATGACCCCTAATTTGTCAAAAATTAGGTGGTTGTAGCTCCGAGCCTCTTATTTTATTGATCTTCATCTATGTTTCTGTGCCAGTACCATGCTGAACTTTAACATGGCTGCTCTGTGATAGAATTTGAAATCAGGTATCCTGATACCTCCAGCTCTTTTTTCTTAGCATTGCCTCCTGGGGGGCGGTGTTTCTGTTGTATTTTCATGTAAACTTTTATATTGATTTTTAGTTCTGTGAAGAATGTCATAGGGATTTTTTTTTTTTTTTTTTTTGGTTTTTCGAGACAGGGTTTCTCTGTGTAGCTTTGCGCCTCTCCTGGAACTCACTCGGTAGCCCAGGCTGGCCTCGAACTCACAGAGATCCACCTGGCTCTGCCTCCCGAGTACTGGGATTAAAGGCGTGCACCACCACCGCCCGGCGTCGTAGGGATTTTAATGCGGGGGGGGGGGGGGGGTGCATTCATTCATTCTGTGGGTCACTTTTGGGACTATAACTATTTAACAATGTTAATTCCACCAGTCCACGACCATGGGAGGTCTTTCTATCTTTCACTGCCTTCAATTTCCTTCTTTAATGTCTCAAACTTTTCATTATAGAAGGTTTTCCTCTCCTTGGAAAGGTTAATTCGTACTTTAAAAAAAAAAGCTGTTGGGAATAGGATCTCTCCATGATTTCTCTTTTGAGAATTTGACTATTGGCACATAGGAAAGCAACTACTTTTTAATGCTTGTTTTGTGTCCTTCTACTTTGTTGAACATGTTAATCAGGAATAAGAACTTACTGGTGGAGTACCTAGAGTCTTTTAAGTATTGAGTATAGTATCATGTCATCGGTAAACAGGAATTCTTTGACTTTTTTGTTTTTTGTTTGTTTGTTTGTTTGTTTTTAGTTTTTTAAGACAGGGTTTCTCTGTGTAGCCTTGGCTGTCCTGTAACTCACCCTGTAGACCAGGCTGGCCTCAAACTTACAGAGATCCGTCTGTCTTGGCTTACCTTTTTTTTTAACGTTGAAAGTTCCTTTTTTTAATTATGTAATTTTATTTTATGTACATTGGTGTGAGAGTGTCAGATCCCCTGGAGCTGGAGCTACAGACAGTTGTGAACCCAGGGCCTCTGGAAGAGCAGCCAGTGCTCTTAACTGCTGAGCCATCTCTCCAGCCCTTTACTTACTTTTTGAGACAGGGTCTCTGGTACCTAAGATTGGCTTAGAGCTCTCCATGGAGCTGAGAATGACCTTAAACCCCTGATCCTCTTGCTTCTACCTCCAAAGTACTGAGAAATTTTCCTTTCTTATTTGTATCCATTTTATTTCTTTCTCTTGTCTTACTCTTATAGATAAGACTTTGAACACTGATCTGGTTAATTTTTTTTGTCAACTTGACACGAGCTAGAGTCATTTGAGAAGAGGAACCTCAATTGAGAACATGCCCCCATCAGATTAGCCTGTGGACAAGTCTGTGGGACATTTTCTTGATGAATGACTGTTATGGGAAGGCCTAGCTCACTGTGGGAAGTGCTCCTCCGAGGCAAGTGCTCCTGGATGGCACATGAACAAGCCAGAAGGAGCAAGGCAGTCAGCAGCACTCCTCCCCACGGCTTTCTTCTTTGGCTCCTGCATCCAGATGCTTTCCCTGCTTGAGTTCCTGCCTTGACTTTCCTCACTGATGAACTGGTACCTGAAAGTCTAAGATGAAATGAACCCTTTCCTTCCTCAGTTTCTTTTGGTCGTGGTGTTTTATCACAGCAATAGAAACCCTAACTAACACAAGCACAATGTTGAACAACATCCTTGTCCTGCTCCTGATTTTAGAGGAAATGCTTTCAGTATTTTCCCCACTTAGTATAATGTCAGTTATAGGTTTGGCATATTTAATTTATTATATTGAGGCATCCTTCCATTCCTGTTTTCAGGGATTTTATCATGAAGATATGCTGAACTTTCCTAAAAAGGCTTTTCTACATCTTCTCCTTCTTCTATATGAGTCTCTCTACTGTTCATATACCTCACTCAAAAACAAACTACAAAAAAAAAACCTCAGAAACAAAATTCAGCTGTCTTAAACTTCAGCTAAACATACCTACAGAAATGTAAAATAATGCTACTTTATTCACTAAGAATTTTGTTTTGGACCAGGTTGTTGTGATACACGCCTTCCCAGCACTCAGGAAGCAGAGGCAGGCGGATCTCTGTGAGTTCAAAGCCACTCTGGTCTACAAAGCGAGTTCCAGGACAGTCTCCAAAGCTACACAGAGAAACCCTGTCTCGAAAAACAAAAAACAAAAACAAAAAAAAAGAATTTTGTTTCGGAAAAAAATATTTTATAAAATTTCATTCATATTAACATGAGTTTTTGTTACCTTTTGATGGCAATACATAGTTTTTTAATTTCTCAATTTTATTTTCTAGTCTGGTATGTATCAATAAATACAGTTCATGTAAACCAAAGCTGTTTAACATTTACAGTAAGTTTTAACAGTTTGAAAGTATCTTGGAGGCTAGCTATGTAGCTCAGTTAGCATGGTGATCACTTAGCATATGCCAAGACATGGTTCCATCCCTAGCACACACACTGGTTGATACTCCAGCACTTGGGAAGTGGAGGAAGGAAAAAGAGTGGCTTGGAACTTAGTGCAAGAACTACTGAGCTAAGATGTACTCAGGAGTGGCATTGGCAGATTATAGTTTGCCTTCTGTTTCTAAATATTCTCTAAAAGGGTTGTGCCAATGTAAACTCTCATTTTTATTGTGTTAGGATGCCTGTCGTTCTCAAGATCCTCGTCGGTATTTTAGAATTGTTTCAGGCCTAAGTTCTGTTCATGTCTGATAGGAGCGGGAGCAGGGAGTGTTGCTTTGAGTTGGCATGCCTCTGAGGACTAGTGAGATTGTGTAACTTCCCATGTATGTATTGGCCTTTCCAAATTTGTCTCTTATTTCATATTTCTGTTTCTATTTTTATGCATTTCTCGAGTTACCTTTTTTGCATCATTTAAAAATATTTTTTGTTTATTATTTGACAATTTCATATGTGTATATAGGGGATTTTGATCATGTTCACCCTACACAATATTATATCCTCTTGGTTTAATTTCTGTAGGTCATCTGCATGTGGGAATTTATTAATTTCTTCTAGATTTTACAATTCTTTGGAATATAAATTTTCAGTGTATTCACTAATGACTCTCCAAATTTCATTAAATTCATTCCTAACCTTCTTGTTTCACTTCTAGTTTTATAAATTTGGATGTTCATGGGGATGGAGAGATAGCTTAGCAGTTAAGACCACTGGCTGCTCTTCCAGAGGTCCTGGGTTCAATTCCTAGCACCCACATGGCAGCTCACAATCTGATACCCTTCTGGTCTGCAGGCATACATGCAGACAAACCACCTGTATACATAAAAAAAAAAAGAGAAAAAATTGGATCTTCTCACTCTTCTTTTAGTTTGGCTATGGGTTTATCAATTGTTGATCTTGCTTATTTTTTCCAAAAATCATCTCTCTGGTTGATTTTATATATTGTTCTTTTAGCTTTCATTTCTGTAGCTGAAGTTTTCCTGTATCCCGCCTGGTCCTCGGTCAGGACTAATCTCTCTCACCCACCAGTCCCGTAGTCACTCAGAGGCTTATATTAGTTACGAACTGTATGGCCATTAGCTCAGGCTTATTATTGACTAGTTTTTACACTTAAATTAACCCATAATTCTTATCTATGTTTAGCTACATGGCTTGGTACCTTTTCTCAGTTCTGCCTTCACATCTTGCTTCCTCTGTGTCTGGCTGGTGACTCCTGACTCTGCTCTCCTCTTCCCAGCATTCTCCTCTTCTGCTGGCCCCACTTATAATTTCTGCCTGGCTACTGGCCAATCAGTATTTTGTTAAACCAGTGTACAAGGACATTATCCCACAGCACATTTCATTAATTTTTGCCTTGATCTTTATTATTTCTTGCTGTCTACTGCTGTTTGGATTTACATTGATCTTGTTTTTCCAAGACTTGATGTTCATCATTAGGTTATTTATTTGGGATCTGTATGATTTCTAACATATTTATTAAATTCCAGAGATTTTGAGAGTTTACTGAAATAGGTAAAACACAGGATAAATATTTTAAAAGTTTACTGGTAGATGTGATTGCTGACCTAAAAGAGGATACAAGCAAAAGAATTACGTTGGTCAAAACCTTTCAGAAATGTGTTAGCTTTTTCCAATGACTGTCATACATTGTGGCTTTCATTTTCATTTAATTCTAGGAATTTTTTTTTTTGGGGGGGTTTTCGAGACAGGGTTTCTCTGTGTAGGTTTGCGCCTTTCCTGGGACTCACTTGGTAGCCCAGGCTGGCCTCGAACTCACAGAGATCCGCCTGGCTCTGCCTCCCGAGTGCTGGGATTAAAGGCGTGCGCCACCACCGCCCGGCTAATTCTAGGAATTTTTAAATGTCCTTCCTGATTTCTTCAATGACCTAACAGTCACTCGTTCAGTCTCCATGTATTTATGTCATTTCTCTAGTTATTGATTTCTAGTTTTAGTCCACTATGATCCTATAAGATAAAAAAGATTGGATTCTTTTGTATAAAGATTTGCTTTGTAATCTAGAATGTGTCTTGTGAAAGTACATGGACTGCTGAAGTGAGGATATATTCTGTACCTGTGGGATGAAACAGTCTCTCTATATATCTGCTAAATCTGTTTGTTCTACAGAATGTTTTTTGATTGATTGATCGATGTTTAGTTTGGATGAGAGTGGGGTAGTGAAGTCATCTGATGTTTTGTGTACATTATTGTTTGCTTTATGAAATTAGGAGCCTCATTTAGTGTGTATGTATTTACTATTGCTTTATCTTCTTGATGAATGATTCCCTTTATTAATAAATAGTGGCCTTCTTTATATTTTCGGAATAGTTTGATTTGAAGTTGACCTTATCAGATCTTAGAATAGATTCCAACTTCGTTTTGCTTCCATTAATTTGATAAATTGCCTTCCCGCCTTTGACCCTCAGAAGTCAGTCAGCCAGTCTATATCTCTTTATTGGTGAGCTGAGGCCATTGCGCTGAAAGTTATTATGGTGAAATGTTTAGTAGTTTCTAAAATGTTGTTGGCTGTTTTTCTGGTTGGTTGAATTATTGTTTGATCTCTTCTATCTCAGCTATTAGTGCTGGGAGTTTGCTGGTTTACTGTGTTGGAGCATGACAGATTCTTTCCTGACTTTCCTTTGTTCATCTATTATTCTCATGAAACATTGTTTCCTGTAATCTTGTGATTGATGCTGTCTTTCTTCTTCTGTGTATATTATTCTCTTATCTCCTGCAGCACTGGCTTGAGAGTCATAAACTACCTTAGCTAGCCTGTCTTGATGGACTATTATTTCTCTATTGACTTTAAAAGATAGTTTTGTTGGATAAAGCGATATTGATGGGTAGGTATTTACTTTCAGGGCTTGAACTACATGGTTCCTTACTCTCATGGATCTTAGGGGTTTTCTTGAGAGAACTGAGGTCTGACTTCATAAGTGAGTTGGTTTTTTTTCCTTTACAGCTTTGAATGTTTGTTTGCTTTGCATTTTTGGCAGCTTGATTGTAATATTTTGTTTGCATGTACTCAGGGGTCTGTATATTTGAATGTCTCTCTACATTTGGAAATTTTTCTGCTATAATTTCATTGAATAGAGTCTCTACATTATTAGCATTTATCTTAGCTCCTTCTAGCTCATGGGTTCTTTGGTCTCCTGATTCTATCTCAGAATTCTTCAGTATTGTCATCACACTCATTCATTTTCACATATATTTATCATTTATTTATTTATTTATTTATTTATTTTGGTTTTTCAAGACAGGGTTTCTCTGTGTAGTTTTGGTGCCTGTCCTGGAACTCACTCTGTAGACCAGGCTGGCCTCTAACTCACAGAGATCCACCTGCCTCTGCCTCCCGAGTGCTGGGATTAAAGGCGTGTGCCACCAACGCCCAATTTGTATTTATCTTTTTACCTCCATGTGTACATGTTCATGCCATGACATACATGTGAAAGTCAGAGGACAACTTGCAGGTGTCAATTCTCTTTTTTCACCATGCAGGTCCCAGGGATTGAACTCAGGTCAATGCTTGGCAGCAAGCACCTTTACCCACTGAGCCATTTTGCTGACTCATTTACTTTTTTATCTTGTTGATGTCTGAATATATTCATCAACCTTGCTCTTCTGTTGTGGAATATTATTTTAAGAAGTGTTACATTTATTTATGCTTTCGAACATTTGTTGAATGATACAAAGACGTGTTGCATTCTTTTGTGTTGCATTTGTTTAACTCTGTGAGCTGTGTTACTTTGCCTGTCTAAAACACCTGATGATCTAATAAAGAGCTGAATGGCCAATATCAAGCCAGGAGAAAGGATAGGTGGGTCTGGTAGGCAGAGAGAATAAATAGAAGGAGAAATCTGGGAGAAGAAATGAGAGAGGAGGACTTCAGGGGCCAGCTACCCAGCCAGACACGGAATAAGAAGGAAAGAAAAGTGATACAGAAACAGAAAGATCAAAGCCCCAAGGCCAAAGATAGGATAATATAAGTTATGAAAAGCTGGCTATAAACAAGCCAAGCTAAGGCCATGCATATATAATTAAGAATAAGACTCCATGGATTTATTTGAGAGCTGGGTGGTGGGCCCACAGAAGAGCTAAAGAGTAAAAAGAACAAAAACAACCAACAACACTATTCATCTCTGATGTTCTTCCTTCTGCTTTGTGTGGTCTATTAGTAATGATTCCCACTGTGGTTTTATTTGATGTATTGATTATTCATTTTCAACATTTCTATTTTTTCAAAATCTCAATTTTTTTTTTTTTTTTTTTTTTTGGTTTTTCGAGGCAGGGTTTCTCTGTGTAGCTTTGCGCCTCTCCTGGAACTCACTTGGTAGCCCAGGCTGGCCTCGAACTCACAGAGATCCGCCTGGCTCTGCCTCCTGAGTGCTGGGATTAAAGGCGTGCGCCACCACCGCCCGGCTTCAAAATCTCAATTTTATCACTGAATTTTTCCTCTATATTACTGACTTTTTCATCCATACTGCTGATTTTCTCAACTCTTTTGCTGGATTTCCCCCTCTATATTGCCCTTTCTCTCCAGGTCTTGGATTGAATTCACCTTTTTGTTTGTATCCTCTTTTTAGTCAGTGATCATTTTTGTAAATTTATTTCTTTTTATTTACATTGGTGTTTTGCCTTCACGTATGTCTATGTGAGGGTATCAGGTCCCCTAGAACTGGAGTTACGGACAGTTGTGAGTTGTCATGTGGGTCCTGGAAATTAAACCCAGGTCCTCTGGAAGAACAGTTAGTTAACCTCTGAACCATTTCTCTAGCCCTATCAGTGATCATTTTTTTTTTTTTTTGGTTTTTCGAGACAGGGTTTCTCTGTGTAGCTTTGCGCCTTTCCTGGAACTCAGTTGGTAGTCCAGGCTGGCCTCGAACTCACAGAGATCCGCCTGGCTCTGCCTCCCGAGTGCTGGGATTAAAGGCGTGCGCCACCACCGCCCGGCTCAGTGATCATTTTTATCAGTATATTTTTGAATTTTTTATTAGATATTGCATACATCCAGTAGCTGAGGAGCTCTGGGTTTTTATTCTTGTTTTTGTTTTTGTTTTTAAGAGTCAAGTGGCTTTGCTGTTTCATAGTTCTTTTGTTGTTTTGTTTTGTTTTTCAGACAGTTCTGGCTGTCCTGGAACTCACTCTGTAGACCAGGCTGGCCTCAAACTCACAGAGATCCACCTGCCTCTGCCTCCTGAGTGCTGGGATTAAAGGCATGCGCCACCACCACCACCAGGCCTAGCAATGTACTCCTGAAGGCTCAATCCCACAATCCTACTAAGACAGTAGAACACAAAGGGATGTATCAACAACACCAAACCATACAAGACTTAGAAATATACCTAATATCAACTAACTGTCATCAATACATCAGAAATGACCAAAAAAAGGAAAAGGCAAACTACTATATAATGTGATGTTCAGTTAAAGGCTTGTTGTAGAATATTATTTTAAGATGGGTTACATTTGTTTATCCTGTGGAACATTTGTTTAATGATACAAAGATGTGTTGAATTCTTTTATGTTGCATTTGTTTAACTCTGTGAAGCTGTGTTACTGTGACTGTCTAAAACACCTGATGGTCTAATAAAGAGCTGAATGGCCAATAGTGAGGCAGGAGAAAGGATAGGTGGAGCTGGCAGGCAGAGAGAATAAATAGAAGGAGAAAATCTGGGAGAAAAAGAAGAAAGAGCAAGAGAACAAGGAGAGGAGGACACCATGGGCCAGCCACTGAGCCACCCAGCCATGGAGTAAGAGTGAAAGTAAGAAGTAAAAGTAAGAAAAGGAAAAAGCCAAGAGGCAAAAGATAAATGGGTTAATTTAAAGTTAAGGGGGCTGGAGAGATGGTTCAGGGGTTAAGAGCACCGACTGCTCTTCCAGAGGGCCTGAGTTCAATTCCCAGCACCCACATGGTGGCTCACAATCATCTATAATGAGATCTGGCACCCTCTTCTGTACACATAATAAATAAATAAAAATCTTTAAAAAAAATAAAAATAAAGTTAAGGGAAGCCAGCAAGAAACAAGCCAAGCTAAGGCTGGGCATTTATAAGTCATAAGTCTCTGTGTGTGATTTATTTGGGAGTTGGGTGGCAGCCCCCCAAAAAAGCTAAGAGTAAAAAACAAAAATGAAGGCTACTTAGTTTATGTGTGTGGATGGTATATTAATGCTATGAAGAGTCAGAAGAGGGTAGAAATAGAAGAAAATCTAAGTAAAAGGCAAGAAGAAGAAGAAGAATAGTAATAATAATAATGCCAGAACAGAATGTTGTGGAGAGAATAATGAGAGAGCAAGATATTAGGAAGAGAAAAAGTAAAAGACATACACAAAGAAGATTTCTCAATAAAGAAAATTTTGAGTAAAATTAGATCAATGTAAGACAGAGAATAAATGTAAGAGTGTTTTTTAAAAACTAAGCAAGTCAAGCACTACTACTAGGAAGAAACAACATGAAACCAGAGGAAGAAGAGGAAGAAGAGGAGGAGGAGGAGGAGGAGAAGAAGAAAAGAAGAAGAGGAAAGCAAATATTACTCCGTAATGAAAAAAATGTATAAATAAAAGTGAATGTATGTTGAAAGCAGCTGATTGGGGAAAGCATACTTTTTTTTTTTTTTTTTTTTTTTCCCTCGAGGCAGGGTTTCTGTCCCGGAATTCACTTTGTAGACCAGGCTGGCCTCAAATTCACAGAGATCTGCCTACCTCTGCCTCCTGAGTGCTGGGATTAAAGGCATGCACCACCACTGCCCGGCTAAAAGCATACTTTTACATATACTGAAGTGTAATAAAAAGAAAAGAGAGGGGCAAAAAGATAGAAAAAGAAAAACAGACTGAATTTTGGAGCGGCTTCTTTCTGATTCTTTAAAAACTGCATAGGGAATTGAACTTGGGAACCCTTGCTTTTTGTATGGTTTAGGCTAATGCTGAGCCTGGATTAGACAAACAGATGCCAATGTCTGTCAAACCTAGCTTCACTTTACTGGCTTCCCATCTTTGTGCAGCAATGCCCTCTGCTGGCCACATGTAGCTTTGCAGCCTGTGGGCCGGTTAGACTATCTCACCCTCCTGAGATTTTCCAGATCATATCCCATAGGTGACCAACGTTCTAGCCGTGGCGTGTGTCCCAGTTGAATTTGGAGTCAAGGAAGCAAACGTGGCACTGAGATAGGTACAGGTGGAGGACCTGTCTTCATACTTTCAAGGCCCCTCGAGTATTAATCACTCTGCTGGAGGGATGCCATTGTGGATGCTATATATAACCCTGGAATTTCAGTGTTCTTGGGCTCTACAGTAGTGAGGAAGTGGTTCCACAGTTTGACCCATTTGCTGACTTCAGAGTAAGAGCTCTCCAACTCCAGTGTTATTCCTAGTTGAGATCTGCTGCTCCTGTCCACCAACGACAAGGCTATCTTTCCTTATGTACTTTTTCTTTGTTTTTGTTATTTGAGACAGGGTTTTTCTGTGTAGCCCTGGCTGTCCTGAATCATGCTCTGTGGCCTCGAACTCACAGAGATCTGCCTGGCTCTGCCTCCCAAGTGCTGGGCACCCAGGCCTTTTTTTGCTAGTTTGTTTAAAAAATGAATACAACACATTCTGATCATGGTTTCCCCTCTCCCAGCTCCTCCCAGCTCCTCCCAGCTCCTCCCTAACTCCTCACCTATCCAACTTTACACATTTTCTTTCTCTCTTTAGAACCAAACAGGCAAATAAAACAAACAAACCAGAATAAAAAAAAAAGCACAAGAAACACACACACACCAAAACCAAAACTAACCAAACAAAAGCAGAAACCACAATATACAATCAAAATACCCGGGCCTTCTTCTATATGAGGGCTGAGGCAGGTCAGATTGTGATTTTCCTACCCATGCATGGCATTCACCATTTTCAGCCTCTCAGAGAACCTTAGATTTTAAATAAAAGGGTTTCTTTTCTTTTTTCTTTCTTTTTTTTTTTTTTTTTTTTTTTGGTTTTTCAAGACAGGGTTTCTCTGTGTAGCTTTGGTGTCTGTCCTGGATCTCACTCTGTAGACCAGGCTGGCCTCGAACTCACAGAGATCCACCTGGCTCTGCCTCCCAAGTGCTGAGATTAAAGGCATGTGCCACCACCACCCGGTGGATTTTAAATAAAAGGTTTTCTTATTGGTGTATCAGCTGTCTTTTTCTATACAGTTTCCAGGAATTTCCAAAGTCCTTTACAAATAGTCATTATTTAGAATTTCTTTTCTCCTGCACACATGTTTATTTCTGTAAATATACCAGGCATAGTCTTCATAATATTCATTTAATAATTACATGATTTACGGTCCCTGTTTGTTATTTGTGTTGATTCTCATTTGTGAACTGCTCACTTTTCCTTATAAAATAATGTGAATACATTCTTTGCGATCGAGGACAAAGATGCACTCCTCTTCAAAGGATCTGTTTGCTTTTTTGAGGTGTCTGGCAATATTAACAGGCCAGGGTCTTTTTAAATTTGTGATTAGAAGTTTCATTAGTCACTCAGGCAACATGAGTGGGGTCTGCACGATTACAACTTCTAGGCCGTTCCCCAGCTGCTCTGTCTGCTCAGCACCAGTAAATTAAGATTCTTTTTAGTCTCCCTTGGAGCACATAGAAAAACAAATTAAGGTGTCCTTTTTGCTTCTCATTTCCATGTCATAGAAATGAAAAAGGATTCCTGTGCCACCTTTAGGGGATCTCTAGCCTTCTCCTTAATCTCTAATTTGTGTACCTTTTGATAAAGCTGAACTCCATGACTTCTTTAGACTCGGCAGTGGATAAGAACGACTTTGGTACTTGAGGTATTTCTGCGCTCGGTCTCTTAGGTTTAACCGTGCTAATTCCTTACCTTGCCTATCTTAGAGGCCTTTAAATCGCTGTTTTCTCATCTGGTAGTCAGGACTTTCTGCTGTGTTCTGCAGTGATAACATGCACGAACAGAAAGCCTGACCTCCCTCCTTGATCCATTGCAACACAGCTTCTGGAGCCCCCCAAATTCCTCTTCCTGCGGTCAGAAATGATCATGAAGCTGTCAGAGCAATTCCACATACTTCTTCTTCCTATCTAATTCCACCTCCCCATAGTCTCTACCACCTGCTTATTCCCTCTTGGAACCGGCAGGCTTCACAACACACACCCCCTTTTCCATTGCTTGGGGGCCCTCTCTGGATCCTTCCATTCCTGCACTGCCTTTGTCTGCACCTCGAACTACTAAGATCTTATGTGTTCCTTCAACAGCTTCCGACTTGGGTGTTTTCTGCCTGCTCTTCCTCAACCAGTCCACACTCCCCATAGCAATCAAAGTGATCGATCTTTTCAAAAGGAAAATTGGATCACATAATTTTACTTGGGTAAAATTCCTCAATGTGCTGCGTTTGAGCGTTAGATAAATTCCAAGCTGTTTAACATTGCCCACAGAGCCTTGTATGATTTAACTTCTGCCTATGGACACATATTTATCCTCCTGTATAATGAATGGTGTAGAGGCAAACTGACTCTGTTCAGTTTCTCAGGTGTGTCCTTTTTCTCTCACTTCAAAGCCTCGATGCATGCTGTTATCTCTTTTTGTTGGACAATTGTCAACTCTTTAGTCACACTTAGTATCTCACCTTGACTGTCCATTTGTCAGACGTCTTCTCTGATCACTTAATCCAATAGGCTCTTGTCTTTTTCCTAAAGGACATTTATGATGGTTCATCATTATTCATTGAGGGTTCATTTATTTCAGATCTAGTCCACAGTCATCTGTGAATACTAGGAATACAGAGGTCCCATGTGTAATCTTACCACTCCCTGCCCAGGAGTTAGCATAGTGTTTGACTCAAACTAGTTCAAGAAACATGTGCCAAATGATTGATCTCCCTCCCTTTAAATGACCTGTTGAAAAGTACAATTACCTATGTACAGTTCCTGGTGAGTACGGAAGGAGAATCAAGGAGCATGATAGCTTAAATAATAGTAGCACTCATAAGAAAACAGTTTGAAGAAGATATGTACAGGGGGCTGGAGAGAGAGCGCCATAGCTAAAAGCACTTTTTGCTTTTACAGGGGACATAGATTCAGTTCCCAGAACCCACACGGCAGCTCACAACCATCCACAACTCCAGATAAGGGGCATTCTTCCTTCTGACTTCCATCAGCACCAGGCATGCAGGCAGAACACTTATACACACAAAATAAGATAATGAATCTGAAATAGAAAAGGCATACGTGCATAAACTAATAAAGCTTCCAGCTAGGTAGTTCCGTCGGGTTTTCCTGATTAGTATTTAAAACCAGGACTTTCATCAAGGAGTTAGGACAAGTTTTTTTTTAATTATTGTTGTCTATACTTGAATGCTTAAAATATCTACATTTAAAGCGAATAACACCCTACAGAGAGTTATTTTTCTCATGTGGGTTTGGACATTTGCTATTTAGAACTCTGAAAGCATTTTCCCACGGGTGCACTATCATAGACAATGCTTACTTTCTTATGGCTAGCTCAAGCTTTATCTGTCATTCATCTTCTGAATGTAAATTGTGAGTTACTCTTTGCTGAGAAATGTTTGAGCCCCTAGGATACAAGAAGTAAAAATAAAAATTCTGTCCTTGTGGATATTATCTTCACGTGACCAAAGAGGAAAGAAGTGACAGATAAAGAACAGTAAATTGTGACGGATGGTACAGTGAAAAACAAATCAGGCTGTAAGAAGAGGAAAGGAGCCAGACGGCGGTGGTGCACGCCTTTAATCCCATCCCAGCACTTGGGAGGCAGAGCCAGGAAGATTTCCGTGAGTTCGAGGTCAGCCTAGTCTACACAGTGAGTTCCAGGACAGCCAGGACTGTTACACAGAGAAACCCTGTCTTGAAAAATAAAAATTAAAAAAAAAGGAAATGAGGGCAGGGCATTGCAATATTAGTTTAATTATGAGTAGCATTCCCATAATTCCATATAATTGCCTAAAAATGACTTAGATTGGGTGTTATTCATAGAGTGGAGGTACAAGGAAAGACTTTCAACTGGTAAATTTTTATCAAGAACCACACTTTTTCCCCTGTAGTAGTGGCAAGTAGAGAGATGCTCAGTCTCTAAGGAACTGACAGGCTACTGTAGCCTGAGACAGGCTTCCCAAAAAGGACATAGCTAGAGGAGGCGAGAGGCTGAGAGAAGTGTCAGAGACTCCAAGAAGACAGAAATGAGAAGCCAAGAAGCAAAACACACTTCTTGCTGACGATATAGATGACTGCTAATAGCCAGTTCCCACTGTTCAGTTATGGTGCTGAGGATGGAAGCCAGGGCATCCTCAAACGTGCTAGACAAATATCTCAGCACCGAGCAATAACATTTCTAGGCCATGATGACCAGGACTGAAACAAGATGTTGTTAATATTCATACGTGCTTTGTTACATAGCTATGGGAAAATTATATCTGAACTTGCTAGAATTATAAATGATATTTTCATTTCTCAAAATGCATCAACAATAGACATAGTAACAGGATTGATGAGGATGAAAATAGCATAGCCAGGTCTGCACAGTGGTGTAAGTCCAGCTATCAGAGGCAGGTTGATCTCTGAGTTTGAAGCCAGCGTGGTCTCCATATAGTGAGTTTCAGGTCAGCTGGGGTCCATAACAAGTCCCTGTTTCTTTTTTTAAAGATGTATTTATTTATTATGTATACAGTGTTCTGCCTGCATGTATCCCTGCAGGCCAGAAGAGGGCACCAGATCTCATTACAGACGGTTGTGAGCCACCATGTGGTTGCTGGGAATTGAACTCAGGACCTCTGGAAGAGCAGTCAGTGCTCTTAACCTCTGAGTCATCTCTCCAGCCCCACAAGTCCCTGTTTTTTGTTTTTTGTTTTGTTTTGGAGAGAAATAATATAGCCATATAGGTAAGGTAGTAGTAACATATAGATACAAGCAACACTAAGACTGACTGACTCATCATGCTGTATTTATACATTTATTCACATACACACACGGTGCTTTGATACGCACCCATAGGCTTCTATATTTGAATGTTTAGTTCCTAGTAAGTGGACTTTTTAGGAAGGATTGGGAGGTGTGGCCTTGTTGGAGAAAGTGTGTCACTGGGTGTGGGCTTTGAGGTTTCTAGAGCCCATACCATGCCCAATCTCCCTCTCTTTCTGCCTCCTGCCTACAGATCAGGATATAAGCTCTCAGCTATTGCTCCAGGCCTGCCTGCCTGCTTGCTCCCACTGCAGGGGCCATGATTGTCATAGACTCCCTCTCAGAAACTGTAAGTCAGACCCTAATTAAATACTTTATTTTATAACTTGCCTTGGTTGTGGTGATTCTTCAAAGCAATAGAAAAGTAACTAAGGCAGAAAATATATATTCATTTATATATACACATACCTTTATTTTATTTGTTTTATCTTATTTTTTGGGGGGGGTTAAGACAGGGTTTCTCTATGTAGCTCTCTCTGGCTGTCCTGGAACTCACTCTGTAGACCAGGCTGACCTCGAACTCAGAGATCCGCCTGCCTTTGCCTCTGGAGTGTTGGAATTAAAGGCATGTGCCACCACTGCCTGGCCTTTTTTATATAAAATAATAATTAAAGAAAGGCCATGAATTTGAGAGAGAGCATGGGGGATAAGGGAAGGATTGGAAAGAGGAGGTGGTAAAAAGATATAAATACAATGTAAGCATATGGAAGCTTAAAAATAAATTTAATTTAGGCCAGGCAGTGGTGGCACACACCTTTAATTCCAGTACTTGGGAGGCAGAGGCAGACAGATCTCTGTGAGTTCACGGCCAGCATGGTCTACAGAGAGAGATCCAGAAAAGGTACCAAAACTTCACAGAGAAACCCTGTCTCAAAAAAACCTAACTAACTAACTAACTAAATAAACAAATAAACAAATACATAACTTTAATAAAAGTTACATAAAGCAATGACAAGGAGAAAGACAAATCCACATGTGTAAAACTGAGACTTCACTATTCTCTCTCAATAATGAGTACCACAAGTAGGATGAAATTCATTAAGAATGTAGGAGAGGGATTGGAGCAATGGTTCTGTGGGTCAGAGTGATTACTGCTCTTGCAAGGGGCCTGCGCTGGATCTCCAGCACCCACCCATACAGTCACTTACAACTGTCTGTAACTCCAGCTTCAAGTGATCTGACCCCTTTTTGTGACCTCCTCCTCAGACACCAGCCGCACACGTGGTGTACATACATATATGCAGGCAAAACACTCACACACATAAAATTTTTCAAAATGTAGGGATTCTGGGGCTAGAGAAATGGCTCAGTGATTAAGAACACAAGTTTGTTTTTCAGCACCCACAGTGGGTGGTTCATAACCACCTGTAACTCCAGCTCCAGAAGATCTGACAATGCCTTCTGGCTTTCATAGGCACTGCACTCAGATGCACATGCATACACAGAGACAAACACATACACTTAATTTAAAATCAAATACATGTAGTCTCATTCACGTCACAAATGACAGGATCTCCTTTTGAAAGTTGAATAATATTCCATTGTGTATGTATGTCACATTCCTTTGTCCATTTTCAAGTCCATGGACACCCAAGTTGGTTCCAGATCTTGGCTATTATGAATACTGATGCAAGGAACATGAGAGTGTGACATACTTATTTTGAAATATGTTTTTCAGAGAGGGCGGTGGTGGCACACATCTTTAATCCCAGCACTGGGGAGGCAGAGGCAGGCGGATCTCTGTGAGTTCGAGGCCAGCCTGGTTGGTCTACAGAGTGAGTTCCAGGACAGTCAGGGCTGTTATACAGAGAACCCCCCCCCAAAAAAAAGAAAAGAAAAGAAAAAGGAAAAAGAAAAGAAATAGAAATAAGGGGGGCTGGAGAGATGGCTCAATGGTTAAGAGCACTGACTTCTCTTCCAGAGGACCTGGGTTCAATCCCCAGTACCAACATGGCAGCTCACAACTGTCTGTAATTCCAGTTCCAGGAAATCGGACTCCTTCACACCAATGCACATAAAATAAAGTGAAACAAATAAAAAAAGAAATAGAAATGATACATTTTGGTATGTATAGGGTTTTTTTTCCTGTGCTAGAAATTTAATTGAATCCAGTGACTTGTACATGCTAAGCAAGTGATCCACCACTAAGCCACATCTCCAGCTCATACAGCTCATTTTATGTCAATTATGCAGCAACAAAGTTGCTCTTGAAAAATATTATAAAAAGAATAAGAGTAGTGAGCATTCTGGAAAGCCTCATTCCCCTGAGGGATCTTGTAGTAGAAGGTAGTATTAGAGTTCCCAAAGAGGAAAGTGTGTGTGTCTTGAAAGCAAAACATTTTGTCATACTAATGTGATTTTCTTGTAGAAATCTTTATCTTGAAATTTCAAATATCGTAAAAGGAGATGACACTTTTAGATGTATCTGAAGAGAAACATAGATTTGTAAAAATTATAATATTATTTTTAATGTCAAAAACCTTTCTTAACATCTCTATTCCTTTTAGATTTATATGCATTTTATTTTTTTTTGTTACATGTATTTATTTATGTGTGTGTTTATGCACACATGCACAGCTCTTATGTGGAGATCAGAGGACAACTGTCGGAAGTCAGTTCTCTTTTTCTACCATGTGGGTCCAGGGATTGAATTCTGGTCAACAGGCTTGGTGGCAGACTCCTTTACCCAACAGCCAGCTCCTTGGTCCTCATATGCATTTATAAAAGTCCAACGGTTGGGTCCAATACAAAATGAAAGAAGAAACAATAAATCTTGTGCCCCTTTCACAATTTAATCTTGACCTTACAAGTTACCATCATTAATAGTGTCTTATGAAATTATATCCCCAAGTTATGTACAATATTCAAGTTGGAAGGAGAGGTTTTGTTTGGTTTTATTTTTTCATTTTGTTTTGACACAAAGCACAGAGTCTGAAACAAATGGATCTGTATTCTTTTTAACAGCCACATGTTATTCCTCTGACTGCTACACCTCCACTTAATTTAACCAAACCTTCATTCGGGAAGATTTAAGTTGTTTGCAATGGTTAGGCATTTCACCACTGCTGTGAGCATTCTTAATCCCGGCCATTCTTCAAGGCACGTATTTGTAGAGAATCATTTAAGAAGTGGTTGAGAAAGTCAGGAAGCTAGGAGAACAGGATAGTATTAGTGTGATTAGCAGCCTGGACCTCGGCCCTTAGAGATTGCAGGGATTTACTGGCTGGAAACATTTGCCTTTGTTCCATCACGCCCTCCTGAATATGGGAAGTGCATAATTCCATTGTGAGTGAGGCTGGGCACTGGAAATGTTTTACTGGGTATTTGTATTTCTTTAAAGAAGCGTTTTGCTAACGTGGACCGAAAAGTGTGTGTGTGTGCACACATGCCACTTTAGGGGAGCCCAGCTAGTAGAGTAAATGAAATACACTTTCAAGTTACTTACACTTCAAAGCAAATTCAACTTTTCTCTTACCCATATAAGTGTTAAATCGCTAAAAAGCAGGACAATAGAAACACGGTTTTCTGTCATTTAAGAAAAAAATAGGCCTGTAATGTGCCTAGGGCAGTCAAACATATGGTGAGAATTAAGATCTTCAGAGGGATAGAAAGGATGGTTTGTTTCTTTCTTTGGCTAAAAGGTTATGACCTGCCATGCACCACATGACCTGTCAAGACCTCCTGACTGCCTCTCCCCCAATTATCCTGTGGAAAATGGACCTCACTAGCTCTTCCTCACGCTTGCCTTCATCTGCTCTTCCTGCATCCTTATCCCTTCTAAAGGCGTCACCCGTCTCCAGTCAGCCAGGGTGGAAATCTGCGGCTCACCACCATTTCTTTCTCTGCCCCGCACAACTGCCACCAGTTCCTCACCCTTCTCTCTGAGGCTCCGTGAGGAAGAAACAACGTCATCTGTGATGAATTGCCCAGTCAGAAAAAAAATGGCAGTTTGCTCCATCCCTAACACCTACCACAAACCCCTCACAACAGTCTCCTGTGGAAAGAAAGCAGTTCGTCCTCTTCTCGCGGATTTAACTGCTTTCCACGCTGCCCTGCTCAGGCTTCTGCCTTGCTTGTTAAACTGTCTACCTGAAGGCATTGGTGGAGAAGACGGTGCCCCATTCAGTAGGCAGGAAGAATGGAGTTGTCCATGTGGAACACATTCATTGAAAAAAAAAATCCCCTAATGTTTTTCCTTTATAAACGGAAGGGATGGGGACAACTTCTCTTCTTACATGTCAGTATTGTTGTTTGCAACTTTGCTCATGGAGGAAAATTCGATGGAATGCTCTCAGAGTGCTTTTGGAAGGGAGGTCATAGCACAGGCAAAAGCGAGTGTCTCAGTGGTGGTGGGAAGTGAAATAAAAGTCTATGATCAGCACCCCTGACCTACTTGTAGGTCATCAGTATCTACCCTACCATGAAGCTGATTCCTGGCCCGTGCCTTCCACCACTAGGTGGAAATGTAGAAGCTACAAATTCACTTCACAGTGTCTATTATCCTCAGCAATAAATAAGAACATAAATGGCCCGCTTCTAAAAATAGTATTATCCATTGAAAAAGGAAATATTATGAGGTTTGATGAGGTGCTGTTTCGGATTATCTTCACCACTACTTTAAGAGGGTCGAATTACCTCTATAGTTTAACAACTCTGGAAAACATGTGTTTAGTAATAAACATAAACTCTTCTGGGGAGGCTACAAATAGGATTGCTTCTGGGGTGTGTGTGTGTGTGTGTGTGTGTGTGTGTGTGTGTGTGCGTGTGTGTGAAATGTGCATGTATTTCCTTTGACACAAAAGGAGAGCTATCATTAATATTTGGTAATTTGCATATAATTTTTAAATGTGTTTAAACCCTCCAACATTTGCCAGTCATCAAAAGAAAAAAAATCTAGTATCTATTCAGTATTGAGGTGTGTCCATTCAAGCAACTTAGTTGCTCATTACTTGTCTGGGTTACTATATTTTTCAGACGTTAAACAAACGGAAAGTACTTTTTTTGAGACAGGGTTTCTATGTGCAACAGCCCTGGCTAGCCTGGAACTATGTAGACCAGGCTGGCCTACAACTCACAGAGATCCACCAGCCTCGGCCTCCAGAATGCTGGGTTTAAAGGAGTGTGCCACCATGCACGGTGGAGAGCACTTTTTACTTATTATTATTGAGAGAGAGACACTATGGTACACTTGTGGAGGTCACAACTCTTTGGGCACATAGTTCTTCCTTTCTGCCATGTGGCTCCCAGGAATGGAACTCAGGTTGTCAGGCTTGGCGCTGCCTTTATCCAGTAAGCCATCCATCTTGCACATCTTGCAGGCCCCTAAAATTACTCATTAGCTAATTAATTAATTATTTAATTAATTAATCGTTGGTGGTGCTAGAGATTGAACCCAGGTGACCCTAGTGAACAATAGGCAAAGGTTCTGTGACCAAACTACATGCCAAGCCCCTAAAGCACTTTTTATATGGGAAAAGTGGTTTCCCTCCTTACCACACACACACATGCTTCAGTTCTTCAGAAATAAACACACAGCAACATATGAAGAACACTTTTAGAAATAACCCACGGAGGGGCTCGAGAGATGGTTCAGTGGTTAGGAACACTTAAACCTGGGTTAACTCCCAGGACCCATGTGGTGACTTACAACTGGCTGTCACTACATTTCTGGGGGATATGACATTCTCTTCTGTTCTATGAGGGCATAGCATACATGCATGTGGTGTGCTAACACACATTCAAGCAAAAACTGATATGCACAAAATCAAAATAAATAAATCTTTAAAAAGAAGTATCCTATGGAAATATGTGTACACACACACACACACACACCACTCCATTCTTTTTTTTTTTTTGAGCTGAGGAGAACCCAGGGCCTTGTGCTTGCTAGGCAAGTGCTCTACCACTGAGCTAAATCCCCAACCCTCCATTCTTTAAATAAATGGCAGTATTATTCATATTTCCCACAGGATTTTCACTTGTTATACCTTGGGGATTGTTAAACAGCAATAGATAGACGCTATTATCTTTGTTACATGTAGATGTACATGTATATCTTTATTTTAAACAAAACCATACTTTCCATGGTATAGATATGAACCAATTCTCATTTTAGATATTTAGATCATTTCTATGTTTTCTTATTACGAGGAATACTATCAACTTTCTCCTTCTGTGCCTTTACAGGGGAGTATGTAAAAGCCACCAAAGTGATGAAAATGTCACTGACTCCCCAGACTTAGGAGCCACCAATACCTCACAGGCAAAAGTGTTTATTCCATACGGGTGCACTGTCTTTGCTCCATTATTCTGAGGCAAGTTTCTTCCTTAAATATTTCATAATATACCCCCCCCAAAAGAAAAGAACTTTTAAAAGTCATGAGGCTGTAGAGATGGCTCAGTGATTTAGAGTGCATGCTGATCTTCCAGAGGGCCCAGGTTCAGCTCCCAGTATGCATGTCCAGTGGCTCACAACTGACTTTATCTGCAGCTCCGGGGGACCTGACACCCTTTTCTGACTTCCAAGGGCACCTACACACATGTGGCATTCACACACACATACATACACATACACACACACACACACACACACACACACACACACACACACACACACACGCATGCAAAATAAAAATTGTAAAAATAAACATTACAATACATTAAAGTTTAAAAAGAATTTCTTATTCTGGTCCCAGTGGTCCATGTCTTTAATCCTAGCACTAGGGAGGCAGAAACAGGGTGTCTCCGTGAGTTTACAATCAGCCAGGGCTACACAGTGAGACCTTGTCTCTAAACAACAACAGACCCCAAACCAAAAAAGGATTCCTTGACCTCAATGATGTCCTGTGCTTTCTGGATTCATATGTGCCTCCTGGACTATTGTTTAAATCGTATTTGTTATACTCAGATTTATTAAATAACAAATTTGTTATAAACAATAGATTTCAAGTAAGGTTGACACATTACACGTGGCTGACATCTTGTAATTTCTGAACTCCTTTTCTTCCTTGCAAGATTTGGGGTGTTGAAACTGTGTTGTTTGCCTTCCAGTTTCACACACCTTGAGTTTTGCTGACTACATTTCGAGGTGTTTAATGTGTTGTCTTTTCTCCCTCGTCTATGATACAAACTGGTGCTTCGGTCAAGTCTCCTGGATATCGGAGAGATTAGATGTTATGCAGCTCCCTTTAGGAGAGGCTTGGCATCCTTATGTCCAGATTGATAGGAGTGTACCCAGAGAAGAAATCCCTCAAAGTGTATTTTTCCATTCTATTTTGGATTCTGATTAGTGTTACCAAATTATAAAACCGCTCTTCACAGAAATCCTGCCGTGTTTACATTCCGCCTGAATAAATGAGACCTTGTGTTTTCCACCATGAAGGTGTCTTCTTTCAGTCTTTGCTGATCTGATACCTGAAAAAGTGTTATCTTGCCAAGTGCTAATACCATTTATATTTGACTGGAGCTAGATTTCATGTTGCTGTATAACAATTCCTTTCTGTCCTATCTCATATGGGTGTAACATTGCAGGACCAAATTCTCTTAAACTATAGTAACAACCCAAAGCACCCATACAAGCTAAATCAATGGACACATGTGAAATATTTGTGGAAACTTAATGTGAAGGCACATGGGCCGAGCTCCTGCTTTTGCTTGTGAGTGCAAATGGAGATCAAAGACATCTTGTCTTCATAACTAGAAAATGGATGGATCACCTCATTTTCCAAACCCATGTCTGGAGCATTAGCTCTGTGCCAAGCATCTGGAAGGACCCAAGGATTAGATAAAGGCTGTGGATGTTGGACTAAGAGTTCACAGTCCAGCAAGGGAGGCAGCGCACTTAATCACAGTGTAGTTAAAATTTAGAGGAGGGGAGAGGTCACATCAGTTGGAGGGATCAAAAGTGGTGTTTTCCAAAGGGCCCTGAAGAATGGAAAGGCTTATCAGATGAGGGTAACAGGAAGGGCAGAGGCCAAGTCTGGAGATGAAGAAAGTCCAACTCAAGCAATCCTGAGAAAGCCACTTTAGATAAAGGACCCGTGACTACATGTGAAGAGACCACAGGGCTGGACAGCATTTAGAAAGCCATGGTTATTTATGACATATAACACTTTGAATATTGAAGAGGAAATAATTGTTACTTCTATAAAAAGTGAAAAGTCCAAATACAGTTGTTGCTGTTTTTTTGAAATAGTATCACATGGAATGGATCTTTCTAATAGCACTCAATACAATGTGATACAATGTGTTTTACACACAAAAACACATACAAATTTTAATAACTTTAAAAGATTTATTTCATTTGCATGTATGTGAATGTTCTGCCTGCATGTATATACATGTATCATGTTTATGCCTGGTGTCCACAGAGGCCACAAAGAAGACTTTGGATTTCCTGGAACAGGAGTTATGGATGGTTGTGAGCTACCATGAGGGTACTGAGGATGAACCTGGATCCTCTGTAAGAGCAGAAAGTATTCTTTTTAAAAAATTTTTTTATTAAGAATTTTTTAAATTCATTTTACATACCAATCAAAGATCCCCCTCATCCCTCCCCCTGCCCCTCTAGCCTCCCCCTCCCAACCCACCCCCATTCCCTCCTATAAGAAGGTAAGACCTCCCATGGGGAGGTACATTTAGTAGGCAGGTCCAAGCCCCTCACCCTGTATCAGGGCTGTTTGAGGTGTCCTACCATAGGTAATAGGCTCCAAAAAGCCAGATCATGCACTAGGGACGGATCCTGATCCTACTGCCAGGGGCCCCTTAAGCAGATCAAGCTACCCAGTGTCTCACCATGCAGAGGGCCCAGTCCAGTCCCATGCAGGCTCCACAGGTGTTGGTCCACAGTTCCTGAGTCCCCCCTAGTTTGGTTTGGCTGTCTCTGTAGGTTTCCCAGCATGATCTTCATGCCCTAGTAACAAGTATTCTTAACCACTAAGCCAACTCTCCAGCCTGGAACTCACTCTGTAGCCCAGGCTGGCCTCAAACTCACAAGAGATCTGCCTGCCTCTGCCTCCAGAGTGCTGGGATTAAGGGAATGTACCGCCTCACTTTAACTTTTGCCATAGTAATTTTATATACATGTCATGAACACCAACTTAAAACAGTTTCTGTAGTGTTCGTTCTGCATAGACTAGTTAGAGAGGAAAGAGAGGAAATCCCACTTCCTCCTTGCTTACTTAAAACTAAATGGCATCAAGGTACAAGGTTTCTTTTTAGTTATAAATACAAATAACAAAATGTTCAAGAAAAATTGCAGAGTTTTATTTTATGGTATAGGGATTAGAACCCAGATGCTCCACCATGCTAGGCAAACTGACTCTACCACCAAGCTATATCCAAACTCTTCAAATTCTTTCCTCCTTTTTCCAATTTCTTGAGACAGATTCTAACTTATACTGTAGTCCAGACTGGCCTGTAACTCCTGCCTCTGTCTCTGTAGTGCTGAGATTACAATCTTGTACTATCAGGCCTAGCTTTAGAATTCTTTTTCTTTTTTTCTTTCTTCCTTTCTTCCTTCCTTCCTTCCTTTCTTTCTTTTTTTTTTTTTTTTTTTTTGGTTTTTCGAGACAGGGTTTCTCTGTGTAGCTTTGCGCCTTTCCTGGAACTCACTTGGTAGTCCAGGCTGGCCTCGAACTCACAGAGATCCGCCTGGCTCTGCCTCCCGAGTGCTGGGATTAAAGGCGTGCGCCACCACCGCCCGGCTCTTTCTTTCTTTCTTAATTCCATGTGCACTGATGTTTTCCCTGCATGTATGTCTGTATGAGGGTGTTGGATCCCCTGGAACTGGAGTTACACCTGGAACTGGAGTTACAGACAGTTGTGAGCTGCCATGTGGGTGCTGGGACTTGAACCCAGGTCCTCTGGAAGAGCAGCCAGTGCTCTTAACCACTGAGCCATCTCCCCAGCCCAGCTTTAGAATTCTTAACAACCAAAGTCATGACCTTAGTTTATTTCTCTTCTGTGATGGAGGAGAACAGGTATCAGTTATCTCAGAGAACCAAGATTCTTTAGACAGCAAACTACAACAGTAATGAGCATTTTCTGAGGAGTGGCCATAAATAAGATGTTTTTCAGGGGGCTGGAGAGAGTTCAGTTCCCAGCAACCACTTGGTGACTCACAGCCATCTAGAGTGGGATCTGATACCCTCTTCTGGCGTAAAATCATATATACAGATAGAGCACTCATATACATAAAATTAAGTAAAACTTTTTTCTTTAAAATTTATTTCATAGAATTATTATCCTTTTAAATTTTATTTTTATTTAAATTTTTCTGGAATTGATTTTGTTTGCAGGAGTGTTTTTCCTGCATGTGTTCACCCAGTGCTGAAGGAGGTCAGAAGAACACATTGGATCTTCTGGTGTTGGAGTTGCAGATGGTTGTGAGCCTCTATGTGGGTGCTGAGAATTAAACTTGGATCATTTGCAAAAACAGCCCGTCAATCAATATCTTTGAAGCATCACTTCCCAGTAGAATTTTCTGTCAGGAGGGAAATGTTCCGTCTTCATTGACTAGTCCAGAGACCCGAACCCCATGTGCCTTTTGAGGGACAAAGGAGACTCCCTATTCTTAGTTGACTTTCATTAGTTGTGTTTTAAATAGAAAATAGCATGGTTTTTTTTTGTTTGTTTTTTGAGACAGTATAACTTTGGAGCCTTTCCTGGAACTCACTATGTAGCCCAGGCTGGCCTTGAACTCACAAAGATCCGCCTGCCTCTGCCTCCCTGGTTCTGGGATTAAAAGTGTGCACCACCACCACCGCCTGGCTTGAAAACAGCATGTTTTAAACTAAAAAAAAAAAAAGCTCTTCTCTTTTCCCTAAAAGATTATTGTTTAAAATACCATCAGGCAGTACATCATGGACTTATGCATCATTTACCATTCATTCTACAAGGACAAGATGCAGTCTGGAGCAATAGAACTTTAGAACACTCCATTTTTGATGGAGGGAGTGATCATTTCCTTCTTTATTCTGCATTTACTGGACCCTATTCTTTTAACAAACGCAGGCATGTGGATGCTGCACACTACTTGTTACCATGTAGATAAAGATGAAAGCTCTTTGTGTTTTGTTTTGTTGTTCAAGACAGGGTTTCTCTGTGTAGCTCTGGATGTCCTGGAACTCACTCTGTAGACCAGGCTGGCCTCAAACTCACTGAGATCTGCCTGCCTCTGCCTCCCAAGTGCTGGGACTAAAGGCGTGCACCACCACCACCCAGCAAGATGAAACTCTTAGTAGGAACATGGCCTTTGAGTTCTTTAACTGAGTTGAGTTCTCCTCCACCTGCAGATACATCACCCAGCAGAAATATGCTGTGGCTTATCAATCAAGAGTCCCTTTTGTGGACTGGAGAGATGGTGCAGTGGTTAAGGTGTGGAGCGTGTACTTGTTCACGCACAAGACCCAGGTTCAGTTCCCAGCACCTAATATGGTGGCTCACAACCATCCATAATTCTAGATCCAGGCATCCAACATCTTTTGGCCTCCAGGGCACTGCATTCATGTGGTACCCAGTCATGCATGCACACAAAACACCGATACACAAAATAATAAAGTAAAATAAAATTTAAAAAGAGAGTCCCTTGTGTGGACTTCTGAAAAAATAGAATTTCAGATTCCTTAGCACATTTCTTGACCCCTCGAGCTTGTGAAATGTAGAGTAGTGAAACTAAGGAAAACTATTGTCCAGAAAAATAAGCCTTTCTGAGGGGCACCAGGAATCCACAATAAAATCCATATTTCACAGAAAATCCAGGCATTTTCATTAAAAAAAAACCTGTAAAGATAAACAGAATGTCCTTCCACACCATGGGTTTTTACTCATACAAAATGTCCAAATACAAGGTAAACCAAGAACTAAGAAAAACTAGCACCTACTAACTTGCATGTCTCAAGACCCAGGGGGTGACTTAGAGCCTGATTACAAGGCATTAAAAAATGAAGCTACTTACCCCGAGCCAGGGGTGAGGTTATTCTCCGACACTCCGGCTGCTGAGCTCTCCAGCTGCACGGAATGCTCAAGCCAGGTGAATTACAATGAGTTATTTCACAACAGGGAGAAATGAGATCTGAGAGCGAATTTCCAGAGTGACGTCAATAACCTCCGTGTCACACCTAAACGAAGCAGACATGTGGGTTGATTCTGAATCCAACACTTTCTTCGTCATGTCATTTTCCTAATGCATCAAGTCCTTGCTCACCTGATCATTAATGAAGCCCTTTCAGATGCGCTGAATTCTTTATCTGCCATGCTTTCTGACAGAACAATTTAAGTATTGTTAGTTCCAATTTCAACCCTCTAGGCTCCTAGTGTCTAGGAGGCAGAAGTCAACAGATCTCTCTTCCTTTTGTTCTAGAAGCTATTTAAACTTGTAGATGCATACCACATCCTTCCTCTGACAGGCTGACTTCCAGGAACTAACCTGTGGTTTTGAAAGTGGAGTATTTTCCATATCGGGCTGTATTACTGATTGCTGACACTATTCATGTATTCTGAAACTGTGCCTCAGGGCTTTTACAGTAGGCTACCAAGAAAAATCAAAGAGCAATAAACACAAAAACAGGAGCCCCCCACATCTAAAGTTATTTTCCCCCTTCATGGGTTGTTCACTAGGTGAGCACTAAGAACATTGAAAGCAAAGATAAAACAAATTTCCTGTGGTCCCTATAATGTTTTCTTTATGAGTCTATAAATAATGCAGGAATGCATAATTCTTCATTTTAGAGTTCTAGGAACAGATCCTGAGAATTAAGCTGTCACGGTGTAGTCACATTTCCTCACTCAGACTAACCCTTTACATTTTTTTAAATTTCACAGTGGGTGGAACTGTCCCTTCCTACTTGGGATTTATTTACTATGAAGTATTTTGATTTTTTTAAAAGATGTCTTAGAATGAATCATGTAGACTGACCCAAAAAATCGTTAGAGCGAGCTCTCAGCATGGCTCCTAGAAGAACAGTGTTCTCAGCACTTTGAGCAAGTCCGTCTTGTATGAGGTTGTGTGTCCTATCTGGGCTCAAGTTTCACAGCTATCTCCACTTCGAAACTATAAAGAAAAGCCTTGCTTTTTTAAAAGGAGGAATCGAGTCCGTTTTATGCTTACATTGGAAACATTTCAACATTTCAACTCCAGCGGAACGCTCCACTTTGAAAGAGAAAGATCCCAGGATGGAGTGAAAGCAGTTTACTGATGACAAGTTACTGCTGTCTGCGGCAGAAAGCGGCCTGCTCTAATGCTCAGCCGAGCCCGGAAGTGCGAGTCGTTCAGTGGTACACTTCAACATTGTTCAATAGACGCCACCTGCGAAACACAGCCTCTTCATCCTAGTAATTGAACAAATCCAAATTTGGAAATTATGTATTCCTTTGGGGCTCAAAATGAAGGCAGCAGAGAATTCTAAATGTGGGATGGTGTCTTAACCCTCAAAAAGCTTCAGATGTCATTCTCTGGGGAAGCATTTTGAAAACAGTAAACAATGTGACAATAAGGCATGACATGTTAGAGCAGAGGGAAATATTTCTGAACTCTGAATTTTCCAAGTTTAAATTTGTGAAAACCAGAAGCTTTGTTTGTTTGTTTGTTTTGTTTTGTTTTCTTGGGGGGTTGTGTGTATGTATTTTATTTTTGTTTATTTTTTTTAATAAGGCTGACACCATAAAGAGAGGTATTTTAGCAGGGAAGATAAACATCTCATAAAATGTATATCAGTAAGGGCTGTTACAGTTCAGTAGTAGAGGCTGGCATATTGTGCTAGAGACCATGGGTTTGGTCTCCAGCACTGGAAAAAAAAGAAATAAAACACCCAATATAATTAGTATAAAAAGAGATGATACATGTGTTCCTCTCCTAAATTCCAAGTAGGAAGCAGTATGAAATAAAAAGGGCCCTGCACTGTGGGTCACATCTGCAATCCCAGGACTTTGAAGGCTGAAGCAGAGAATCACCATAGGCTGAAGGCCAGCCCGGGGTACAGAGTGAATACAGGACAAGCTGAGCTACAGACACAGACCCTGTACAAAACAAACAAAAAACAACACAAACAAATAAGAAGTGTTCAGAGGCAAACATGGTAGAACCAGCCTGTGATCCTAGCATTCAAAAGGCTGAGGTAAGAGGATCACAAATTTGGGCTCAACCTTGGCTACACACACAGTGAGATCCTGTCTCCAGAAAGTTGACTAAATACTGAATTAGCTGGTCTGATGACCTGAGTTCTAGTTTAGCTGCATAACCTTGAACAAGTCACTTAAACATGCTGTGCTGAAGTTTTGATTAAATGTGCTCTTTAAGAAACCCCTGCTTGGGTGGGAGGAGGGAGGAGTGGGGGTCTGTGGATAGCATGTGGAGTGAGTAGAAAATTTCTTAATAAAGAAAAATGAAAAAAAAAAAGAAACCCCTGCTTTCGAACTTTCTAGTTTGGTTGATGTTACTATGCACAGGTGGAGAAACAGCCCCACACAGACATACACAGCCCTGTTTTTGTGGCATATAGTAGTTGCTACAGGCAACTGCCACAGTAAAGGAAAGAGGTTGTGGCCACATTTCTCACAGGTCTGGAGGGCTTGGAGGAGCCGAGGACAAGTTTAACATTAGTCACTGACACACAAATGTTAGCCAGTTCTCTCTGGCCAGGTTCTAGAACATGAGAAGGGTAGAGGGACAGTTCCGTTTGTGGGCTAGAATTGTGTTTCCTCCACTTGATCATCCTGTGTGGTTTTGGAACTATGGCTCTGAGATGGCTTGGCTCTGAAATCATGTGCTGGAGCCCTGGTCTCCAGTGTTATGGCCTTGAGAGGTTGCAAGGCTTTTAAGCAGCCTGGTAAGTGGATTAATGTCTTTTCCATGAGGCTGGGTTAGCTCTGTAGAGACTCAATTAGTTCTCATGGGGATGCTGTAGTTATTACCCAAGCAGGTTGTTGTAAAGTGAGTACTGGCACCTCCCTTGGGTCTTTCTCACACATGTGTCTTCCATTTTCTGCCATGAACTGAAGCTTTATGAGGTTGAGCAGAAAGATAAGGAATGCCATGCTCTCTGGCTTCCAGAACCAGGGGCTAAAACTGGTCTCTTTTCTTTACAAATTACACAGGTGCTGGTAATTCATTATAGCAGCAGAAAGTGGACCAATACTCTTTGCAAAGTTAAACGACTTTAGTTTCCTCAATTGTAAAATGAGGAGACAGTAAAAACCTTAGCTCGTAGAGTTGTTCTGAGGATCTCTTTGTGTGTGTGTGTGTGTGTGTGTGTGTGTGTGTGTGTGTGTGTGTGTGTGTGTTTGGTGTGTGACTTAGAATTGAGGATGGCACGTTATACACATTAATAAATATAGCTACTGTTATGAAATGAACACATAATGAAGCCTTTATTAACAGAGATAGATTAATGACTTGGAAACACAGGGAAAGCAATATTAACAGCTAATAGCCATAGTGTGGATATTGGATAATAAAGAAAGGGGAGGAAGTAGGTGGAGCTAGTGATGGAAGTACTGTCCATTGTGGTTCTCACTAGCCATCTGTACTACACGGTGCTTGCAATGTGTCAAATAGCAGATTCTGAAGCCTCATTACCCCCAAAGGAAGATATCTCATTATGAGTGTTTTATACTGAGCACATGTTCAAATGAGTACATATATCTTACATATATTGTGTTAAAGAAAATACTCTATTGCACTATTTCACTTGTTTCTATTTCTTTATTCATTTATTTGTTATAGTGTTGAGGATCAAACCCAGGCCACCATTCATGCTAGTCAAGGCTTCTACCACAGAGCTGTATTCCCAGCCTATTCTTTTTACCTTTAAATTGTATTTATTGATTTAATGTATAGGGGTGTTTTGTCTGTATGTTTGTGTGGGCACCACTTGGGTGCCTGGTGTCCATGGACAGCAGAAGAGCTGAATCCTCTGAGACTGAAGTGATAGATGGTTGTGTGTCCCCATGTGGGTGCTGGGAACGGCACTGGGGTCCTCTGCAAGAGCAACCAGTGCTCTTGACTGCTGAACGACCTCTCCAGCCCCGCCTTTTTAAGAGGCCATTTGAAACACTGAAATGACTCAGGTGACCGGGCTTGATGGTCCTCACCCTTAATCCTAGCACTTGAGAGGTAGAGGCAGGCTACTCTGTGAGTTCAAAGTCAGCCTGGTCTTCATAGTGAGTTCTAGGCCAGCCAGGGCTACATAGTGAGACTGACTCAAAAAATACAATACAATAATGTGTGTGATGCATATTGTCTTTCTAGTGAACGGATTGCTGTAAAATGCTAAAGCAACTCACTGTTCCTGTCCTCCAACTCTCTCACTGGAAGGTGATGCACCACGTGACTCTGCTCCTGACAGTGCTGGTCCTCTTGCTGTCACATGTCTGTGCCCTGAGCAGACCTGTGCCCTGGGAGACCAAGAGGCAAAAGCTATTCATGAGTGTGTGATCCCTAATTAATCCCTTAATGAAAAAGTCGTCTTCCCAGACATCCATGGATTTCTTGAATTAGCTTTCCTCCAAAGTTCTAAAGGAACTCACTTTTTTTTCTAGTTTTTTTTTTTTTGAGATTGGATTTCTCAGTGTAGCCCTGGCTGTCCTGGAACTCACTCTGCAGACCAGGCTGGCCTCAAACTCAGAGATCTGCCTGCCTCTACCTCCTGAGTGCTGGGATTAAAGGTGTGCAGCACCACCCGGCAGGAACTCACATTTTATTACTCATACCAGCGCTGGACTTTGACTATTGACTCCAAATGCTGTCAGCTTTGCAGAGTCTCCTTCTTGGGAGTCAAGATTCCTGAAATGCTGCTGAGGGGTGGGACATATCTTTGAGCTCTTGCTTCACTGTAGTCTGACAGTGCACTCTCACATTACCTATCCTCTCACAACAGAAAGGTAACACTAACAAGTTGTCTAATGGGGCTATAATGTCAGCAGCGTATACAAAGTATTCGGAGCAAAACCTGGCACACAGTAAGCACTCATCAACATTGCAGAATACTAACCCTATTTTTGCTAGTGAGGGAGTCGTCTGAATTGTCAACTCTGTTTTGAGTTTTGGTGAGTAAACTACTGAGGGCATTATGCCCGTGAATGGTAAAGTAATGGAGTCACCAACGATTTCAGGTAAAAACAGCTGTGGAAGTCATTGCTAGTGACAAGCTAGAATGAAAACTGGGCTCCTCGGATGTGGAGCAATTATGGCTGTGGGTTTGAGATTGCTGAGAGGAAGCGGAGTGAGCAAGGGAGATGGAGACCTGAGTCACTCCCGCAGCTTCTGTAAGGCCTCATTTCAGGCAGAATGTGAATAAGAGTAACACACTCATCTCCCTCCCGGTTTTCAAGTGGATATCAAACACGATTATGCGTGTGTGTGTGTGTGTGTGTGTGTGTGTGTGTGTGTGTGTGTGTGTATGTATGTGCTTTGGACACAGTTGAACTGTCAAGCAGGGGCCACAGTCCCTTCATCTCCTCCTAAAAGCAAAAGAACACAATTCAAGTAAAACTCATGTTCAGAAAAAGCACAAGCCACCTTGTGCTAGATGAAACAAGGAAGGTTTCCTGTGGGTCTTGGGACTTGAAGTGACCCTGAAAGAATGTAAAGATAAACCTGGAGACTGTGGGTTTACTCAGTACTCCATGTGTCTGTGTCATATGGTGAAATTTCAATCCTCTTTGGACATATGCATGAAGAGGTTTTCTGAATCTTCCTGCTGACTTTCATGAAAGTGAACCCTTATTCATACCACGGATGGGGTAAAGTGAAACCTGGGCCTCGGGCTTCCATGCTTTCTTTTGTGGATTATTTTCCAATATGGTAGATCTGTGTGGAATATTTCCACACTAACACCTGATGGATCTTACTCTCTGAGATCAAATGCTTTGTGTTATCACTTATATCCAACAGAGATTGTTGAATACTTAAATAAGCATCCTGATGTATGAGGAACTATACCTTAAATAACCAGGAAAGTAAACGTGCAGAAATAAAGAAAAAAGTTCATGACACAGATAAAAAGCCAGTCTCCGTTAATCTTAACACACCATCTCAGTTCTCTCTTCAGAGGTAACTAATTCATTACCGTTATTATTGCCAGTTAAAAGAAAGCTGGGGGAGAAAAGAGGGGGACAGGAGAAGGGGGAACAGTGAAGAGGGGCAAATGAGATAAAGAGCAATGATTTATGGGGTGGGAAGAGCCCTCAGAGGTAATCTAGTAAGTGATTTGCTTAAATGCCATTCAGCTAGTTAGTGACAGAGCACAGGCTCCAACTGAAATGTCCTGATTCTCACTCCAGGTCCCCATTGCCTGGTTTTAGGGAAGAAGGCTATAGTAGTCAGTGGGAATGGAAAAAAACAAATTCCCAGCCTCAGTAGTCTTGGATTCCCAGCCCCTCCCCCTCTTTGAGATGCAAAAACCTCTCCCAACAGCCGATCTGAACCGCTGCCTTTAAGCTTCCCTAAGTCACCCCAATGACCTTCTCTATGAGCTTGCTAGGTCTTTCCAGAGGAATCCCCTGGAGTTATCCTTATCTACTAGGAGGACATTGCTTAATCTCTTGGTTACATATTTTTAGACAGAGTTAAAGAATTGCGAATGTTATCTAGCAGTTTCCATACGGTTCCGGGGAAGGCAGTAAACATTGAATGTTGAAAGAGAACTCGCAAAGTAGAGAAGAGCTGACGTTTCTGATATCCCGCAATACAAATATTCACTCTAGCCACAAGACCAACAATAGGATTGTCAAAACACGCTGAAAAGGGTTTCTTGAAATGACAGAGTTCTCTCCACCATCACAGTATCTATAATCTACTTGGGCAGAAGGACAAAGCTCAATTATCCAAAATGGCCTCAGCAGAGACGTGATAATACCTCACCTCATTAGCATGTTAGCATATGCTATAAAATATGATAATTTTCAACTCAGATAAAGGATTTTTATTCTTTTTCTCTATAAAAGGCTGGGGTGGGGATCCAATTCATGACATTCCTTAACAACAATGGGGACACTGTTTCCACACTGCTCCTTCCAAAAGGCATTTCTGAAAGCTAGAGATAGTGCCTTTTAGAAAGTAGAGCACATTTTCTGGCACAATACTTAATTTATTCGTCTTCGATGCCATGCCTGGTGGAATGAGGGAAATAGGGGACATTCTGTCCAACCTGATGAGGCAGAATTCGAACCCAAACACTGGAAGCGTTTATAGGGCCCTTTGACTGTGAAGTGTGTGTGTAAGAAGTGCAGAGAAGGCAGGAAACGAGCTGGCCTTTCTCTTTGGAATTGTGCAGTTGAAGAAAAACCTAAGAAGCTATTATTGAAGAAATTGTCAACCTGCAGCTCGGGACTTTGAACATGAAGTTGTGTGCTGGAGGCCAAACGTTTATCATAATCTGGGATTTCCATCTGGAGTGCCATGGAAAAGATGAAAACCTGCTTGTTTACGGGTTCATCTGTGCAGTTGCTGAGTTTCTTCAAACTCTTGGAGGGGAAGATGGTAGTTTAGGAGTCTTCAACCTGGTACAGGTTGTGAAGATTGTAGTTCAATTGTGAAGATGACCAGAAATTTGCAAATGTTCTCTTCAAAGTTTCTTTCTGGGCTTTGCCGGCACTGCTGAAGCCCCTGACCTTGGCATCTAGAGATCAGGCTCCCAGGAACCTGAAGAAAAGAGAAGAGCAGGAAGAAAAAAGAAGGGTAGGGAACAAACTCATGCATCTCACCCATCCTTCCAACACTCCTACCGGAAAATCGAGCTTCCAAAGAAAAGGATCTAAGGTTTGTTTCAAATCGGATCATAGAGTAGGAGCTTGAATGCCTGCAGAGCATGTGCCGGGCCCTGGCTTTTTATCTCTGACAAAGGAAAAAAAAAACCAACCATGACAGCAGCTTTCTTTACTTTGGTTCTGTGACAGTTTGTCGAGGCATTTTAGATAGATCATGTGTTGGAGCCTCAGTTTCTTCATCTGCAAAACGAAGCAATTAGATTAGATAATCAATTAGGACTTCCCAAAGGACCTTGCCAAATTACAGTACCGGTTCCATTGTCCTTGAAGTCATTCCTGTCATTGCAGAATTTCAGCACAAATGTGTTGTCCAAAGGATATGAGAAGGCGACCTGGAATTGGGCAAAATCAAAGACAAATTTGGACTTCTTTCCACAAATTGTGTTTATCAGTCAAATGCCAGAAGTATATCTGTGGATACAAAACCCAGCAAAAACAATGTTAGATTTGTTAAGAGCTTTAGGTCTTAGTTTCAAGACTTTTAGTCAAACTTAGTAACACTGCAGTTTAAGAAATGTGAGATTTAAATCTCACAGTGTGAGAGATAGTTAACCAAATATAGATATTAGTTTGGGGACAGTGGGTTGAGCTGTAAAAGAAGTTGTTGAAATTGCAGAAAGAAACTGTCGCCCAAAGCAAGGCTAAACAGGCCACTTTCTTTAGGAACCAAAATACAAAAGGAATGTTCTTTACTACTCTGGTTACATTTCTGACACAGAACTAAAAATCAAGGAAATGGATGACATCCCTCCTCGCAGCAAATTTTAAGGACATTACAAAGCCCAGTTTCAAGAAGAGCATGAGGCTTAATGAAAAGAGGTAATTAGCTGAGTGAGACCACAAAGGCTTCGAAACAGAGCAAAGAAAAACGGATTCTTGCTTTTGTGGGGTGATGAACCAAACTGGTGAGGGCCGTTCAATGTCTAGTTTGTTGATTATCCTTTCATATTCTGTTTTAGAAAATAAGTGGCTTAATGGATAAATGTAAGGCTATAGCTACACCTAGTAACCAATAAAAAGACATTGCATCCACATAACACTATAGAATATAATGTGGGAATCAATATTTCTCTAATGGAACATGACATGATTAAAATACACAGAGGAAAAAAAAATTTGATTTTAGATCAAGCTAAAGAAAACCTCCAATAGTATGACTGGGTCTGAAGGCTGCAACATTTTCAAGGTCTGTATCTTATTCAAAAGAAGCTGTATACTGCTGTTGTCAAGATCCGATGGTTTCCGTGCTTTCATTTATAATGTCTTGAAGGCACAGTTGCAAATCAAATATCTATAAAAGGATTTGAAGATTTTTGCATTACATTCTAAAAATATAGTTTACACTAGATATGGACTAGAACTATTTGTCTTGTTCTCCAAAATCAACAAGCATACTCTATATTTAAATGCCTTTGTTTATTAGCCTTGATATCCTCCAAGGAAACACTGAACTTTGGTCTAGTTAATTAATTATAAAATCATAAAAGGTTTCACATGCAGTAGTACAGTGCTTTTTGCAACACATGCCAACATATTGTGTTTGCTTCTTTGAATACTTAAAACACATCCAAGATTAATGTTTCTCAGCTCAGCAAGTTGATCCATCCCCTATCTAAACATATTCACAAATATGCAGGCCATGCTTGAATCAGTTCCACATTTCTTTCTGCTTTTATCTTTCCCGTCTTAATTCATAAAGATGCTTTAATAAGCAGCAACTGTGGAAATGGCATCACTAAAAGCTGTTTGTCTTGCTGATGTTAATCTTCTTGTTTTTTAAATTTAAGGAGTAGAGTTTCAAGTAGTAAAATCCATTAGGACTTTAAAAACTGGGGCGATATGGGCAGATCACCCTATTCTGAGAGAATGAGAGTACATGGAGAGCTCCAATTAGGGTCATACATTAAACCATTTTCAATAATAAACCCCTGTTCTTCCATCTTTGATTTTTTTAATAATTAATTTTCCTGTTGACTTAGACATTCTTTTAAACTTTCAAAAGTAAACCGGTCTGCACTTGTTTTGAGCAAATGAATTGTCTTCTAGCTTTAAAGTAGAGCCCCTCTGCAGGCTGTTCTCTGTTGGAAGACTCCCCATTACAGTGGGTGCTACTAGCCCTGCTATTTAGGCTGTCCCAAGCTGTCATTGACATCTTCAGACATCTGGATAATTCAACACATTGCACTGCACCTTCCTATGAAGCATGAAAAAGGCCAGACAACAATTCCACTTCCTTCAGGAGACAGTTAAAGAGTTTCTTTAAGCTTAGTAGAGAGAAGTACGAAGCTGAGGATAAAGGTTATCTCTAAGGAGAACAGGGGAGAGGAAGAAGAGAGATGGGGAGAGGGGGAAGAGAGGGCAAGAAGGAGGAGGTAGAGAGGAAGATTGATCCCATAGTGCGCCTTTCCCACATAGGTAGTACAAGGGGATCAAGTTTTGTTTCAGCGATAGTGGACACAATATTAAATGACTTAAAGTTTCTTCTAAATCTGTATTTATTTTGACTTCTTAACTAAAACATTTAAAAAACTGTTTTGGTGTAAGATCATGAAATAATTAGACAATTTTTAACACTGGTTTTCTTATTTAGGAAGAAAAATTGTTTTGGTGATAAATTTCTGGTGACCGTTTTGAATATAAATCTTGATCATTTATCATGTTCCATATCATGACACTTTTTTCTCTTAGAAGATGTATAATGGTATAAAGGCAGACAAAAAGTAATTTTAAAAATGGATTAAAAAAAACAATGTGTGTAAAACATTACTGGTTTACAGCTTTTTCTTTGATTACAGTATTACAGTCTGCTAGCAATTTTATGGTTTGTAATACCAGAAGTTCCACTTCTAAGGTCACATAAACAGGAAAATCAAAGTGTTTCAAACAGAGTGTAAAAATACCTTAACACTATTTAATGTTAATAGTGAATCACTTCAATGTCTACTGAGTCAGTTCCCAAGGTAGGAGAATTCACTTGAGAAACATTTTTTTCTACTGAAGGAAAGCAGGATATTCTTACATATTTTTAATATTTGTCTATGCATTTGACTTAAAATATTAAAGTTGTAAAAGTATAGTTATTGGTCCCTGAAAGCTTGTTTTTGACATACTGCTAAGAGAAGCAAGGACCCACAGAATAATGTAATTGGAAAGTATCACATATTAAGCAAATTCATTGCATGAAAGTGCTAGTACCAACGCCGCCCATCTGACTTGGCAAAGAGGTCATTTAATTCTATTTAAATTATTCTTGTCATTCAAAACAAAATTCACACAGTATTAAAAATAAGAAATGTTTGTAAATAATGTAAAAAATGTAAGACACTATTTAAAAAATCAACCTTGGCAAAGATCACTTTAAAAAGTTTATTTACAAGTGCAATGTAATAACATGTATTTAAATACATTCATATTTCAGAAAGCTGATTCACCTCTTGCTGCCATTTATTTTCCTAGAAATCTTTTGAGAGTGTGATAAATATATTTTTTAACTTTCAACATTTGGTATCAAACTGTATTAAGTGTATGTTCATTCAATAAGTGAAGCTTTCTGTTCCTTATCAAAGGATAAACCTTTGATATTAAATTCACATTGACTTTATTTAAAGATATATTGCTCATTTTGTTTACATGATTTATGTTGGTATGTGTGTGCTATTGCAAAAAAAATACTTAGAAATTCATTATGAACCCTAATTTTCCTGTTTTGGTAACATAATTTTTCATATGCAAATTACTGTTTGGCACCTAAGAAATACAAAGAAAATTCTCAGGTTGATTTTTTTAAAAAATATTTTTGCCATTCAAAATAAGATGATTCATTTAAAGTTATGAAATGTTTTTAAGTCAAAGATTCTGTAGTTCCAAAAAAAAAACCTGTGAAGACAAATTTTATAGAATTGTAACAAATTCACAGCTCCTGCCTCACGAACAAATAGCAAAACAACATTTGAAGTATTATTTTCTTGGGACCCTAGTCTTTTTTTTTTAATTCAGTGGGAGTGATTTGCTGCCTTTGTTTTAGGCCTCATGAGCATGCACATGGACACACACACACAAGGCACAAGTATGGCGAAAGACATGTTTCAATAGGACCCAGAATTTCCGAGGGGACAAGAGACCTCAACTGGAAGGGTAGGTACAAAACTTTAAGGTAGTAAATACACGTGGAACAAAAGCTCTATTCTAGCTGTGGGAGGAACATGATACTCTTAAATTACTTTCTGGTTTCCATGGGGACCTTTTGTTCTAAGCTACATCGTTTGGTTTAACAGAGCCACTTAATATGATTTTTAAATCAAATGAAGAGATTTTTAAACTAGATAAAAATGTTAATTACTAGTATTTTTAAAGGTATTAAAATCTAAAGTACTTGACATTGCTGCTTTGTGCGGCACAATTAATCCTAGAGGTGGTTACAGAAGAATATCCCTCCCCTTTCAGGCAGAGAATAGCTCAAAATATCTCTGTTTGGGGTAGGATATTATGCTGGATATAGTTTTTATTTTTTTAATCTACTATTAACACAAAATATGGCAAGAATTTAAAGTTGTGCTGAGAGGTCTTTCTTAAGCTCATAAAAGATTAACAGATTCATCCTCCCTTTGGCCAATTTCCCTACCTTTGTCTTACAGAATATCTGGATTTCTGTGTGGGCATGTATGCTCTAGGATAAGTACATATGTACACATACATGTATATGTATTGTGTATAGACACACATTAGTCAAGCTGGGGGTAAATGACATGCCTGGGGGGTGCTAGGAGTTGTGGCTCTTTTATTTCACAGAATGTCAGAGTATTGTTTGTCTCACAATACTGGGAGCAAGCAGGAGCCTGGTGGGAGCCTGGAGCCTTAAGCCCTGAGCTGTGGTCTGGGGGAGGGGACAGGGTTGCGGGGTCACAAGCTCTTAGCTTTTAGCCTCAGCATGACCACAAGTTTTCAAGCAAGAAGGGATCACGTGCTTTTCTTTGAGCTGTTAGTTATTCTCACTGTGTTTATATGTATATTACTTTGCTTCTTTTGCTTTTTTTTCTGATTCTCTAGTTGTTTGGGCTGATGATTACATTTTTTTTGTAATAGTAAAAGACAAAACCAGTTTACTTTGTGTATCAAAATGCTCAAGTTTTCTATAATTTTTATCTTGTACTTAGTTAAATTTACCCCTGCACAAGAAAGGAACTGAAATGGAAGAAATTATTTTTTTTCCAGCTGGGGAACTTGATCCAGACATTCTATATGTTGCAAACCCTTAAAAAAAAACGAAGAAATTATCCTGGAAAAGCAATCCTAAAATATCTTATTTTGGGTATTGTTCTGACTTTAAAGCGAAGGAGGAGTTGAGAGAGGGTTGAAAGCTTGGGAGGGGATAGGTAGACTCTGGGGGGATGGTTTGTTTAATGAACTGTTAAAACTTGGAAAATGTTAAGTGAGTGGAATCCCTCAACATGGTATTGAAACCATCCACGTAGTTTCACTTGGGGGAAGCTACTTCTACTTGGACTCGTTTCATACGATATTTTCATCGCCTCCAGCTCCCTTCTGTCTCTTAACCAAGATGCCTACAGTCTGGATGATAAATTGAGATTTCTGGTGATAACGAGATTTATTTGGGAAAATATTTCAAAAACGGGTTATGAGTCTTCTTGTTCTGATGCTCGAGAGGATGTTTACTCATTAACCCACCGCTCCAGCTGCAGCTGCAGGACACAATTAATTATGCTAATAGTTTGTGTGGAGCGGATGTAACTCCCCTACTCCGCCCCCTCTGGGGAGGGGGTGGCAAAAGGGAAGGAGACACCCTGGGGTCGGATCACATGATATTATCTTCGCGCCACTTTCGCAATCCTCCCTTTTTTCCGCTAGGTTTTGCTTGAGCTCACAGGTTTTTATCTTGCTTTAATACAAAGTCTCTTAAAGTAGGGTCTGAGATAATCTTCCCTCTTCTTTCTTCTTTCCATTGCTAGTTATCACTAAAGGTCCAAAGTTGCATTGTACTCTATGCAAGCCTCGCAAGAGAGATCTGGTTGGATGTTAAACTTCGGTTCGTATAGTTTTCAGAAAGCATCAGGCAAACGGGCCAGCGTGCGCTGAAGGTCTGTTTGCGCGTTTTTGTCAAAGTGGGAGGGAGCCCACCTGTAGGACGAAATCACGTTGGAGAAATGAGGGTGCTTTGCATCGCTGAGTCCTGAGCTGAGCAGGCAGTTCTGGCTGGGCTCCACCACTGGCCAGGGAGCAGGAGACAAGTCTTTTGACTCTTTTCAGTCTATAGTAATCCGCTCGCCTGAGCCCCTACTGTGCACCAGATTGAGAATCACGTGGTGCCCTTGTCCCCCTTTGAGCTTTGAGCTGCCACAATCACCCAAGACAACAATATCGGGGAGTAAGGGACGTGGCTTCCTTTCTCAGCCCCAGCTCCCCTTCCTCACCCTAGTTTCCTTCCAGTGCCCACCTCTCTGAGTAGTGCGTGCTCGGTACCTTCAGGTCAATAATCCGGTCACTCACTCTCTACCCTCAAACTCCTCAGATACTCTCTTGGGCCCGCACCTTCCAGAAAAGTGGAGACAGTACAGTCTGGTTACCTTATTTTGCCCCGTGATCTGTCTAGTATGCTTAATTCCTTATTGAGTGTGCATCTTGACCCTAAGTCACTATTTTACTTTTGTACGTGGGGTGTACTCTATAGTCTTGGCTTTTAAATAGCCTTCTCTTTTGTGGAATGGGGAGAGAACAAGACTATTGCACTGTATCTTCTTGGCATTTGCGCGTGCACACAGGGACCGCTACATTCACGATACCTAAGAAACTGATTTAGTGGGTAAAGGAGGCGCCCGGCAAGTGTGAAACCCTTCTAGTATAGTAGCCCAACATGCCAGAGCTGAACACTTGCACGTAGGCAGAGGGAACGCGCCGCCGATGAATTTCTTCTCTCCTCGGGCCTTAGGGACACTTTCAATCGAGCTGCGAGGTGGCGCGCATGCGCGCGCGGGGTTGGGGGGGACACCCGGGTCCCACAGCTGCGTGGGCTTCGTCGCCTATCTCCGGTGGGGGATGGGGCGAGCGCCTCAGGAGCGGGACCAGACGAGGGGGTAGCGAGTGCGCCATTCTGGGCCGAGCGACTGTGGCACCGGTTTAGGCTGGTTTCCCGGGAGCGCTTGGATTAAGGACTCCGGTGTTGGGGACAGAGGGCAATGCTGAGCGAGCGGTTCCCTGGGTCACAGGGGCACGGTGGGCTTTGGCCTGGGCGGGGTGGGGGTTCCGTTTCCTAATTCCTGTGTGGGCCGGGTGGGCGGGGGCGGGCTTTTCCCCCTAGACTATTAAAGGCGAAGGGCGGTCTTTTCCCGGGGATTCAACTTCTGGATGCAGCTCGAGGTGACGGAGGAGCGCTGCCACCAGGCTCGTGGGCGACAGCTGCGCAGCCCCGGACGCTTTGGGGGTTAGGTGCGTGGGCAGCTCGGGCGTGTTTCCTGCACGAGGCTCCTCGCTGCCCCTCCTCCCCGGGCAGCACGGGGAGTCTCGGGCCGGGAGCGCTCCAGAGATGCGCGCGGCTCCGGGTCCAGGACCACAGCGGGATGGTCGCGCTCGCCACCTGCCAGGGGCGGGCCACAGGCAGGTCCCCTGCGTGCTTGCTCTGGCGGGAGACTGGATGGACTCGGAAACGCGGACCTCCGCCGGCGCAGCTGTGATCCTAGACAGTTAACTAAGGTGGGAAGGGATGGAGCACGCAGGACTTGAGGAGAGCCAAGTAGCAGAGTGCAGTTGAGGGGTGCCAGGCAACTCGTGAGAAACGACTCCCCCTTTCTCCATTGCTGCCCTGCAGGTTTCTGGAGAACTTTGAGAACTTGGGGGTGGCCGAATGACGGGGCGCACGTGGAGGGGGTGGGAAAGGGCTCCCCTCCTCTTTGGCTTCTCTCCCACCAACCCGAGAATGGAGGGAGAGGGAGGCATGGGCTTGGCGCGGTTTTGGTGCTTTGAATGGAGAACTGCGTTTCCCATAATGCTTTGTTTCTTTCTCTTTAATCTTGGTGACTGCTGAGGTGTCTCGAGGACCTAAGAGCATGGCTTGAGCGGTGAGAGCATACCCTGCATTCCCGGGAGGCTCCCGAACTTCAGCAGGAGCCGCAGGTGAGGGCCTGAGCAATGCGGGAAGAGACCCGAAGGAAATCCTAAAGTGGTGAAAGACTGGGTTCTCTCCGATTTTAGAGGTTGGACAGTGACTGCCTAGCACATGGGATGTAGCGCAGAGGATGGGTTAGTTAAAGAAAGGTATTAACTAGAGGGGGCATTCTCTAAGGACTGGGAAGTTTTGCCAAGTTGAGTCGGGTTTGGGAATATATTTTTAGTGGAGGCAAAAATCTTGAGGTGTAGAAACCCAGTTCAGGAAGATAAGTATTATCCCTATTTGTATACTAAGCCAATTCTTAAGGAAGACAGATTTCGTACTTGCTTAATAAGTTTTACGAATTTAATTTTTAAAAGCGTTTTAATGACTAGCTTAGTTACTAGTAAAAAAATCCAGCATTTAAAATAACCTTGCTCATTTTACATATTTCAAGTATTGTGTCCCTGAAGTTTATTGGCGTTTTTTTCCCCTCACAAACCTTATCCTATCACGGAGGAGGTGGGGGGGGCACGCTTTGTGAACCTTCAAATAGTGGCTAGCTCACTCCTTTGCTGTATTTTCTTAGGTAAGATAAGCACTTGGAAATGAGAGAGGTTTTCCTGTGGAAGATAATGACATGAATCAAAAGAGCTAATCTGACTTCTTTGGGTTTAATGGAGAAAATGGGTCCATAAATGTTTAAACAGAAGTAGAGCCCTTTGAAATAGATCAAAATGTGACATCTCTAGGCCATCTGTGCATTATGTGAAGAGTGTAAGGCTGTTTCTTAAAGCAGCTCTGAAATTTCTCTCATTTTCTGTTAATGGGCTGGGGGCAGGGACTCTTCTAATCGAACACAGTGATTTTCTGTGTGGCACTCCAAAGCTATCAGTCCTGTTTTTTACTTGTATCTTTTCTGGGCTCTGTCTCTTAGAAACTCAGAAAGGGGGTGGCTGGAGAGATGACTCAGCAGTTAAGAGCATGAGCCTCTCTTCCAGAGGTCCCAGGTTCAATTCCCAGCACCCACATGGCAGCTCACAACTGTCTGTAACTCCAGTTCCAGGGGATCTGACACTCTCACACAGACATAGATGCAGGAAAACACCAATGCACAGAAAATAAAAATAAATAAATTATTTTTTCAAAAAAGAAGATCAGGGTGGATGTTACAGGTCTACAAATTTTCTGGGATGCAGATATCAAGGTCTCTTCAATGGAGAGGGAGTCCATATTCCTTTTACCCTTAGGAGTCAGACATTCTGAAATTGCCAGTGTTATTGAGGTTCAAGTCTGTGTAAATAATTGAGATTATTAATGTTTGTCAGGATTGTGTTGAAACAACACAGCCTAGCTTGCCCTCTGAGCCAAAGGCAAACTTGTTTTAGAAATAGTAACTCATAGTTCATTTCCTTGTTTCTAATGTGAGTATGTGTGCATTTGCCCAGGTGAGTCTGCAGAGCTCTGGAAAAGAAGATGGAAAAGAAGAGCTCGAGGAAGACTATAGACTTATGCTGCTGAAGTAGGCCTTGGCCATGTCAAAGTGCTTACAGTGCAGGTAGCTTTTTGAGTTCTACTGCAATGTAAGCACTTCTTACATTACCATGGTGATTTCATCAGTGGCTCCCGAGCAGCTGCGGGGTTTCTGCATCATGCCGTGGTTGATGGTTCTGAGCTGCTCCTTTGTAATGTGTCTCTTGTGTTAAAGGTGCATCTAGTGCAGTTGGTCAAGTAGCTTAGAATCTACTGCCCTAAGTGCCCCTTCTCGCACAGGCTACTTATTATCCAGCATTCGAAGAGTACACCTTGAGAAATGATTGGAGCGGGACGAATTTCAAAGGCTTATCTTCCGCTCTTTCAGTGTTTCAGCAAGAAAGAGGTGGTGGGGACTGTGTGCAGTGTGCAGTTGTATAGAAGGACAAGATTGGGTCCTGGTAGTACCAAAGTGCTCATAGTGCAGGTAGTTTTGCATCACTCTACTGCAGTGTGAGCACTTTTAGTACTCTTGGATCAACAAAGCTCTTGTTGCTGAAAATACTATACAAGGACATTGCTGCTTACAGTTAGTTTTGCAGATTTGCATTTCAGCGTATATGTGATACATGGCTGTGCAAACCCATGCAAAACTGATTGTGATAATGTGTACCTTTCAGCATCTTTGTGGACACCTTTACGCACATCTTCAGCATCCATGCCCATTCATCCACGGGTGGGGATTAGTGCCATTACTTGTGTTAGATAAAAAGTATTGCACTTGTCCCGGCCTGTGGAAGAAAAGAGGATTTTTAAATCATCTTTTAGTTTCTGAAAGTTTTAAGTTTGCTAGGATGTAATTATGAAATGACCTGTTTTGCTGTTATCGGATGGATGACGATGCAATTTTGATTAGTGTAATAGGAAAAAAATTGCACGGTATCCATCTGTAAACCGCAGGACCTTCATTGGCGATAGTCTTTATCAGGGCTAAAGTAAGATTGTAAAGTCCTTTAGCTGGTCATTGCTATGAACACATTTGGAGTGTAATTTTTAAATGATACATATTTTAAGATATATTTGAAATAATGCCATTTTGGCTGTTGGGTGAACTTATTGTAAATTTGCAAAATAAAGCAGATGTATAGATCTGGAAAAATGGCTCTTTCTTTTTCTTCATAATTAGCAATGCTAGGGGAGTTAAAACATTTTGTTTGTTTGTTTTTCTAAGACAAGAGTTTCAGTATATTGCCTTGACTGTCCTGGAACTTGCTTTGTAGACCAGGCTGTCTCTCAGAGATCTGCCTGCCTCTGCCTCCAGAGTGCTTAGATTAAAGGCGTGTGCCACCACTCCTGGACTTCCAACACTTTAAGAAGTTATATTTATTCAGTTTTTGCATGTTCATGCATTCGAGCACACGAAGTGCTGCAGGCGTGTAGAGATTTGAGAACAATTTGAGAGAGTTAATTCTTTCCACTTTGTGGGTTATGGGATAGATCGATTCTCAAGCTTGGTGGCAAGTGCCCTTTCCTATTGAGCCTAAAATATTTTTTTAGGGATGTCCTGAAGGAAAACTGGAACATAGCTGGACTTTTAAGTTTGCCTCTGCATAAGGAAGCAGGTCATGTGATTTGGAGAATTTTATTGTGCAGGGCCTTTAGTTTTATCACTTGTTAAAACAATGCCATCCCCATCTCCAGAGACTTGACTGTCAGGTGGGGCCCAAGGGTTTGATTTTCATAACCCAGCCTCAGGTGCAGATGGTGCTGTCCCAAAGAACTGGTTAAAAAAAAACTGGTTATCTATTTCAAGTTTCAAATTTACAAAATTGAAAGGACTAGGTACATCTTACCCTACTTTCTCATTCTGTTTCATATGTTAGTGTTAAGACTACCCTGTCTTTGGGAAATGGAAAAAGTACGCATGTGTTGGTTTTACCCTCTGCCAACATGAACACTGAGTTCTCATTAGAAAGGACGGTATCACTATGTGTCATTCTTTGTGCCTTGGAACTTCCCAATTTTGAAACCCCTTTATTTTTTTTCTCTCAACAGGTTCAATTTAGTAAGAAGAATTTTTACTGAATTATACTTCAGCTTTGAGCTAGTTACCTAAGCTTCCATTTCATCATTAGGAAAACAGTGATGACATTGGTCCTACTCCCCAGTGGTGGGAGGGGAAGAGTGGCCAAGGGCATGGATTTTAACTGCTGTTGATGATAGGAAATCTTAAAAGAGATGCAGGGTAGTAAATTCTGTATTAAGTATGTATGAATTTTTTAAGTGACTAATGTTTGAGGCAATTACATAAACATAAAAAAACATTAGATATTTCCTGTGCTGTCTGCTTTGTTGGTGCCTAACGTTTGATGGGTCAGCAAAGCAAGGTCTCCCTCCCTTCTAATAAAGCAGATAAGTAAAAATGCAGATTAAAGCTTTCTTGTTATAGCCCTTAATACCACCAATGTACACTTGCATCATATTAATTTAGCCCAGTGGTAGTGGTGCACACATTTAATTCCAGCATTCAGAGGCAGTTCACTGAGTTCGAGGCCAGTCTGGTCTACAGTGCTGGTTCTAGGAGAACCAGGGCTACACAGAGAAACCCTGTCTTGAAAACAACAACAACAATAATAATACAAGTATTGTCTCTAGTGGTTCACTGGTGCTTTACTTAAGGTAGCTAATATGCAGACAGTAACTGCAGTTTCCAGTTTTAATAGGCATGTCTCAAAGGGTTGTGTTCCTCAGGGTACATCACCCAAGGCTTTTGTCCAAAATGATGGCTGATCTTGATCATAGGGCCTTTTCAAGTCTTGAAAATTATGGGTTCTTTTTTTGGAGGGGGTTGATTTTATAAGTGGGCAAAGGGACTGCCAGGACTTGGTAGGACTCGGAGAGAAAACTCCAGCTACAGGGTTGAGACAGGGTTTCTCGTGTAGCCTTGGCTGTTCTGGAACTCACTCTGTAGACTAGGCTGGCCTTGGCCTTGGAGGTCTGCCTGCCTCTGCCTCCCTAGTGCTGGGATTAAAGACACGTGTCACCACTACCTGGTGAAAATTATGGTCATGTTCTTATTAAAGTTATACATAGGAGTATGGGTCATATGACTCACTGATAGACCACTTGCTGAGCATATGAAAGGCACTGAGTCCCATCCCCAGCACCATAAGGAAAAGGTTAGCCTATAAAATAATTGTCTTGTTCTGGGACAAACAGTGATTTGGAAGTTGTGGGAGGTGGCTTTGGAAATTGTCAGTCATTAGCTTTAAACAAAGCACAGTAGAATAGGTAAAGAACTTTTAGCTGAAAGATTCATTATTCCCAAGTCATAGTCCAGGTTTATTCTAGCAAGAAAGCAGACCTAAGCAGTGATTTGCTGATGATTTGACTGAGTAACCATTTAGGGGCTGATCTGCTCAATTTAAGTTTGGCAGAGGGGATGGACTTGGGCAGGGAATGCAGGAGTGTAGCTTGGACAGAAAGTACTTCCCAAAGGTAGTGTCAAGTAGTTTGAACACAGGCAGAGAAGAGTAAAGAGGGGCTCTTTAGGCAGCTGTTTTGGTAAGAAGCAAGGGAAGGCAGAAAGCAATGGGTACCCTCCGGAAGAACTGTACTGAACAGCAGGGGTTGTTAAAAGCCCTGGGTTCAACTCCCGGAACTGTGTTGAGTTCAGACTATTTGGTATGTGTGAGGGGACAAGTACGCTAGAGCCAGATCACAGAATTCTGGCTTTAATGGAACGAGAGGTCACTTAGATTTCAGTTCAGTAAGTTCACCCTGGCAGCGGTGAAGACTCGGCCCGTCAGGAGGCTCTTTTCCAGGCAGGAGGTAAGGGTTTGATTCATGACAGAGGAGAAGGAGTAAATAAACAAAAAATTCATGAGCATATTTAATAAGATTCTAGGCAACATCTCAATGAGATGGCTTCTAAACTTCTCTGTAATTTCAAAAATTCATTTGTAAGAATGCACAGGGGATACTGGAGGAGGTGTCTTAGTTTGTTTGTTACTACTGTGATAAAACACCATGATCAAAAGCAACCCAGGGAAGAAGTGGTTTATTTAACCTTACAGTTTACAGTCCTTCGTGAATGAAGTCTGTGCAGGGAGCTGGAGGCAGAATCTGATGCAGAGGCCACGGACGGTATTACTTATGGGCTTGTTCCTCATGGCTTGCTCAGCCTGCTTTCTAACAAAACTCAGGACCACCACTCCAGGGGTGACACCACCTACAGTGTGCTGAATCTCCCACATCAATCATTAATCAAGAAAATTCCCTACAGACTTGGCAGTCTCGTAGAGGCATTTTCTCAATTGAGGTTCCTTTTCCCAGATGACTCTAGCTTGTGTTAAGTTAACCATAAAAAAAAAAAAAAAACCAGCCGGGCGGTGGTGGCACACACCTTTAATCCCAGAACTCGGGAGGCAGAGCCAGGCGGATCTCTGTGAGTTCGAGGCCAGTCTGGTCTACAGAGTGAGATCCAGGACAGGCACCAAAACTACACAGAGAAGCCCTGTCTCAAAAAACAAACAAACAAAAACCAAAACAATGGGGGCTAGAGAGATGGCTCAGTAGTTAAGATCACTGGCTGCTGTTCCAGAAGACCCGGGTTTGATTCCCAACACCTACATGGTGGTTCACAACCATCTGTAACTGGAGCTCCAGGGAATCCAATGCCCTAGTCTGTCTTCTGTGGGTACTAGACATGCACATACATGCAGACAAAACACACGTACACATAAAAATATATGGTAAATAAAAATTTAAAAAAAACATGGGGTGGGGCATGCAGGCTGTTGAGACAGCTCAACCACCAAGCCTGAGAACCTGAGTTCCATTCCTGGGACTGACATGGTGGAAAAAGAGAACAGACGCTTGCAAGTCCTCTGACCTCTAAATGTATCATGACACAGCATGCCCACACTTATACAAGCAAATATATAAATACACTAAATATAATGGTGGTGAGAAATTAATTATAAAGTGGAACTTGTATTAGTACGCAAAACCCATTATACAGTACTATTTAGAAAGTGATATTGGGGCTAGAGAGATGGCTTAGTGGTTAAAGTCACTAACTGCTCTTGCAGAGGACCTGGGTTCAATTCCAGGCACCCACATGGTGGGTTCAACATTAGTACCAGGGGATCTGGCATCCCCTTACAGCCTCTCTGGACAGCAGGCATGCACGTGGTGCCCAGATATACATGCAGGCATGACAGTCATGCTCAAAAGGTAAATAAGAAAATTTAAAAGTGAGGTTAGTGAGAGATGTGTGTTCTTGAGATTTCTGTTCTCATGTCCTGGTTGAAGTATTTGGATTATGACTAAGATTCTGTTCCAGATTGGTAAAGAAAAGATGAAATTGTCAATAAAGTTACCTGGGATAATTGGTTAGCTATTTTGAAAAACAAAGCAAAACAAACAACCATAGTTCTTCATCCCATTCAACAAAACAATTCAGGGTGGATGAAGGGTTGACTGTACAAGTGAATCTGCACATCTTATTATTCTCTCAACTTTCTCTAATTTTTCTAGTGGTTAAAAATTGTTGGTAGTTTTATACATAAATACAATGTATTTAGATTATATCCACTCCCTGCTCCTCCACTCCAATTCCTCCTAGCTTATCCCTTACATTCCCCTCCCAACTTCAGGCCTTTTCTTTAAAGATTAAACGGGAAAGATTAAGAAGAAATAAGGTTCATGAGACTGGGAAAAGACATTTTAAATTTAACAAAAGGGAGACATGGGAACACAAAAATCGTCTTAAAAAACAAAACACAGATGCTCAGTGAGCAAAGGAGCTTGCTGCTCGATGATGCAAGCCCTATGACCTGAGGTCAGTCTCTAGAGTCCACAGAGAGGTGGGAGGAAACGAATCCACAATGCGTGCGCATGTGTCACACCAATAAAAGACATGAAAAATCATGGTGTTAAATGTAGGCTATGGGAGTGGAAAACATCTCCTCATTAATTAATTTATTAATTTAGAGTATGTTTATTGAGCACCTATATCCCCCAGGCATCCTCTAACTTCCAATGTCACTTAGTACAGTGTCCCTTCACAAACACCTTATATTCTCGTGAGGGAAGACATACAGATACTTAGCATGTTAGGTGACAAGCGTGTTTTCTAGAGTTGCCATAACAAAATACCACAAAATGGCTAAGTTACAAGAAGAGAAAACTAGTTTCTCACAGTTCTGGAAGCCGAAAGTCTGAAATCCAGGGCCTGGAAGAGTCATGCTTCCTCTAAATCCTTAGAGAATTTTCCTCCTTCGTCTGAACTTCTGCTGGACCTTGATAATCCTTGGCGTCATTGCACACTGCTTCATATTGTACTCTCCCTGTATATCTGTGTGTGTGTGTGTGTGTGTGTGTGTGTGTGTGTGTGTGTCTTAGAACAGGGTTATCTTCACCAGATCACATCTACAAAGATCCTAAAATGAACACTTGAACATGTCTTTAAACTAAAAAAGATTTTTTAAGTTTTATTTTATGTCTGTGAGTGTTTTGTCTGCATGTATATCTATGGGAACCACATGTGCGCCTGGTGGCTGCAGAGCTCAGAACAGGGCAATTGGATTTCCCAGACCTGGAGTTAACGACATTTGTAAGCCATTATGTGGGTGCTGGGAATCAAGCACGGGTCCTCTGCAAGAACAAGTGCTTTTAACCATTGAGCCATCCCTCCAACTCTGATCATATCTTTAAAAACATTTATTTTTTAATTTTGAGTTCTTTGAAGATTTATTTTTTTTAATGTGCATCCGTGTGTTGCCTGCACCTATGTCTGTGTGAGGATGCCAGATCCCACGGAATTGGAGTTACAGAGTTGCCATGTGGGTGCTGGGAGTTGAACCCAGGTCTTTTGGAAGAGCAGCCAGTGGTCTTAACTGCTGAACCATCTCTCAAACCCTCTTATTTTAATTTTTATGTTTATGTGTTCTTGTGCCTACATAAGTGTATGTGCACCACAAATGTGCAGGTGCCTGAGGAGGACAGAGGGATGCCCTGGAACTAAAGTTATAGGTGGTTATAAGCCACCAGATGTGGGTGCTGGGAACCAAATTCAGCTCCTCTGCAAGAGTAGTAAACATTCTAACTGTTGTTGAACCATCTTGCCAGCTCCTTGGACACATTTTTCGGGAACACGATTCAATCTGGTAAAGTAAGGGAGGGAAATATTTCTGGGGTTGGTGACTGTGTTCAAATATGAAGGCTGGGAAATTTTCACTCATGAGGTAATGTCTGAACAGAGTTGAGAAGTTCAGGAAGGAATGAGATAGATGGAAAAGCACAGGTAATAATAAGCAATTTTAATGATCATATCAATAAAGGGCATTCTCTGCGTTTTATAGAGACTATAATAATATATAGTACATACATATGTGTTTATATTATTACATATATTTACCCACACATATGTTTTCTGAGACATGGTAGCCTTGGCTGTCCTGGAACTCGCTCTGTAGACCAGGCTGGCCTTGAATTCAGAGATCCGCCTGCAACTGTCTCCCGAGTGCTGGGGATTAAAGGTGTGCGCCACCACCACCCTGTGAGACTGTAATATTTTACATGCATTCTCTCATTGTTTCCAGAAATCTGTAGGATGAATTTATTATAATTTTCATTTTATAAGCTAAGAAATACAATTTCAGAAACCTTAAATGATTGTCTAAGTTTTTGTATCATGTAAGTTATGGATAATTATGAGCCACCATGAGGGTGCTGGGTCCTAATCCTAGGTCCTTAGTAAGAGCAACATACACTCTTAACCACTGGGCTGTCTCTTCAGCCCTTAAATTACATTTTTTAACAAGATAAAACAAAAGCAAGTTAGTTGTGGGAATCATAAAATTAATTGCTCCTGTTCATGGTGAAGCAGGAGCCCTCCCATATTATCCCCAGCAATTCTTCGTGTTCACCAACCAGGTATTTCCTCCAGCTCTAGATTATCTGGGCAATATGTTTTAGAGAACCAAGTTACCAAGCTGCACCTGTTTTGCAGTGACTCCCGTTCTTTTACTGTTTAGAGTGATTTATGTAGACTTGTTCTTTAAGGGACAGTCCTATTTAAACATCACTGCATGTGTGGGAAGTCTTCGATGTTTTCTCAACGGATTTGTCCAGAGCAATTATAATTACTATCTATAATACTGGCCTTTAAAATATAAAAGTTTGGTTTTGGAAAAGTCATTTGACAAAGGATTAAGTATCTGTGACTCCCTTAAAATTTCTTTGGCCACAAAGTAAGGGATCTATTTCTAGGGGTTGCTCAAAAGTGCTGACTTGGGAAATGGAAATGGTTGTTCCAGCCATTGCTTCTTATTTATTTCAAGTATATCCTAGTTTTCTGTGCAGAAAAACTTGAAAGGGACTCTGCTGTAGTTTGGTACTTAAGTGGGTCGTTTGAATTTTAACAGAGCTCTTAAATAAATTGAAATTACATCCATTGATTTTTGTGTGTTTACATATGAACACTTGTGTGATTTGTTTGTGTGTACATGTGTACACCTGTGTGCATGCTACAGCCTGCTTGTGGAGCTCAGAGGACAATACATAGAGAAGTCAGGTCTCTCCTTCCACCACGTGGTTCCTGGAGATTAAATTCTGATTGTCAGGATTGACAGCAAGTGGCTTGACCTGCTCAGCCATCTCACAAGCCCCCAGAGCTCTTAAAACATAAGGTTGGTGCTATTGTAAATATAAATGAGCATGGCTATACCTGTGTCTTAGATGAAGTTTTTATTCTTGTGGTGAAGTATCAAGACCAAAAGCAATTTGAGGAAGAGGTTTTTTTTTTTTTTTTTTTTTTTTTTGTTTGTTTGTTTGAGACAGGGTCTCACTATGTAGTGCTGGCTGTCCTGAAACTCACTCTATAGACCAGGTTGCCCTTGAACTCAGAGATTCACCTGCCTCTGCCTCCCAAGTGCTGGGATTAAAGGCGTGTTCTGATGCTCATACCACCTGGCTTTTGTTGCCACCTGGCTTTTGTATTTTGCATACTCTTCCACATCACAGTTCATCCTCAAAGGCAGGAACAAACAGGGCAGGAACCTGGAGGCAGGAGCTGATGCAGAGGCCATGGAGGGGTGCTGCTTACTGGCTTGCTCACATGGCTTACTCAGTGGGCTTTCCTTTTTTTAATTATTATTATTTTTTTATTCATTTTACATACCAACCACAGATCCTCCTCTCATGCCTCCTCCTGCTTCCCCCCTTCCTCCCCCACCCCTCATCTCCTCCTCCAACAGGGTAGGTTCCTAAATTACCCAAGACCACCACCCCAGGGATGGCACCACTCACAATGGGCTGGACCCTCCCTCATCAATCACTAGTTAAGAAAGTGCCCTACAGGCTTGTCGTGTAACCGTTTCCTCCAAGATTGAAATATTCCATCCTTCAAGGAAGCTCCTTGAGCAGGAAAGTAAACAACTCAAAAGGGCTTCCCACAGTCCCTGGAATTGACAAGATTCACTAGGCCCCTTCCTGCTAGAATAGGCAGTAAGTCCTAAGCTTCCGTCTCAGAAGAGCAGAGCCCAGCTGCAAAGAAGAGTCTCAGCTGCCTAGAAGAGGCAGAAATCAGCTGAGCTGCCAACTGAGATTTCAACCAACCGAGGCACCTGGAAAGGACACTCTCCAGCCTGTTGAGCTGCCTGCCATGTGCAGTGTACAGTGTGCTCCAGGTTCCAGCTTTGGGAGCTGTCACCTGTGCTGGGGTGGACTTGGTGATGTGGCAGTCTTTGAGTCATTTCTGCTCCTGTAAGTGACCCCTCCCCCATATTCTGTAAGTAATCGGTTCACCAAATTGGATTTTGGTGGTATCCATACTTTGGTCTGTCCTGGGTTTCCTAACTGGGGTGAGTAGGCAGGTGTGTTGCATCTCCCCAGGACAAGTTTTGTCACGCAGCAAGGCTGGCTTACAGCTGGATCTTATGGAGGCATTTTCTCAGTTGAAGTCCTCTTCTTTCAGATGACACCAGCTTGTATCAAGTTGACATAAAACTAGCCTGGACAACATGGTTGTGGGTAAAACCATATTAAAAAAAGTTTAAGGCTGGGCAGTGGTGGTGCATGCCTTTAATCCCAGCACTTGGGAGGCAGAGGCAGGCGGATGTCTGTGATTTCGACGCCAGCCTGGTCTACAGAGTGAGGTCCAGAATAGGCTCCAAAGCTGCATAGAGAAACCCTGTCTCGAAAAAACGACAAAAAAGTTTAAGACTACAAGTTTTAAAAAATGATTATTATTTTGGTTTTTTGAGATAGTGTTTCTCTGTGTAGCCCTGGCTGTCCAGGAACTCACTCTGTAGACCAGGCTGGCCTCGAACTCACTGAGATCCACCTGCCTCTGCCTCCCGAGTGAACTCGTTGTTCAGCACAGTCATTACTGAAATCAAATTATGGAAACTCCATAGTAAGTGGCTGGAGAGATGACTCACTGGTTACAAGTGCTTGCTGGTGGGGCAGCTGACAACTGCCTGTAACTCTAGCTCCAGGGGATCCAAGCCCTATTCTCACCTCCAAGGGCACCTGCACGCATTAAACATTCACTTATACAGATATACACCCAGACACATAAACAAAAATCATTTTAAAACTTTAATAGTAAAAACAAAGTGCGCATTTAAAAAGGTATATTAAACACAGATATCAAACACTCAAGACTCATTACTTCTTTGTTTACTCTGCTTTACTATAGCAGTGCTGCCCATTCCCATCGTGTCTTTGGGGAGAAATTCCACTGTGCATTTCTTGTCAACATTCTGTTCAATGATATCACATTAGTAGCTTGAAATTAGCTATGGGAATAGTTATACCACAGAAACTGGCAATTCGACATGTCAGGACTATGTTTTCCCTGGAAAGCTGATTGCTCAGTATTTATCAGCAGCCCACTGTTTAGACTTCAAAACAGGGAGCACCCATGTACAGGCTTCTATGGTCTACATGGTCTTGCATCGGCTATTTCAGTAATTATTTTAGTTACAGTTATATACTATGTTTTTCTCTTCTGGTGTGTGTGTGTGTGTGTGTGTGTGTGTGTGTGTGTGTGTGTGTGTGTGTGTGTGTATCTGTCTGTGTTGCTGGTCAAACCTAGTGTTTTGTGCATGCTCAGCAAGGGCTCAAGTGCCAGGCCCTATCCCCAGCTCATGTTTTATCCATCCTTATGCCATAAATTCCTCTCACACTGTAAATGCTCAATAAATGTTAAATAAATTCAACCTCTGTGGATTTGGCTCCTTCCTACATCAAATGAGAATACCTGCTCTCCCTACCACACATGGGTCTCATGAGAACAAATGAAATACTAGACAGGAAAGTTCTTTGGGGGAAATGTGAAAAGTGTCCTGCAAGTACAGGGTATTATTTTCACACATTCATGTGCTTTAATGAGCTCCCAACATGAAACACCTGTTGGAACATATAATTCTAGCTTGCTTCTCTTCTCTCTCAAGATGTTCCACTATTAACCCCTTGGCTTTCTGTCTCTCTGAACTTTTCTGATTGCAAGTTAGGAGAAGTTAACTGTTTTCACAAAGGTAGCAATAAAGAATGTTTGTTTATGTAAAGATGATTTCGAAAACTGGAGAGGAACACCATAAAACAGCAACACATTTCTATCATGGGAAAAATCCTGCTGGATAATTAAGGGCTGAAAATGATGATGCGATTTTGATGGTTCAAAGTGTCTTAACTTTTATTTTCACATATATAATTGTCGCCATAATGTATCCAACCCATTTCTAAACGTCTGCACAGATAGATTCATCTCACTTTCATTTTACAGAGAAATTAAATTGTCCAAAGTCACATGTTTCACCCCACTGTAAACCATCTCTGGACGATACATCATGATGTTCTCAATTCTTGAAATCCCACAACTGGATCCTCCCCTTCTACATGAATCTTTCCCATCTTTCCCATATAACTATTAAATCCTGCCTTATGTTGGCTAATAATAATAGCACACTATATTAGTGTACACATTGTGAAATGAACTTGGCTTCCAGCTGAAATTGTTCCATGACTAACCAGTATTTGGAGAAAATAAAAGCCTTGTTTCAAAACAAAACAAAACAAAAATAGAAGGCCTCCTCGTGATATCATAATGCAACAGTTTTAGGGGGTGGATTCTTGAGGAAGGATGTTGGATCCCCTGAGACTGGTGTTATAGCCAGCTGTGAGCTACCATATGGGTGCTGGGAATTGAACCCAGGTCCCATGGAAGGGCAGCCAGTGCTCTTTACCACTGTTCCTTCTCTCCAGCTCAAGGTATAAATTTTAGGTGATTATTATGGTATACCTTGCTTAGTTTAGACAAAATTCAAGTCAGATATTTATAACATTTAATACTAAAAATTACAACTAGTATGTTAATAGTTTTTGTGTTTTTGTGTGTCTTGCTAAGAGTGGAACACGTGACACAAAAGAGTGGCCTTCATTCTACAGACAGTAAGGGGAGTGGAGTGCTCTGATCAGATTTCTGCTTTGCTCATATTGTTGTGATATATAGTGTACCCCAATAAAGTTTATCTGGGAATCAGAGGACAAAGCCAGCTGCTATATTAAACATAGAGTCAGGCAGTGGTAGCACACACCTTTAATCCTAGCATTTGGGAGGCAGAGATCCATCTGGATCTCTGTGAGTTCAAGGCCACACTGAGAACAGAGCCAGATGTGGTGGCACATGCCTTTAATCCCTTTCTAGGAAGGAAGGAAGATGGCAGGGCACAGAAAGGTATATAAGGTGTGAGTATACAGGAAGTCTCTCTCTTGAGGCTGAGGATTTCATCGAGGTAAGAAAATGACTGGCTTGTTCTGTTTCTCTGATCTTTCAGCTTTCACCCCAATATCTGGCTCTGAGTTTTTTTATTAATAAGACCGTTTAGCAATTCGTGTTACATTTGGCTCGAGACTTGGGCATGCTAACTAGTTACGCGACCCCTGAGCAGTCAGTGTCCCCGAACTTCTTAGAGGGACAATGGTGTTCAGCCACCCTATTATTGAGCAATGACAGGTCTGTGATGTCCTTAGATGTCTGGGGCTGCACGTGTGCTACCATTGCTTGACCTCTATGTTTAATATAGTGGCAGGCTTTGTCTTCTGATCCACAAGCAAGCTTTATTGGGGTACACAATTTATCAGCACACTCATATCATTTCTGGCTGCTTGTGGAGAATGAGTGGTGAGATCACTGTTAACTGTATGGGGATTAGTTAAGAGGCTCCGAAAGGCTAAATAATGATTGTATGAGTCAAAGTGATGGTGGTAGAGATGGAGACAAATGATTAGACATTTTAGTGCAGCAAAAGACATGAAACATTAGAGCTAAGAAGTAAAACCAGGCCTGGAGAGATGGCTCAGTGGTTAAGAGCACTGGCTATTCTTCCAGAGGTCCTGAGTTCAATTCCCAGCACCCACATGGTGGCTCTCAACCATCTGTAATGAGATCTGGTGCCTTCTTCTGGCATGGAGACATACATGCAGGCAGAACACTGTATATATAATGAATAAATAAATCTTTTTTTAGAAAAAGTAAAACTAGCCTAGATGCCCATCAACAGATAAAATGGATAAAGCAAGTGTAACACATTTACACAATTCAATTTTATTCAGTCATAAAGAAAAATTAAATCATAACATTTAAAGGAAGATAAATGGATTTGGATATCATTCTGGTTTTTGTTTTATTTTGATTTCAAACTCACTATGTAGACCTTGCGTGGTTTATATGTCACTGAGGATCAAACCCAGGGTTCCATGCATGCTAGGAAAGCAGTCTACTCACTGAGCTCCATCTCTTTTTTCTTTAATTTTTATTTATTTATTTATTAAATTACACTCATGATATCCATTAATTACACTCATGATATTAATTATATTTGTGGTATTCATTGATTACATTTGCAGTATTCATTCAACAATTATATTTATGACATTCATTAATTACATTAATTGTGTTGATTTATTACATTCATGATATTATGTCCTGATACTACTGTCCATTGTGGGGCTTTTCCATCACACAAAACAGAGATTCTGTACTTAGGAAATCATTGCCCTATATTCCTTTCTTCTCCATCTTGAGATAACATCTAATCTTTCTGTCTCTATGAATTTGTATATTCTATATATTTCATGTAATACAATTCTATAGTATTTGTTCTTTTTTTGAAACATTTTATGTACAACTGTAGGAGAAATAATACACAGATAGCTTGAACTTAAAAACAGATTATAATTCAAAAGTCCAGGGTTATTTTAAATAGTAAAATATTTTCTCTGTAGAAAATAGTAAAAATGATAACATTTCCCAATAAGCCCTTTTAGGCCAAATGATAGCTGAATGATACATAATATTGATTACATTCTGGGATACAGAAAAAAACTATCTTCATCTGTTCAGAGAGCTATGTTTTACTTAAGTTGTGTAAGTGAGATTTCTATTCACCTTCCACTTCACTATTTAATTTATGGCAGACATTTTTCTATAGGCTAATCCATAATCTAAAAAGATTTTAGCCTCAACCTCTGGAGGCATCACCATTTCTGACCTCAAGCTCTACTATAGAGCTATAGTAATAAAAACAGCTTGGTACTGGCATAAAAACCGACATATGGACCAGTGGAATCAAATTGAAGACCCTGACATTAATCCACACACATATGAACAAAGAAGTTTTGACAAAGAGCCAAAACTATACAATGGAAAAAAGAAAGTATCTTCAACAAATGGTGCTGGCATAACTGGATGTCAACATGTAAAAGATTGCAAATAGATCCATATCTGTCACCATGCACAAAACTCAAGTCCAGGTGGATCAAAGACCTCAACATAAATTCAGTTACACTGAACTTGATAGAAGAGAAAGTAGGAATGTGGTGATATTGTGTTCCCCAATATATTGTGCATCCTAATAAACTTACCTGGGGTCAGAGGACAGAACAGCCGCTAGATAGACATAGAGGCCAGAAAATGGTGGCACACACACCTTTAATCCTAGCATTCTGGAGGCAGAGATCCATGTGGATCTCTGTGAGTTCAAAGCCACACTGGAAACAGCCAGGCATGGTGACACACACCTTTAATCCCAGGAAGTGATGGCAGAAAGCAGAAAGGTATTTAAGGCATGAGGACCAGGAACTAGAGTCTGTTAAACTTTTAGGCTTTTGAGCAGCAGTTCAGCTGAGACCCATTCAGATGGGGACACAGAGGCTTCCAGTTTGAGGAAACAGGCTCAGCTGAGGAATTGGTGAGGCGAGCTGTGGCTTGTTCTGCTTCTCTGATCTTCCAGCATTCACCCTAATAAGTGGCACTGGGTTTTGTTTTTTATTAATAAGACCATTTAAGATTCCTGTTACGTAGAAAGTACTCTTGAGCGAATTGTCACTGGAGATCACTTCCTAAATATAACACCAGTAGCACAGACACTGAGAGCAACAATTAATAAATGGGACCTCTTGAAACTGAGAAACTTTTGTAGGGCAAAAGACTCAGTCAGTAAGACAGAAAGACAGCCTACAGAATGGGAAAAGATCTTCACCACCCCCACATCTGACAGAGGATTGATCTCCAAAGTATATAAAGAACTCAAGAAACTAGACATCGGAATACTGAACAATCCAATTAAAAAATGAGCTCCATCTCTATCCCGGAGAAGAACCTGACTTATTTGCAGTGCTGGGAGGGAACCTAGGGCCATATACATGCTGGGCAAGCACTATACTGAACCATATTCCCCGCTCCTAGAATAGGAGCCCTAGCGAAATAAGCCAAAGTCAGAAAGACAAATACCAGAAGATTTCTTTCATATGTGAACTGTAACTGAAGTGTGTGTGTGTGTGTGTGTGTGTGTGTGTGTGTGTGTGTGTGTGTGTTACGTGCAATGTGAAAATAGAAAAGGAGCTATGGCTAGGGAGGAAGTTATCTTAAGGAAATGGGAAGAAAGAAGAAAAAGAGAGTAACAATTCATAGGACATGAAAACAAAAGGACTACTGGGTGTGGGGAGTGAAGAAAGGAGGGCAGTGGAGAGGGACAAATAAGAAAAAACTGTGACATAAGTGTCTGACAATTCCATAATGCAAAGAAATCATTACTTTGTATACCAACTTAAAAAATATGAATCAGGCATGATGGTAATCCTAGCACTCAGGAGGCTGAAGCAGGAGGTGGTGGGTGGGGCCCACAAGCACTCTCAAGTTTGAGAGACACTGTACCATAGATGAAAGAAAGGGCATCTTCTTTTTAAAAAGTATTTCTTTTAGTGATGAGTATGTATGTCTGTGTCTGCTGATGTCAGTACGGCCAGAAGAGGGCATCGGTTTCCCTGAAGTTGGAGTTACAGACTGACGGGTGTGGAGATTTGAACTAGCATCCTCTGGAAGAACAACAAGTGCTCTTAACCACTGAGCCATCTCTCCAGCCCCAGAAAGGGACTTCTTATCTCCTTTGCCATAAGAAGAGAGAGAGGCTCGGGAAAGTAAAGCTATGCAAAGGCCTGGTATTTGTTATGGAGAAGTTCTTTCATTCAACAAATATTAAATACCCGATATGTTTTGGCAGCCAGGACTACAGAATAATAAATTGTTGACCTTATGGAATTTACAGTCTACTGGTAGGAGATTGAGTGAACAAGCAAAGAGGGTAAATCTACTATAATAAGGACTTGGGCTTTTACTCTGAATGAGCAGGGAGGTAATATAAGCTCCATGGAAGCAGATATTTAAAAAAAAACATTGTCTTAGTGCTATGTTCTCAGGCTTTTGCATGGCAACTAGATTATATTTATTGAATGATGAAACTGAGTATTTTCTTTTTTTAAAGAGAACTTATTTTTATTTTACGTGCATTGGTGTTTTGCCTGCATGTATGTCTGTGTGAAGGTGTTGGATCCCCTGAAACTGGAGTTACAGACAGATGTGAGCTGCCATTTGGGTGCTGGGAATTGAACAAGGGTTCTCTAGAAGAACAGCCAGTGATCTTAACCTCTGAGCCATCTCGCCAGACCCCGAAACTGAGTATTTTCTAGGTCAAGAATGATATGACTTGATGTTTTTAAAAGGGTCATTATGCTGGGAATACACATTTGTGGTGATCCGTGGCAACAAGGACCCCAGGTAGAGGATATGTTAGTGACTTTTGCTAAAACTGTGATCAAATACTGGACCTAAGGAAGTTAAGGAAGAAATTCTTTATTTTGGCCCTCAGTTTGAGAGGGTTCAGTTCATGATCCTTTAGCTCTGTTGTTTCTGGGACAATTGAGAGATAACACCGTAATCATGGGAATAGGTGTCAGGAGAGCTTCTTCATGGTGGACAGAAAACAGAGAAATGGCCAAGTCTTTAGAATAGGTTGTTAGTTTTATACCTGGGAACCTGTGATGGGCAGGTTCTGGCCAGTTCATGAGCTCTCCTAAGGCATCTTCCATACTGCCCCAGTGCAAAGTGCTTATCGTATTCCGCCACCCCTGAGTATGGATGCACACATGGCATGGCATGTATGTGCAAGTTAGGAGACCACTTTGAGTTTGGGGCCTTGTTTCAGTCAAGGTCTCTTCTGTTTGCCATTGCATATGCAGGCTAGCTGGCCTTCAAGCTTCTATGGAGTCTCATGTTTCCACCTAATCTCACTACAGGAGAACCTAGGTTACAGACATGTGGCTTCTGGGGATTCAAACTCAGGTTCTCATCGTTTCACAGCAAACTGTCCACTCAGCCATCTCCACAGCCTTTGCCTTATTTTCAATGGCACCAATCTCTTCAATAATCACACTCTTCTTGCCCACAACTTTTCACTCCTTTATTTCTGGCTAGACAGTTTGTTTTCAAATCTTTCACCTATGTTTTTTCTGCTTCTAGTTCTCACTATAAATCTAACTTAAAGCAGTCACCAGTAACCATGCCACAACCTAAATATATGCTGTCTAGATGTTTTTCTCCTCCAAATTAATCTATCACCTTTAAACTCAGTCTCCTGCAAAGTTTCAGGACACAGAAAACATGTAAACAAATTATTTATCAGAACATAATATGCATGGGCTCTATTCCAGCTCTCTAAATAGAGTCTTTGTTCCCCTTGGAAACCACAAGAGCTTTGTCTCTACTGTCTCCATTTTTATCACCATTCTGGTCTTCTGAGCTTCCATTAGAATCACCCGTTAACCTGTGCTTACAGCATTCTTGAATTTCTCTAGCATGCCTCTCCAAACTTTGCCAAATTGTGCCTGTAAACCAATTCTAAAGGCCTAACAATCATATTCTCAGGTTTTCTCATAGCACCAACCTCATTTTCTGATAACCATTGTCTATATGTTTTGTTTTGTTTGTTTATCATCACAGTGGAAAAAAAACTTGTCAAAACTACTTCTTTTCTTGCAAGGGAGGAAGGATTTGTTTTTGTGGATAATTTCTGCAATTTCAAAGAGTTCAGTCCAAGGTCAGTTGGCCCCATGCATTGGGCAGAACATCATGGTAGAAAAAATGTGTGCTGGAAGTCATTTGCTGGGGATGTCATTCTGTATGCTGTGAATATGTGTGTTGCTCTGATTAGTTGATAAATAAAATACTGATTGGCCAGTAGCCAGGCAAAAAGTATAGGCGGGATAAGCAGAGAAGGAGAATTCTAGGAAGAGGAAGGCTGAGTCGGGAGTCACCAGCCAGATGCAGAGGAAGCAAGATGACAAGGCAGAACTGAGAAAAGGTACCAAGCCTCGTGGCTAAACATAGATAAGAATTATGGGTTAATTTAAGTGTAAGAGCTAGTCAGTAATAAGCCTGAGATAATGGCCAAGCAGTTGTAATTCATATAAGCTTCTGAGTGATTATTTTATAAGCGGGCCACGGGACTGCAGGGGCCTGGTAGGACCAGAGAAACTTTCTGACTATAGCTGGGTTTTTTTTTTTCACATCTTGGCTAATAGGAACCAGAGAGAAACGGGCACCAAAGAGAAGGTCTGGATAAGGTGTGGTCCCAAGTATATGCTGCAAGGAACCTGCTTCCTCCAGCTATGCCTCAGCATCTGCTTGTTATCATTTCTCAATAATGAATGTCATCATATTATGAATGTATCAAGTGAATAATCCCTTAGTTAGGTGAGAGCCCTCAAGATGTAATTGTCTCTACAAACACCATCACGGGCACACCTAGAAATGTGCTTCACCAATCCCGTTGGTGTTTTGTTTTAAAGATTTATTTATTTATGTGTATGTTTGTGTGCCCACATGATTTTATATGTACCACTTGCATGCAGGTGTTCTCATATGCCAGAGACATTAGAATCCCATAGAACTGGAGTTACACAGGGCTGTGAGCCACTTAGTGTAGGTGCAAGAACTTGAACTTTGGTCCTTAGTGAGAGCAATACTAGCTCTTAGCCATTGAGTTACCTCTCCAGCACATCCCCATCTTGGTGTTTCTTAATCAAGCCAAGCTGACAATCAAAATTAATCATCACCGAGGCTACTGAACTACTTTAATGAAGAGTTCATCATGGTTTGACACAGAGTTGTAGTGGTGGAGGTCCTGAGAGATGATTAGATCAAGACAAGATTTTGAAAGTGAACCCAGCAGGATTTGCTCATATACTAGCTATGTGGTAGGAGGGAAGGGACAGAGTTAAGAGAACTGTAAAGCCTGAGTAGCAGGAAGGCTCCTGATGCATTTGATTGGACAAAATACTGAGGGGGAGTGGGGAAGTTAAATGTGGGGACTGAAGATCAGGAGTGGAACAGAGGCTTAGGTTTTAGGGCTCCCCAATTATTTGGGTTTTAGAAATGTATTTTTAAATTTTTTTCTGATAAGTCATCCACAAATTGCATGTTTGGGAACCCAAGCATTAGGATTATCCTTTGATCTGAAGGTTAAGTTTGGACATGCTAATTTAATTTTTTTTTTTTTCCGAGACAGGGTTTCTCTGTGGAGTTTTGGTGCCTGTCCTGGATCTCGCTCTGTAGACCAGGCTGGCCTCAAACTCACAGAGATCTGCTTGGCTCTGCTTTCTGAGTGCTGGGATTAAAGGCGTGCACCACCACTGCCCGGCTAATTTAAATTTTTTAATAATTTATTATTATGTGTATGATTTTATGTGTATGATTGTTTTGCCTTTGTGTATGTATATATGTGCACCACATGCATGTCTGGTACTGATGGAGGTCAGAAGAGGGGGTTGGATCTCCTGGAACTGGAGTTACAGATAGTTGTGAGTAAATATGTGGGTGTGGGGAAGTGAACCCAGGTCCTCTCGAAGAGCAACACATGTTCTTAACCACTGAGCCAACTCTCCAGCTCCTGGAAATGCTAAATTAGAGGTATTGATCAGATACCTGTTATGGACTGAATTATGTTGTCCTAAATTTCCTATGTTTGGGCCCTATCCACTCTGTGACTATATTTAAAGATGGGGTCTTTAGGGAGCTCATTAAGGTTAGAGAGGATATTAAGACTAGTCTTGATCCACTAAAATGGTGTGTTCTTTCTAAGAAGAAAACATGACTTAGGAGACAGCTCTGAGGGGAATAGCTTCCCCAATGGAGGCATTGTAGCTCTGAAAGGAAGGTTTCTCCAATGGAAGTGTTACACTTCTGAGGGAAAAAGTACCCTGGCAGCTGGGAGCCAAGGAATACCACAACACCACACAACAAACCTCACACAGGAGACTTATTGAGAGAGGGTGGCTTCCTCTGCTGGGGGAGGAGCAGCAGGGAACTGAGCGGGAGGCAAGCTTACATAGCCTTTCTTGGGGGAGAAGTTTTCCAGGGTGGAGATTTCCAGGGTGGGCATTGCTGAGATTTCAAGTCAAGCCCAGAGATTGGTAGTTTTGGTAAGGCTTTTCACCCGGAAGTGGGCTTGGACCTTTTACCCTACAGGTGTGGCTAGCTTGGGCAACTTAGCATGTTCTGGGCTAGCCTAAATTTCAAAGCCAAGGAGGGAGGGGAGAAAAGGAGGAGGAAGAAGAGTGGGAGGAGAAAAAGAAGAGGAGGAGACAGTGAGAGACCTTCCTCTGTCTTCATGGATACAAAGGAATGGTCTGAGAATGTGGCCAGATGGTGGCAATCTATAAGACACGTTAAGGAGCCTCATCACATAAGACCCTAATAGCATCTGGATTTTGAACACTGAGAAATAAATATTTGTTGTCTAAGTCACCCAGGCTGTGGAACTATCTAGTGAGTAAATGAATGTGAATTTGAAGTTCAAGAGAGAGTCTGGCTGGGTGTAGTGGCACACACCTTTAATCCCAGTACTTGGGAGGCAGAGTCCTATAGAGCTACACAGAAACTTTGTCTCAAAACATGCATGTACACACATACACACACACACACACACACACACACACACACACACACACACACAGAGAGAGAGAGAGAGAGAGAGAGAGAGAGAGAGAGAGAGAGAGAGACTGGACTGAAGATCTAGATTTGCCCATACATGGTAGATAAAGCTAAGGAAGAGTCAGGTTAGCTAGGGAAGAGAACCGTGGCAGAGCTCTGGGCTCTAGAACATTGAACTTGGATACATAGTGAGGAGCCAACAATTGGGTGTTAGGTGAGACTTTTCCTCGGAAGAAGTGAACAAATGTCTCTTTGCCCCAGGTAGTGAATCAACAACAGATCAAAGTAACAATTCTGTCAAGTCCTCAAGTCCACCTTGGAGAACCTGTGCATTTATTGGGGCCACTTACAGAAATATGGATGAGAGGTTATTTACAGGAACAGGCATGACTCAAAGACAGCTACATCACCAAAAAAAACAACAAACAAACAAACAACAACATCAACAAAAGACCACAGCAGTGTGGTAAGGGTTCCCAGCAGCTGTGCCCAGGTCTGAGAGTCTCCTCCAGACAGTTGGGCTGGTGGGAGCATCTCCTTCCCCAGCTGTTGTTTACTGTTCTCATAACCTTGAGAGGTGCTTTGTGAATCTTGTTAGTTCTAAGAACTTGCTGAGACTTATGAGTTGTTTACTTCTTAAATCTCATGAGCTTCCCCACTCCCTCCTCGAGGCAATGTTTGAGAACAACAGAGAATCAAGGCCAGTAACCACCAAGAAAAGCTGTAGCATAGAAGCCAACGGAAGGAAGTGTAGTGAGGAGTGTCTATGCCAAATGCTGATGATAGTCCTGGAAAGTGGCGGACAGGGCTTATTGATTATTTGATTTTACAACATTAAATGACTGTTTTTCGTGTGATGGCTTCAATTTTCTCTGTGAAGTAGGGAGTGTGATCGTTTCCGGTAGAGTGGGGAGACATGAGGGAACAGCAGGGTATGAGATGCCGAGAGAGAGAGAGAGAGAGAGAGAGAGAGAGAGAGAGAGAGAGAGAGAGAGAGAGAGAGAGAAGAGAGGAAGCACAAGTTGACAAGAAAAAGGGTATCAAGTTTCTGGGGAGCGCAGAAGGCCTATTTCAGATGGACAAAAGGCAGCTGGATTCACAGCTGTAGCAGACAAGACTTTCAAGGGTTAAAGTCTTTAAATATTAGAATAATAACAGCAGATCTTTGTTTAAGGCTTCAAAGGCAGTTTCAAGATAAGAAAGAGCAGGATGCTGACAGTCCAGGAGAGGCCACTCGGATCTCAGGGGAGTGTCACGTAGCAATGTCCAGCTGCAAGCGATCACATAACCAGAGAACACTGACCAAGCTGTCATCCCTGCACAAAGAGCTACCCCTGCAGCAGTCGGACACAGACTGAACCAGGTGACATCGGTTGTTCTGATGTGGCTTCCTATTGCCTGGCTGGCCTCAAGGAGCACATATACATGTGTCTAATATGTTGCAAAGGAAATGTGGAATGAGACCCAGATGGGTGGGACACTAACATACTCTTTGTCTTTCAAAGGATAATAGTAACAATAATATTGGATACTTTATAAGCCCCATTTTATTATGTATGTCCACTTACTAAGTGTTCAGCACAAGGCTCACTTTACAGAAGGAGGAAACTAAGACTCAGATAAATGAGGTAAAATGCTTATGGGGCACACTGATACAAAGCAGTAGAACCTCATTTCAGATCTGTGGAGACTGATCAACAGGTCACATAGGTTGACATGGTGACTCTGACCCTATATGTGCCAGGCAACAAGGCAACAAGTACTTTGCACGGACCATACCGTTTTTCGTCATGACAAGACATTGGGGTTGAAGCCGTTCTCAATCCTGTGTTACTAATGAGGTTAATTTGACACAGAACACGAAGTTAAGAAGTGGTAGAGGCCAACTGAGGGGCTTTGGGGAAGGAATTGGACCCTGAGGGCAATGGCCTAATCAAGGGATTAACTCCTTGAGAAATGTATGATATGATGGATTTGTTGGGGTGTATTGAAAAGTAGGAAGTGGAATCTGGTTGGAGGAAGTAGGCCACTGGTGTGTGCACTTGAACTAGTGCATCTTGTCACATGCTGCTTCTCCCCTCTTCTGCTTCCTGTCCAACACTAGGCATATAGCCCCCGTCACAAAGTTTGCATCGCCACAATGTACTGTCTCATCACCAGGAACATGGAGCCAACCAACTAAGGTCTGAAACCTCTAAATTTTAGAATCTAAAACCGTAAGCTAAAATAAATCCTTCCTCCTTTGAAATGCCATGTAAGGTATTTTGTCGTAGTGACAGTCTGATTGGCACATCAATCTACTTTAGCAATGAGAAAGCTGAGTTACTCAGAAACAGAGCGTTTACAACAGCAGAAGAACGGAAAAGAGAGGTAACTGATTGAGGACCGATAAAAGAACCCGAGCAAAGTTGCCAAAGCTAAACTGATCGGGGCTACTTTCCCTGTCCACTGGCAGGAGTCTGCCCCACCGCGTTTATCCTTGCTCTCCCCTGAAGGAAGTACACAGATGGTCAGTGTGAGGCAGAGCTGAGAGCCACACATAGCTCAAGGATAGATGGGAGCTCAGGTATTAGAGCAAAAGTAATTCATATGACTCTGCAGCCAGTCCAGGCCAGGAGAAGGACGCGATGTGACAATTGGCTGGGGAGGCTGGTCACGTGCTTCAGGAACTCCGCTGTAGGTTGAATGAATAGGTTCAGTTGGGAAGTGAGAAAACAGGGGTTGTAGAGATGGCTAGGGGGTTAGGAGCACTGGCTGCTCTTCCAGAGGACCCAGGTTCAATTCCCAGCACCCACATGGCAGCTTACAACTGTCTATAACTCCCTTTCTAGGAGATCTGACACCTTCACACCAATGCACATAAAATTAAATAAATTGTTTTTTTTTTTTTTTTGGTTTTGTTTTAAATGGGGGAAGTGAGAAACTAGAACAGAAAGTCCTGGTTCAGTTTGAGAGAAAGAGTTTGGAGTAGGTGGTCCCAGAATGCTAAAGCATAATTGCTGTCCATGAGCATGATCTCTGAGGTTGCGGACAAGGTTTGGTAATGAGGAGACAAAGGAGCTGTGAGGTCTTGTCTTAGGAGGAGGGACCCATTGGAAGGTTGGGATGGCTTTAGAATATGGCAGCACGTGAGGTTTGGAGTAAAGCATGATGGTGGGCTTGTCTCTTCTGTTCATGGTAGGGAACAGAACCTATGAAATCAATGGTAGAATCAGCCTGTGGATCCAGTACCTGTTAAAGCTAATGATGAGAGGAGCCATCTGAAACAGGCTTGCTTTATTTCCAAAGTCACAAGGTTGCTTTTTAGTTACCATTTAAATAGTATTTTATACTTTATACATTTGAGTAATCTACTGCCTGCACTTAGGTACAGTATATTATCATATTTTCCCATCCAAATTTCTTGGAAACAGATTTTGCTGGCTTGCACAAAGTTACAAATGTGTTTTGAACAATTTGCAAAACTATTTTAACATTACTCCCTTGGTACCTCACACGAAGAAACTATTCATCTTTTTGTTCATTCCTTCCTTGTCTCCCACCAAAACAAACAAACTCCTAGCATCACATCCTCCTTTCCAGATGGCTGCCTTCAGGGAGCCCTTTGCCCTAATGAACTGCAGGATATGATTGAAGGCTTAATACTTCTTCCTACCACAGGAGGGCAGACTCTAACAAAAAGGCGGAAACAGCTATTTACTTTGCAAGCTATATAACCCAAAGTGGCTAATGTATGGCTAGATTTTCCATGGTTTCCAGGCTTTGACAAGTCTACCACTCTCCTCCAGCCCATATCACTTTCTATGAAGTCTCCCCTGATGAGTGAGGTGGCTTTTCTTTCACCCACCCCTTTTGAACTCCCTCCCTTCCCGCCTCTTGTACTCCCACAAATACTTACTGAACATTTCCTCAGGTAGGATTGTCAGGATGCCTGGTTATACTGAACACCACGCAGACGACACGATTTCAGTATAGCTATGTCCCATGCAGATATTTAGGACATGTTTATATGAAAACGGTGACAATTTATCTGGGATTCCACTTAATGGCTGTCCTGTTTTTATTTGCTAAATGTGGCTAGTAAAAACCTGAACCAAGATTTAGCCTGGAAACTGGCAGGGTGGGACTGGACCCACCCTGGACCCAGCGCCCCCTCCTCTCCTTGAAGAAAAATGACTAACTGAGTGTGCAGTGTGGTTTTAGAGCACAGGCAGAGGTGCAGGGCAGCAGGCTCAGCATGTGTGGTCTAGGAAGCCTGCTGCAGCATCTTCACTGCTACCTCCTGCTCCTTGCCTCCACGTTTGACATCGAATTCTTGCAGCCTGGGATGCCTAGCTCAAGTGTTTCCTCCTCTGGGAAGCCTTATCTCCCTTGGGAGAGCTACCACTTCCACACTTTGTATCTTTGTCTGTTAGTAATACTTATGACACTCTTTTTTTTTAAGGAAATTTATTTATTTATTATGTACACAACATTCTGCCTCCATGTATGCTTGCACGCCAGGAGAGGGCACCAGATCTCATTATAGATGGCTGTGAGCCATCGTGTGGTTGCTGGGAATTGAACTCAGAACCTCTGGAAGAACAGCCAGTGTTCTTAACCTCTGAACCATCTCTCCAGCCTCCACACTAATTTTTTTTAAACAGAGTCTCACTATGTAGCCCTGGCTGTTCTGGAACTCACAGAGATCCACCTGTTTGTGCATCCCAAATGATCAGAATAAAGGCATGCACCACTATGCCTGACTTGCACTTTACTTCTTGATTTGGAAATAAAGTACCACAGGCTCATCTGTGTGAACACTTGGTCCACAGGTGGTGCTGGTGCTTTGGGAGACTGTGGAACCTTCAGGATGTGGGGACTAGACAGAGGATGTGGGTCAGTGGGAGGTGGCTATAGAGTTTAAAGTCTGGCCCCACTTTCTGTCTTCTCTGCTACTTGATCCACTCAAATGTGAACAAGCAGTCTCACATTCCTGCTGTCACAGCTGTGATCTGACCTTGATGCCAGTTCTTTGACACAGCAATGGACAATGTACTCTCAAGTCATGAGCAGAATAAACCCTTCTTCCCTTATGTTGCTTCTCAGCAGGTATTTGGGCAACAACTAGAAAGTAACTCATACACACAATGGCCTAGATGTATGTCTCATCCCTGTGACGCACCCAAAGTGTGAAGCTGTGTCTTGCTCTTCTTCATTCCCTCTTTGCTTAACACAGTGTTTGGCACATAATGAACACCCTCAAATCAGTGATTTTTTATGTGTATGGGGTTTTGCCTGTATGCATGTATGTATATGTATACACACACACACACACACACACACACACACACACACACACACACACACACACCACATGCTTGCCTGATGCCCATCACAGAGGCCAGAGGTGGCTTTGGATCTCTTAAAACTGGTGTTACAGACAGTTGTGAGCTGCTATTTGGATGCTGGGGATAGAACCTGGGTCCTCTGGAGAAACAGCCAGTGCTCTTAACTGCTGAGCCATGTCTCCAGCTCCAATCTGTTAATTTTAAAAGGAACAATTGTTAACTCGAAAATTTGGAAAAAGTCACTGAATTTTTCTTGGCCTCAGTTTGGCTGATATATACAAGAAGGGTCTGGTCCAATCATCTCTAATGTCTTTTCTAGATCTGGAAAGAACCTCATGATTCTGGGTTTGGTTGGATACTGGCAAAGTAACCCCAGTTGTAAAGCTAGCAACCGTTGACCTTTCTGCAGGGCTTGCTCTGTTGTAAATGTTTGTGATTTCAAACTCGGGATTTCCAATCCTAACCACCAAGGTGATGGTATTAGGCTGAGGCTTTTGTGTGCTGTGTTTCTTATGTTTGTGACTAGTAGTAGTCTTTGAAAGGAGAAGTCAGGATCATGGTGTGGTACCTTAAGCCTTTAAGTCCACCAAACAGGAGGCTGAGGCAGGAGGACTGCAAGATTATATAGCGATGCCTTGTCTCAGAAAAACAGAGACCTCAGAATTTCAAAAGTTTGGGTGTTTTGTTTTGTTTGTTTTGTTTTGTTTTTTCAACACAGGGTTTCTCTGTGTAGCCCTGACTGTCATGGAACTTGCTTTGTAGACCAGGCTGGCCTCAAACTCACAGAGATCCTCCTGCCTCTGTCTCATGAGTACTGGGATCAAAGACATGCACCACCACCGCTCAGCCTAGAAGTTTGAAAGTTTCAACCACATAGAAATGATAACCAGTTGAAGAGATAGATGTGCTTGTTGATTTAAACATTATGTAATATATGTATCAAAAATATAATATAACATCTCATTAATATGTACAGTTTTTAGGTTTTGTTTTGTTTCTTGAGACAGGGTTTCTCTGTGTAGGCCTGGCTGTCCTGGGACTCAATCTGTAGACCAGGCTGGACCTGAATTCAGAAATCTGCCAGCCTTTGCTTCTCAAGTGTTGGGATTAAAGACCTGCACCACAACTGCCCAACTAGTTTTTATGGTTTTATGTATCATTTAAAATAAGTTTTCAAATCAGAAATAAAAATAAAAGGGAGACCACAGAGAGAGGCCTTGTCCCTTCTACCATAAGATGATCTGGGGGTGGGGGAGAGGTGGGAGGAGAGGAGAGAGGGAAACTTTGGTCTATATGTAAAATAAATGAAAAAATTATTTGAATTAAAAGAAGATGATCTCTTACATGAACTAGGAAAAAGACCCTCATCAGACACTGAATTTGGGGGCACCTGGGTCTTAGAGTTCCTGGCTTCCAGATCTGGAAGAAATAGAGTTCTGTTGTTTGTCAGTTCTCCAGATTATAGTATAGCAGCCCTTCTCCCCAGCATTCTCTCTGCTCCAAAAATCCTGTCTAGCCATTGGCCAATCAGCTTTTTATTAACCCAATCACAGTGACATATATTCACACAGTGTAAAGGAATATTCCACAATAGTATTTTAGTATTGTAGTCCAAGATGACCAAGACTGGGATTTCAGTCTCTTGAAGTGGGTTTGGGAGCAATCAGTAAAAAGTGCTTCACAGCCGGGCGGTGGTGGCACACGCCTTTAATCCCAGCACTCGGGAGGCAGAGCCAGGCGGATCTCTGTGAGTTCGAGGCCAGCCTGGACTACCAAGTGATTTCCAGGAAAGGCGCAAAGCTACACAGAGAAACCCTGTCTTGAAAAAAAAACCATAAAAAAAAAAAAAAAGTGCTTCACAGCTGGGCCTGGTGGCACACACCTTTAATCCCAGCACTTGGAAAAAAAGAGACAGATGGAACTCTGTGACTTTAAGGTCAGCCTGATCTATATAGTGAGTTCCAAGTCAGTCAGAGCTACATAGTGAGACCCTATCTTAAAAAAGAGGGGGGCGGGGCTGGAGAGAGGACTCAGAGGTGAAGAGCACTGGCTGCTCTTCCAGAGGTCCAGAGTTCAATTTCCTGCAACCATGTGGTGGCTCACAACCATCTGTAATGAGATCTAGTGCCCTCTTCTGGTGTGCAGGCATACATACAGGCAGAACACTGTACGCACAACAAATAAATAAATCTTTTAAAAAAAGAAAAAGTGTTGTGCCCTTGTACTCAAGTTAAAAGTAACCAGAAAAACACTTCATAAAAATGGACTTGGTTTTGTATCAGTAGCTTTAAAAGTACTGAGGGGTAAATTTGTAAAACAATCTTTAAAAATCCAAAGAAGTCTTCAACACATGTTCTTTTTCATGCCTGTTTGAATAAGCAGTGGTTGCAACACAGAGAGCTTCTGAAAGCATTGTATCTCTTACACTGGGAGTGAGGTACACATATTTACATTTCATTATTAGCCTTTAAAGTACACACACTGTAATTTTTTATTTATATTTTACTTAATTTTTTTAGACAGGTTTTAAGATGTATTTATTTTTAATATTGTCTGACTTTACCAGCTGTAATCACTGACACCGGTCATTTTATGTTTTATTTATGTTTATTTATTGTTGGTATTCTACAAGCTAGTAATAGCTATGTTTTTAAGAGGTAGTTTTAGCCAGGTGTGGAGGTGCATGTCTTTAATCCTAGCACTTAGGCGGTAGAGGCAGGTGAATCTCTGTGAGTTCGAATCCACCCTGGTCTTCAGAGTGAATGCAGAGTGGGCTGTATAGAAAGATTGTATCTCAAAATAAAATAAAATAAAGTCTTCAATGTTCTTTGTGTTGAGAAGATGGCTCTGGCCTTCTTTCAAACTCACTTTGAATTTCCTTTGGGAAGCCTTCTCTGTCTTCTGAGGATGATTTATTTAATTAATACAGATAATTTCAAATACATAGAGAAATAGAAGATCATAATGAAGCACCCTGTAATTGGCACTAAGCTTTGCCAATGATCAACATAGGGCTAATCATGTTTCTTCTTTATGCTAATGCATCCTCTGCCCTCCATGGGATCATCAGAAAACACATCTCCTGTCATCCTATCATGTCATAGACCGCCAAAACTTTAGAATGTAATTGGTGTTTATTATTATTTTAAATTTAATTTACTTATTAAAGTATTTTAATGAAAGCCTCCAAAACAAAATTGCTGAAACAAATGTCCAATATCCTTATCCACTTGCAAAGCCTAAAAAATAGTCCTCAAGATCAACTATTCAGAGACTGGAGAGATGGTTCAGTGGCAAAGTTCACTGGCTGGTCTTGCAGAGGATCCAGGTTTGATTCCCAGCAGCACATGGCAGCTGGGACTCACAACCATCTGTAACTCCAGTTACAGACACCCTCTTCTGGCCTCTCTGGACACCTGGCATGCATGTGGTGTACATACATGCAAGCAAATATTCAAATATACATAAAATAAGGAAAAAGAGGATCAAATCTACATGGAGCATTTGATTTTCTCCAAGTGTCTTCTAACTTTTAATTTGTTTCTATGAGGGTCCAAAGACATTTGGCACACTTGGTTATTTTCTTTTGTGGGTCTTTCTACAGCCTTAGGTGTTGCCCCCCTCCCTTGCAGTTCATTTCTTGAAGAAACCATCGCAAATCTACTTACTCTGCATTGGGTTTCTGGCTACTTTTTTAGCTGTCTCCTACTTATTTCAAAAATCTCTGTCTTTGCTTGTGTGGTGGATGGTTGATGGAAAAGGATGCCTGTAGAGTACAGACTAGAGAATGGTGACAGACTGCAGATCTCTCTAACCCACTGGAATCGCAGTTGAGTTGCTTACTTCCCTCCAGCACTCATCTGGGAGACCAAGATCTTGCCATGATTTTGGATCTACCTTCACTGGATGCAGAACTTTAAACAAAGTAGATATTGCATGAGTGTTGATGAATTAATGATGGTACTCTCCTGTATTGCTTATGGGCTATACCTTCTTTTCCACCTCATAGAAAAATTAAGAATTTCAGAACCTTTGATTTCAATATTCTGGAGTAAAGAGATCCTGCTAAATTCTTTCCATAGTTACTTTTCTTAAAGGGTGTTTTTATTTTAAACAGATTTCATTGTGGAGAAGGTTGGATTTATTTTTTCCTTTGTGGCTTGTTTTCTGGACCACTGCAGTCTTGATAAGTTTGTTTGAATTTCAAAATAAAAGCACCTACTTTGTAACCTGATATGGGGCTTCAGAAACTTTGATTTACTCCCTACAGCTTCCTGGAGACTTCTTTGGAAGTCAAGCAGGACTTAACTGAGACCTCTTTGCACCATTCTTTGAATTCCATCTGCCATCCCTTCCTTTTATTTGTCTATTTTTACTTTGTATGTACGAGTGTTTTGCCTGCATGTATGTATGTGTATTATATGCAGTGCATGCCGTGCCTATGAAGGTCACAAGAGGGTGTCTGATCCTCTGGAACTTGAGTTACAGATGATTGTAAGCCACCATATGAATGCTGGGAACTGAACCGGGGTCCTCTACAAGAACAGTGAGTGCTCTTAACTGTTGAGCTACCTCTCCGCCCCATATTATCTCTTCTTGTAGATTATCCCTTCACTATGAACATCAGCGTCTCTGAGGAAGCCAGAACCAGTCCCTTTCTGTGCACTGACTCTCTCCTGTCTTTAGTGCACATGGCTGAACATCCTTTCTCTTAGCTCTGTAGCAACCTGTGTTCCAATTTGTTGCAAACACAAGAATTCCCAGGATGGCCAAATAAGAAGTTTCCTATATGCTACTGGATTTGCTATGATATTCCTTACCCATTTGAACCCACAAACTGCAACAGTGTCCTTAGAATTCTTTTAGAAATACTTCCTGGTTTTCTAATTTCAGGAAATGAAACCAATTCATGGGATCTGAAATATTATTTTCATCAAATTGTTACGAACTGGGCTCAGTGATTTAATATTCAACCAAACTAATCTTGCTTTTGCTCTGAGTGTGCAGGGTTTAGAGAATTGTGTTTGAAATGGCAGGTGATGAAGTCCTTCCCTCATTATTTTTTAATGTGGCAGTTAGATAATAGTGAATTAAGATTTCCTGGAGAGCCAATTTGAAGCCATCAACTGGCCGTGAAAGATGAACAAAGATGGGATGTCACATTGAAATTATATGTAGTACATAAACTTATATCAAACACTTCTAATCTGGCAAACAAGGCAGTGAGTGACAGCAAATGCAATGGAACAGAAACCTAGATCAATTATCTTCGAGAGATTTCAGTCAGGAGATGAAAATGGGACCGTGGCATCTTCTGAATTAACTAGCATGGAGATCATGAATTGCTCTTTCATCTTTTATTATTTCATCCTTTTCCTTTGAAGTAAACTTAAAAATAATCTTTTGCTAGCTCCTCAAAATGAAATATTCACTATATCACTCTTACTCCTTATTAAAAACTGGCATTACTGTGCCTTTATTCTGAAGACATCAAAGACACTATGGCATGTACCTCTATAAACACAAGGAAGCCCAAAGTACATTGCTTGCTTTTCTATGGCATAAATGCAAAATCACGATATTTCATTGTTCATTTTCTGAAATCTGTTTGGATTTTTCTGGAAGAAATATTTCCATTTCCTTTTAAATTCAGTGTTTGTTAAATGAATGTGGTAATTTTGAGATCAGCTACACTTTTCATCTATGATAATGGCCATCAAGTAAAGTAGTGTACTATTTTGCTTTTTCAATGGGCTTGTACTTGAATAGTTCTGTGCCACTGAATAATTGTGTGAATGTACCTATATATCATCTTTTCACTCCACATGCTTAAATGTCGGGACACATCTGGTTATATGTTACAGATATTATTGATTGCTGACTCCTACCTCTTTTCCATGATAATAGAATTCTAATGTGAACTTTTTTTTTTTTTTTTTTTTTTTTTTTTTTTAGGTTTTTCGAGACAGGGTTTCTCTGTGCAGCTTTGCGCCTTTCCTGGATCTCGCTCTCTAGACCAGGCTGGCCTCGAACTCACAAAGATCCGCCTGCCTCTGCCTCCCAAGTGCTGGGATTAAAGGCGTGCGCCATCACCGCCCGGCTAATGTGAACTTTTTAAAGTTTTTATTTTGTTTTTTTAAGACAGGGTTTTTCTGTGTAGCCCTGGCTATCCTGGAACTCACTCTGTAGACCAGGCTGGCCTTGAACTCACAGAGATCTGCCTGCCTCTGCCTCCTGAGTGCTGGGATTCAAGGTGTGCACCACTATCACCCAGTCTCTAATGTGAACTTAAAAATATTTTTAATGAAATTTACTTATTAAAGCTGGGTAATGGTGGCACATGCCTTTAATCCCAGCACTCAGGAGGCAGAGGCAGGCGGATCTCTGTGAGTTTGAGGCCAGCCTGGTCTACAGAATGAGTTTCAGGACAGCCAAGTCTACAGAATGAGTTTCAGGACAGCCAGGGCTGTTACACAGAGAAACCCTGAACTGAAAACAGAAAAACTGACTTATTTAATGTTCATGAATGCTTGCCTGCATATATGCATGTGCACCATGGGCCTCTGGAGGCCAGAAGAGGGTGGCAGATCCCTTGGAACTGGAGCCACCATGTGGGTGCTGGGAACTGAACCCAGGTTCTCTGTAAGAGCCGCTAGTGCTGTTATCCACTAAGCTATCTCTCCAGATCCTAGAATTCTAATTTCTACTGATATGAGCCATCCTGGAGCTTAAGAAAGCTTAGACCCTTCCCCAGTGCCAACCCTCCCCCAGTCATGGTAATTTCATTATTCTTGCTAATGGTTGGCCTAGCCACAGACATGAAATACAGTTCTGGTTCACAACACTTGTAGAAAAGTCTAAGACTCTCTCAGAAACCTTTTTCTTTTCTTTTGTTTTCTTTCTTTCTCTCTTCCTTCCTTCCTTCCTTCCTTCCTTCCTTCCTTCCTTCCTTCCTTCCTTTCTTTCTTTCTTTCCTTTTTTTTTTTTGAGACAGGATTTCTCTATGTAACTGCCCTGGCTGTTCTGGAACTCTCTCTGTAGACCAGACTGGCCTTGAACTCACAGAGATCCGCCTGCCTCTGCCTCCTGAGTGCTGGGATTAAAGGTGTGTGCCACCACTGCCCAGCCCAGAAAACTTTTTATATGAAAGTGTCCCTAGAAAAAGACACCTCGTCTTCTGGCTTAGAATGGTGGTGTTGGGGGATGTGAACTCTGGAGCTGGTGCAGGTATGCTGTTGCTATGTAAAGGGTAGAAACAGAGAGCCAGACTCCTTTCTAACATTGTTGTGCCAGTGAGCTGCCACGGCTGTACTGTCTCACTTTGCCTCATTGTATGATTTAGTAAGCTGCGTTCATCGTTTGGATTGGGCTTTCTATTACTTGTATCTAGGCATACTCACCAAAGTGCTACCTAAAGCTCATGCTTCCTACATTATAGTAGGTGGTTCTAGTCTTCAGCTTTCGGAAATCATACCCCAAATCTTGAAATTAAGCTCTGTTGAGTCTAAGCATCACTGTGTAACAATTTACATGGAATTCTAGATTAACAACTGAAGTTTCCCAAAGTCCACTAAACTGAAATGTTCAGTCAGCATTTTTATTGTACTAACAAAGGTGTTTAATTCTGAGATTAATAGTGATGTCATAAAAATGAAGACAAGGGTTTAGAATGTAGCTTACTTGGTAGAGTGCTTTTGTAGCACTCTTGAGGCCCTGGGTTAGATCCCTAATATCACAGAAACTGGACATAATGACACCTGCCTGTAATCCCAACACTCAGAGAGTAGAGGCATCTTTGCCTACATAGAGTGGTAAGGCTATTGTAGAACACATGAGACCTTGTCTCAAAAAAAAATTGTGGCTGTACAGATAGATGGCTCAGAGATCAAGAATACTTGCTGCTCTTGCAGAAGACCCAAGTTTGGTTCCTAGCACATCTAGCAACTTACAACCAGCTGTCATTCCAGCTCCAGGGGATCTGGCACCCTATTCTGGCTCCCAAGGGTAACCATGCATGTGCGTGCATACGTATACACACAATAGATAAATAAATGAATCTGTAAAATACCACAGAATATGTCTATCTCTGTGTTTCAAACTTAAGGCTTATTGGGGCAGGTATACTCTTTAAACTTTTAGATGTCACCAAAGCAAGAGAGAGCTGAGATGGCAATTCAGATTGAAGAGTCACAATAAGACAAAATGGAAGCGAGATGGATATGATTGCACAAGGTTCAAGAGATGAGGGCTAAGGCTGTGCAGAAGGCAGCTTGAAAGGTATCTGCAGACTTCAGTGAGCTGCTAATTTCCTAAATGCCCAGAGGAGGGCGGAGTTCCAAGCTACCTCTGTAAGTAAACAGATCCAAGTTCTTCAGTCATTCAACAAGAACACAGGAAGGGGGTGTGGATACAAGAGAGGGTAGTGGGAGGTGGATATGAGCAAAGTACAATGCTATGCATGTCTGAAAATGTCCTAAGGAAACCTGTTATTCTATATGGTGCTATCTCTTCAACTTCTAATTTAAAAGAGTTTGTTACAATCTTCTGCAGTAAACACAAACTGGCAACTAGATTTTGGTTGACCTCACATTGACTTGTGTGCCCTCAGACAAGTTGTTTTCTCTGTCCTGCTATTTTTTATTGGTGAAATATGACTACTAATAGTAGCACACGGTAGTTGAGAGGACCAAGACAGGATAATAGAGAGAGAGGGAGACAGCTTAGTCAGTAGAGTGCTTGCCACACAAACATGGGGATCTGAGTCCATCCCTTGTACTCACGTGACAAGCCAGGTACAACCTAATTCCAGCAATGGAGAGGAGGACACAGGATCACTGGGGCTCACTGGCCAGCCAATCTGGCTGGATAGGTGAGCTCCAGTTTCATTGAGAGATCCTGTCTCAAAACAGTCAAAGAAAGCAACAAGAAGACACATGACATCAACTTCTGGCCTTCACATACCCATACACACACTTGCATTTGCACCTGCACATACATGTCCATGTACACATAAGCAGATACACATACAAAAATAGGATTATACACATCAGCTAACAGCAACAGCAACCATTGTTGATGCTTATCATTAAACTGAGAGTATTAATTGTCCACAATGATCTACTTTGGAGGCATTTTATTTTCCTATCACATTCTGCAGGGAATCAATAGAAAAGAGAATGACCAAGCAAACACAAAAAGAGGATCTTCAGAACAATATCATGTACAGAATACTTATGGCATTAGGCATTTGATCTGAAGAGAAAACATTTCATAAATTTTAAAGGCAGCCCTACGTATCAGGTACAGAATTCAATTTGTGTTGTTCCAAAGGGAACTGTGGGTACAGCAAGGAGAAGGAGAATGCTGTTCAATATGCTGCAGACTTTTAATTATGTTTGCTATGCAACTGCTGCCTGGCCCAATTCGAGAAGCAGTGACCTGCCTGTCATTGGAAGTACTCGGGCAGAAGCCAGATGTGCATCTGTTCAGATAATCCAGGGAACTCAATGAGTCCTGCACTTTCTGCCTTGTTATTTATTTGACCTGAGTTCCCTTTATCAAAACCATTTTCAGAGAACTTTCTTGTATTCCTGTGGACTGAACTCAGGGTCTTGTCGATGCTAGGCAAGTGTTTTTACCACTGAACCCTATCCCCATTCCCCCTTTTTAAAACTTTTCATTTAGACATAGAGTCTCACTAAATAGCCCAGGCTGCCCTGGAACTCAGTCTATACCTCAAGCAGGCTCTGTATTTGTGATCCCCCTGCCTCAGACTCCCACGTAGCTGTAATTACAGGCCTGTTCCACGAGGCCTGGCTTTTACAAGTTCTTGACACAGTGTCTTGCTGCATAGCCTACAGCAGCCTTGAACTTGCAATATTCCATTCTCAACCTTGACCTTCTCTCCGTGGGAAGATTTTACTTCTTCCCTCCTGTCTTTCAGGGATGCCCCTCAGGCTAGAGCAGTTCATTTCTGGCTGTCACAGGCATATTGCACACAGCAAACGATTAACTAAACGTGAAGTTCCCCTCAGGTTGCAGTGGGACTCAGCAAGAGTAAGTGTTCTTGGTCTTTGGCCTTCCAAATGTACTTAGGCTACCGGTTCTACTGCTTCTGTGACAGAGGAGATGCTTTGGGGCATAATGAAGGTAATTAAGTGTAGCTCTGAGCACCCAATTTATGAGGGACAGTTCAGATTACATGGTCAATTGACATTCTTGATCTCGATTAGAAATTTTAATCCAAAATTAGAAGCAACTCTGGAATAGATTTTTAAGGAAGAAAAGTTACTTTCTTAAGAGAATATATGTTTTTTTTTTCAGAGCTGCATGGATGACATTCCGTGGCATCCCAATCATTCATAAATGTCTTGAGCACTGTTGAGTTTAATAATCACCATTGAAGCCGGGCGGTGATAGCGCATGCCTTTAATCCCAGCACTCAGGAGGCAGAGGCAGGCAGATCTTTGTGAGTTCGAGGCCAGCCTGGTCTACAGAGCAAGATCCAGGAAAGGCACAAAGCTACACAGAGAAACCCTGTCTCGAAAAACCAAATAATAATAATAATAATAATAATAATAATAATAATAATAATAATCACCATTGAGCTTAATTGGATGACAGGGGGCAGGAGGTGGACTCACTCTTACTATGAACTTGAGAAGCTCAAACCCCTTTCTCTTCCTTGGGGCCCTCTCAAAAATGGAAGACTTTTGAGTCATCTAGTAAAAGCATAGAAGCAACCAGGGAAATGGGAAATCTATGGAGCTTTTATTGTGTGTGGTGCCAGGGATCAAACCGAGAACCTTGTCCATAAGAAGTGTGAAGTCAACCATTTAGCTGTGCCATTGGACATCAGTCAAATGGCATACATATTACTTCCGTTGAAGCCTGCTATGGTAGGAGTATGAGATATAACTCTATTCACTTCAGAAGATCTCCAGGCATACTTGCCTTTCTCTGCTAGGTCTGTCTCCTTTCTGGTTGCCCCACCAAAACTTTACTGTTGTCAGCAATTTCTTTTTCTTTTAACAGTTTTCGTTTGTTTTTCAAGACAGGGTTTCTCTATGTAGCTTTGGAGCCTGTCCTGGAACTCATTCTGTAGACCAGGCTGGCCTCGAACTCACAGAGATCTGCCTGCCTCTGCCTCCTGAGTGCTGGGATTAAAGGCATGTGCCACCACTACCCAGCTTCTATTAACATTTTTAAAAATTGTATATGAGTGTTTTCCTGCATGTGGTCTAGTGACCAAGGAGACCAGAAAAGGGAGTCAGATACCATGGGCCTGAAGTTGCTGACAATTCTAAACTACAATATGGGTGCTAGGAACTGAACCTGGGTTCTCTGAAGGAGCAATAAGTGCTCTTAACATACTGGGCTATCTCCAGCCCCTATTTGACCCGTCCCGTGGGCCAGGTTATTGGGGAGACCCGAGGAGGCACCTCCTGAAAGATCAATGGGGGCGAGAGAGAAAGGAGACCAGGCGCAATAAGGGAAGACAGAGTCAGTCTGAGTCGCGTCAAGGTCTCGTTTATTGACTGGGTATTGAGGCTTATAAGCAGGGCTTCAGGCAGGGAGGGGGAGCAGGGGAAGCAAAAGGAGAGAAGAATGGAAAATTCCTAAGGAAGGGTGAGGTCGCTTTGGTCCCAGGCCCCTGCAGCTGGCTGATTAGCACATACTCCAGGAAGTTGTACAGCCCGTGGTTAGGCCAGGAACCTGTTTTATGCAAGGTTTGATAAAGTAAGGAAGGTCACACAAAATTCAAGACACAGCTGTCCGGAGTCGGTCTCCAACACCTATTCAGAACTTTCTTATAGTTCTTAGAGAATTAGCACTCATTTTCTTTAAAAAACATTTTATAACATTATTATTTATTAGTTTTGTGCTCTCTCTCTCTCTCTCTCTCTCTCTCTCTCTCTCTCTCTCTGTGTGTGTGTGTGTGTGTGTGTGTGTGTGTGTGTGTGTGTGTGTGTGTAGGAATTGGTTCTCTCCTTCTTAGGATACAGGTCTTCAGGCTTGGTAGCAAGTTCCTCTTCCTACTCACAGATCCATCTAGTCAGTCCTTGTCCCTCATTTTCTAGCATCTGGGTTACCACTATTTTTCAGTATCCAGATTTGGTCAACATGATGTTATGAATGGCAGATGACATAATAATGTCCTGTGGGGTAATACAGTAATTAAGATTTTCTGTAAATTAGTGGCATATAACTGAAGAGTTCATGTACGTGACAAGACAACGGAGGTACGCTGACTCGAGCATTAATTCTCTTGTTGGCACTCTAACATTTTGCTACTTTGTATATCATAGATTTTTGCATTAGTTTTGGGTTTAAGAATGTTATATAAAACGGTTTCTAGTGATTGATGTGACATTTACCTCTGTAGCTCTACCAGAAAGTCAGTACAGGTATTGCTTTTTGGTTAAGAAGTGGACCTCCATTTTTCCCCTTAATCATCTTAAATGTCATACATTCTTGGTTCATATATGGCAGGTATGAGGATTGATCATTTCCCTGAGAATGTACAGGAATGTTCCTTATAACTTTAGGAACATGTGGTGATACTTTGTATATGATCTAACAAATAAAACTTGCTGAAGATCAGAGGCAAAGCCAGACACTATTTAGCCATAGAGGCCAGGCAGTGGTGGCATACATCTTTGTCGCGGCCGCCTCGACCAGCAAGGAAGACGCAACACCAGACTCTTCTCCAAGCAGTTTATTCAGGAATCTTGAACAATCTTCTGACCCCGGGGAAAGCCATCTTCTTCTCCTCACTCCTCTTGATCTCTCTCTCTCTCGGGGAAAGCCAGCCACTGGGCAATCAACCCCATAGTGCCATGTGGACAATGCCGATAGGGTCAGACATACGCAAGCAAGCCAGATTAGATCCAGGTGCGTGGAAGCAAGCCAGATCCTAGCCTTAGCCAAATAAGGAGCACCTGCCATCGGGAAGGCGGAAGCCAGATGCCAGCGCCATCTTTGTGGCGCGGCCGTACACGGCTCTCTACACATCTTTAATCCCAGCACTAGGGAGGTTGAGACAGGAAATGATATGGCTGGATGGAGAGAGGAATATAAGGTGGGAGGAGACAAGAGCTCAGTCCTTTTGGCTGAGGAGTTGGTAAGGTGAGAGGTGGCTGTGGCTTCTTCCTTTGTCTCTCTCATCTTTCTTCATTTACCCCAATATCTGACTCAGTGTTTTTATTAAGACCAACTAGGATTCGTGCTGCAGGAACCAAAGATAATTTCACCAGGTTGGAGTTGAAGGTTTCACTGGATACAAAGACCAGGACCCTAACTTGCATTCTGTCTGTCTGTATTCTAAAAGTCTATAATGGGTGGCCATACCATGCCACATGTGCTGATATTAGTATTAAATCAGAAGTAGGATCTGTGGTGCTGGAGAGATGGCTCAATTGTTAGGAGCAATTGCTGCTCTTGCAGAGGACCTGAGTTTGGTTCCTATCAAAGCATCATCATGATCATGAGATTCAATATTTATTGTGTCTCAGATCCATTCCTCCGAGGGTGCTGATCTTGCCTTTAATGGTCTAATTGCCCTTTTGCATTGTGCATTAGCATTTTCAAAAGCCAGATATTCAATTATTATTTTTCTAGCTTCTGAATTTGGTATCATTCTATTTTCTGCTGAAGTCAATCTTTGTAAGAAATCAGTGAAGGTTTCTTTTAGACCCTGTATATCACATTTTCCCTTTTTTGTCTAAATAATGAAGCTTATAACTAATATAAGATAAAGTATATACAATAAGCATATACAATATATACAGTCAAGAATTACATTAACAATGTCTAGTCCATTAACATTTGACAGATTCAGGAAAAAACTCCATTATATAAATTAACAATGTCCGTCCATTAACATTTGACAAATTGAGACCAAAAATTTCATCATTAATCCTATTTTGGTGAGTCTAATACAAAATTTGTATACAATATAGAAAAATCCAATCCAATGTAAAATATTTAAAATAAGTAGTACCTTTATAAAAATAGATTCAATAATCTACTTTTTTATCTTATCATATTCATATTCTCTCTTTTTGAATAGTAGATTCAATAATCTACCTTTTGTCATTTTTATATCTTCCCCTTTTTCTTTTTAGAGTAGATTCAATGATCTACCCATTTATCCTATTATTTCTATATCTCTCTTTTTTTTAGAGTGGATTCAATAATCTACCTCTTATCTATATCCTCATTTTTCTTTTTCTTTCTTTTTTTTAAACAAGAACCCTGAATCTAATCTCCTTTTTTAATCTTTTTTTGACCATTAACAATAACAACTTGTCCTAAACAATGACAATTATCCATAAGCCATTAAATGACCAAAAACCACCCACCCCACCTCTTGGGAATGTGTGCCTCGTTTTCTTAAAATTTCTTCCTGCTTTCTGGGGGAAAAGACATCTTTAGGAGATCCTGAAAAGAAATTTTTGGGTTAATTGTCAAGTCCTATATCATTTGCCCAGTCTCTGCATAATGGGAAAAGTGCAGGGCTTGTCTCAAGTCCTTGCTTGAGTAGTCTGTCTGGCTGGATGATCTCAGCTAGCCATCTCGAAATTGTCCTGAGCAGTTTGTAGTCCAAAGCTGATCTTTGGGTGGTATTAATCAGTTTAATGGCTTTATCATAGTCCATGTGGAATCATCATTGTGGGATCCTGTCATCCTTTTGAAGATTTCAAAGTGGCTGTTAGGTGTGGTTATGATTCCCAGCAGAATTTGTGTGTGTGTGTGTGTGTGTGTGTGTGTGTGTGTGTGTGTGTGTGTGTGTGTGTGTGTGTGCCTCCTCTGTGGTTTAGAGCAATCATAGTCTGATAAATAAATGTCTGTCTCTGGGAACCACAAACGTTCTTCCCTAGAAGAGAATATCTTCCCAGCAATTTCTCCCCACCATTTGCCTCACCAAACTTCTCTAAACTGACCATTGCCGATGCTTCCTGGTAACACTATGATCCTGGCAATTGTTCTCTGAACAAGCAGTGGTAAGCCTTTCATCCCTGGTAACAGCATTGCTGCCACCATCAACACGATGAGAAGCAGCAGGCAACTCGGAGCAGCAGCTACCACCTTCATGGTCCCGCCTCCACTGTTTGTAGATTGGCCCTGGCTACAGCTTCTCCTCAACAAGCCTCCTAGGCTGGCCTCAAACTCGGGCTCCTCCTGCCTCTGCCTCCTTCAGCAAATTCTGCCTCCTTCAGCAAATCCTACTGGCCGAGTGCAGCTCAGGTCTCAGCTGGGGACTGCAAGGCCACAGGCAAGTGGCTTTTTCATGAATTTGTACTATGAACGTTGGGCAACAGATGTAGCACAAATTGCTAAATGGTCTTAAAATGAAATAACCAGAGCCAGGTATTGGGGTGAACACTGAAAGATCAGAGAAACAGAACAAGCCACATCCAACCTCACCTCATCAATTCCTCAGCCTATCCTGTTTCCTCAAAACTGTCCCATGCATTCATGGCTGCCATGCGGTATAGAAGTAAGGTTTGATTATCATATAAACATTGTCTTTGTATATCAGCGTATTGGCCTTCTCCAAGAAGCTGATCCTGGGAAATTTCTACACCTCTAGCACTACATTGATTTTCTATTGTTTTAGCCTCATCCTTAAATCAGGTCCACCACTGTAATTGTGCTCCAGGCTCCAGGACAGCTGTTACCAATTCTTTCCAGTTCTGAGAAATAATCCTATTACAAGTTGACCATGAGTTTAACATTTGCTTTATGAATGGAAAATGCATGCCATAGGATACTATGGCTTTCTTAAATCACCTTAAATCTAACATTTCCACTGGAGTCCAGTTAGCAAGTACATGCCCTTGAGCAGGTAGTTCCTGTATGGCTACCGGATAAATTAAGTTTGATTGTTTGAAAACAGGCTGTCTCTCTGTAATGGTATAATTCAATCCTGAAATAATTTCACCTTTAAATTCCTCTGTCTGGGTCTGAATTTCTCTAAAATTCATTTTAACAGGTTTTTCTAAAGCTTTTAACTTGGCACTTAAATTGACCAACTTTTTTAATACTAAAATAAGGATAATTAAACAAATATGCATAATTGATGTTACATATATCCCATCAATATTAATTATCCTCTCATGTAATTGTTCCATTTTCAGACTGCCCAATGTGTTATCAATGACCAATTTCCTTCCATTGTAAAGGTATTTCCCATTTTTTAATGTGTAGAACAGTAGAAGTCCAAGGGAATTTCAAAGCAGCTACCTAGTGTGGTGCAGTCTGAGATGGTAATCCAGAGAGAGAGAGAGAGAGAGAGAGAGAGAGAACCTAATACCTACCAAGAAAAAAAAGCTAAAAGCTAAAGTCCAGCCACGTGCTCTGGCCTGAGCCATTTCAGGCCTGAGCCAGGGGTCTGCACACCCACAACAGTCTAGCCACTGGCAGCTCCAGCCCCTTGTAGTTCCAACCACGTGAGTTGGAGATCTGGCCGCAAACAGCTCCAGCTGCCTGTAGCTGGAAAGCTTGTAGCTCTGGCCAGGCTGGGGGCCTGTAAACTCCGGGTGAGCCAGGGCCTGTAACCCCTGGCCTGTAAGGCCACCAAAGGTTTTTTAATGAATTCTTGCCACATGGGTGCCAATTGTAGAAAGAAAATTGAATCATTCACAAAAGCTATACAGGGCCCCCAAAGAATCCTTCACAGATTTCTTACAAAGGCTGTATTCAGCAGTAAATAGAATGTTACCAAATTCAGAAGCTAGACAGATAATAATTGAATCTTTGGCTTTTGAGAATTCAAATGCAGCATGAAAAAGAATAATCAGGCCATTAAAGGCAAGATCTGCACCCTTGGAGGGTTGGATCAGGGACACAATTAATATTGAGTCTCATGACCATGATGATATGTGGATTGGAGAAGCAATTTCAAAAGGTTTGAGGAAAAAATGTCAGATGTTTTGGGTCTAGAAAACAAAGTCATTTGAAAAGCAAGTGTAAACAGGGTGTTCCTAGAAAGAATGTTTATTCAAGGAACAGGGCAACAGAATGCCCCTCCATTCTGGATTATGCAGAAGGTGTGGTAAGGGTAAACATTGAACCAACAAATGTAGATCAACAAGGGACAGACAAGATAATCCTTTGCCTCTGTCCTTGGGAAACTCCCAGAAGGGCCTCAGGGAGGCCCCCACAGCAAATCCAGTTCAGACCTTTCCTGCCATCATAGAAGAAACCCCTTCTCAGAGCAATTAAATAGCCAAATGCCTAATGGAATAAACCAGGCTGCTCTGGGTGATAGAACAGCTGAGACAGAGAGAACAGGAAATTCAGGAGAAACTATAAAGTGAATTTTTTTGGCAAACTTCTATAAATGAGCAAAGACCAAAATTAAAAATATGAATAAATGACATTTTCTTGGATGTTTTAGTAGACACAGGTGCAGATGTGACAATAATTGCACCAGAATTTTAGCATCCAAATTGGCCTCTTCGGGAGGTAAATGTTTAGCTGTTAGGGATTGGAACATTATCTCAAGTGAAACAAACTGCAAGATGGCTCAAATGTATAGGTCCAGAAGGACAGAGAGGAAAATTAAAGCCATATGTAGCTAATATAGGTATGAACTTATGGGGCCGTGATCTGTTACAACAGTGGAATACTCAGATTAACATTCCTCCAACCTCAGAAACAAATCATAAACTAGCACATGTTTCTGAGAGAAATATTAAGAGGTACTATTCTAAAGAGTGGTCACCAGCCATCCAGATTGTACAAGATCTTCCAAAGACACAAACAGCTCTACCTTTAAAATGGTTAACAGACAAGCTTGTATAGGTTCAGCACTATTGCTTCTTTGAATCTTCTCAAATCTAAAATTTGTACAGGAGTTCAATCAGCTCTTATACAACCTTGAAGATGTCTATCATCTGGCAGTTCCTGTAAGGTTAATGGATACATAAAGGTTGGCTGTTTTGAAAGCCTTAGGCTGTTTCTCTGTAACCTTATAATGCAATGCTGAGATTGGTTCTCCTTTAAATTCTTCTGTCTGGGTCTGAATATCTCTATGATCTGTTTTAACAGGGTTTTTTTTAAACTTTTATCTTGGCACTCATATTAGCCAGCTTTTTTTTAATGATAAAACAAAAATGACCAAATATTTATAATAGACATTATGTAAATCCCATCTACATTAATTTATTAATGTATAATTAATATAATTAATGTATAATTAATTTTAATCCTTTCATTTAATTGTTCCATTTTCAGACTGCTTAATGTATAGCCAAACAGAGACCAAACGCCCTCCATTCTAAAAATGTTTCCCATTTTTTAATGTGGGGAAAAAACGTTCTCTTAACTAATTCCTCCCTTTAAGAAATCCCATTTGACTCATCATATCTGCTGACAATGATTCAGATGATGGTGTGGCAGCAGCCTGAGGAGGGGGCCCAAGGAAAGCCAAAACCCACCAGGAGAGGAAAGAAGTGAAAGATCCAGCCATCTGCATGGGGGAATGTGGGAAAGTAGCTAACTCCTGTGGTTTTTGGAGCCCAAAAGCCTATGGAGTTTGCTGCAGAGAGGCTGCAACAAAAACTTAGCCAGTAGGTTAGAGAATCTGTCCCAGGCTGGGTGGAGATTCCAGACACATGTAGCTCGGTCCTGAGCCAGGGTCTGCAAAGCCACAGACAAGTGGCTTTTTCATGAATTCATGCCTCAAAAGTTGGACGCCAGATATAACATGAATGTTAATAGGTCTTTTAATAAAAAACCTGGAACCAGATAATGAGGTAAATGCTGAAAGATCAGAGAAACAAAGGAACAAGCTGCTGCCATGTCTCACCTCACCAATTCCACAAATCCTCTGAAATCCTCTGAGTCCTCAGCCAAAAGGCTCCAGCCAAAAAAGTCTCTAGCTGAAAGGGATGCTTCTGCTGAAAAACCTTTAGTTCCTGTCTCCTCACACTTTATATAATCTTTCTCCACCCAACCATCACTTCCTGGGATTAAAGGCATGTGTGCTCCCCAGTACTGGGATTAAAGATGTGTGCCACTACTGCTTGGCTCTGTTTTCTCTCCTAGACTGAGTCAATCTCATATACACCAGGATGGCTTTGAACTCACAGAGATCCAGATGGCTCTCTGCCTCCTGAGTGCTAGGATTAAAGGTGTGTGCCACCACTGCCTGGCATCTATGTTTAATCTAGAGGCTTGTTCTGTTCTCTGATCTTCAGGCAAATTTATTAGGGTACACAATATATCACCACAAGACAAAATGTTAATAATTTATGAATTTGGATAAAGGTTCTGTTGCTAAAATTCTTTTCATGTGAGGAAATGTAAACATTTACCCCCTCTTTGTAAGGTCCCAACAACAAACCAAAGTTAGAGTCCACCACAGTTCACCTGGAGGAACTAATGAGTTTATTGAGCATGGGTGAAGGGTTACTGACAGCAGCATGAGTGAACTCAAGGAGGGTGCACTGGGAAGTATTCAAGGAGCATGGATGATGGCTTCTCCACAGCCACATAGATGGAGCCCCCTTCTAGTCTTTCCTAGCCTAGATACTCCTTTAGCCATGTGAAATCAGAGAAAATCACTTACAAATGGTTGAGAGGAGAGGTTGGATTCCCAGGTGAGAGTCCAATGACTCCTCTTCAGCCCTTCCTTCCATGGAGGATTGTCAATAGGCAACAAGCCTGGTGGTGATGATCTTTTGCAAACAGAAACAGGTGGTCTTATTAAAATGGTGGTTCTTTTCTTTGGAGAAAAGTGCTGTAAAACAGGCTCTATGCGTTTGGGGTGTGTGTGTGTGTGTTGGCGATTCTTCTAAAGGTTATTATTTTCAAAGGAAAGGGAAAGCTGTTTGGGATTACCTCATCAACTTGTTTCAAATCATTAGTCATCTAAAGACAGTCATCTGGCTTTTTAAACATGTACTTCAGGACATGAGCAGGTGAATCACAGGTGATAAATTGACACAAACATATTTCCTTCACAAAGTCCTTGAATTCCTTCCTCTGGTTCATGCTGAGGAATTTCTAGAGTTTTAATATCTATGGTGCTTTTTTGGTGTGACAAAAATACTGTATAGACACCCCTTAAAGGCTAGAATGTTTATCTGGGCTCATGGCTTAGGGAATTTCAGTCCATTGTAGCATGGAAGGCCTGGCAGAATGGCTTCATCCATGGCAATTTAAGCCTGTGGTGGCAAAACAAGAAATTGAGAATGAGGCAGGTAAATCATTGAGAGATTTGTCCCTGTGATGGGGCAAATGTTCCTCCATCTTGTCTCAGTTGGAGCCATCTTGGTTTAACCTGAAACTGCTCACCCGCATTTCTACCTCCACTGTGAAAGGTCCCATGGGAAAGTACCCAATTCTGTTCTAGAAAATCAGGGTTGAAATGCCCCAGCTAACTGCATGTTTTTGGCTTCTGTTAAACTGATGGCTTGCTTTACTTTCCCTAGCATCTGCCAACCAGGATGTAGTTTTTCCTGTTCTTTGCCTTTAAAATCTCCCTTTAAAATGCATTCAAAACTGCTCTGTGAGAAGTGTTTCTCCACAGGCTTAATACAGACTCTCAATTAGACTCTGGTCCTACTGAGTGGATTTTGGGTCTCTACCCTGCAACACCACCCCTAGGGGACTACTTCTACCAACAAGGCCTCATCTCTAAATGCTCAAGCTGAGCCTATGGGAATATTCCAGGTTTAAACCAGAATGTTATCTACTATAGACTGGAATATTTCAGATCAGTAAAAGTACAAGCACACTCCAATACTCCAACTAACAAAATAAGGACAAATTCTACTGTTCTTGGTATAACATCTTCAATACCTAGTTGTCTGGTACATATTAATTCCTAACTCCCCCCAAGTTTCTTGGTATCTTTGATGCTAACTTGGTACTCTCCATCCCCTATGTACTGAGGCTTTATTTTGATTACAGGTCTATGACGAATGAGATGTGGGACATGAAGTGAATTGTCTCACTCTAGAACAGGCACATCCTCAGGAAAGGAGGAATAGTTTCATCAGATCAAGTGAAGGGTAAAGAGTTACTTTCTCTGGCCATGAATGTCTGGCATGACTAGGTAAGTTGATTTCCATCAACACACATTTCCAGCTATGGTGCTAATCTTGCTGCAGGCCCACAGTAATGGAACCCAGCTGACCACAGACTGGTACCTCTGAAAGTATGAGCCAAACCAAGTCTTTCTTCCCATAAGTTGTTTGTCACATGTTTTGTGACAGAGACAAAAATCTAACTAGCACACTCCACTAATTCGGAGACAACACCATTTGAAAAAATATTCTGAAATCGATTTTCTTCAGGGGTGGACAGAATCTCATTATGTAGCTCAGGTTGACCTTGCAGTTATGTTCTTCCTGCTTGAGCACCGTTTTTTCCCCATTTATTTGCATTGACTTGGAAAACTGTGAGCTATTGTACCCATTTTCTATTCATGTTTAATTATATCTGTAAAGTTATGATCCCTGACCATTAGCTTATGTTTCTGTAGCTCTGAGTTTAATTAAAATATGGAAAAAGAACTATCCATCTTCTAATTAGTTACATTGGCATCTATAAATTGGTCTATCTATAGGTCCAAATGGTTTAATTTCTGGTCTTTATGTGGTTTCATTGATCTATTTAGTATCTTTATACAAATATCACACTATCTTGATTATTATAACTTCCTAATCTTGAACAGATTGAAACCAGTTAACACAGTCCCTAATCTTTTTCTAGTTTTCAAAATTGCTTCAACTATTCTAAGATATTTGCATTTCTATATAAATTCTGAATTCCATTATAATTTCTGTTTTCAAAACTTGCTAGAATTCTGACATGAATTATATTGAATCTATGATCCATTTGGGGAGAAACTGATATTTTAGCATTATTGAGTCTAGTTTTTTTAATTATAGTTTTGTGAGACTTTGTCCCTCTGCTCTAACTGTTCAAATTAGTTGGCCTATTATTTCATAAAGTTTGGGTTAGTATTCCTGGTATCTGTAACACACATAATGATATATTGCTTTTTATTCCTCATGCTTGGTAATAGGTACCTTCACTTTTTCTTTTTTTTAAAAAAACATTTATTTATTCATGTATTTTAGGTATACACCAGAAGAAGGAATTTTATCACATTACAAATGGCTGTGAGCCACCATGTGGTTGCTGGGAATTGAACTCAGGACCTCTGGAAGAGCAGTCAAGTGCTCTTAACCACTGAGCCATCTCTCCAGCCCCACATTCACTTTTTCTTGATAGGTCTTTTCAGAGATTTAAAAATACATATATTAGTTTAGGTGTTCTTATAAGAACGGTAACCAAAAAAAGGCCCCAAATGTGATATTATACATGTTTGTTTTGCTTTTAAAAGTCACTAAAATTAGAACAATGAAGTAAGCCTGAGTTCGAAATATTCGTCCAACTCTTTTTTTTTAAAAAAGATTTATTTATTTATTATGTATACAGTGTTCTGTCTGCATGTATGCCTGCAGGCCAGAAGAGGGCACCAAATCTCATTACAGATGGTTGTGAGCCACCATGTGGTTGCTGGGAATTGAACTCAGGACCTCTGGAAGAGCAGTTGGTGCTCTTAACCTCTGAGCCATCTCTCCAGCCCTTGTCCAACTCTTAAAAGGAAGGACAGGTATACATCCTTAAGACCTAGATTCTGAAATATGACACAAAGTAGCAAAAGTCAAAAATAGGTAATTGGATTTCATCAAGAACGTGATAGGATAACCCATGGAATCAGAAAAAATATTTACAAATCACATATATAATGTGGATTTCATATATGAAATATGTAAGTTAGTCCTACAACACAGCAAGACAAACCATTTAATTAGGGGAAAATGAGCAAAAATTTGGGATATTCATTTCCCTAGAAATTTCCATAAGTGTCCAATAAGCATACTAAAAATTGCTGAACACCCTTAGTTATTAGGGAAGAACTAAAAAACACCATAATGTAATCCCTTTTCATATGACCTAGAATGACTATAATTATTATGATATATGATATGTGTGCACACATGGGATAATAGTAAATACTTGCATAATGAGGTATTTTATTCACGTTATGGGCAGTGTAGAATGGTCACATCACTTTGAAATACAGTCCAGAAGCTCCTGAAATGGATAAACATTGAGTCATCACATGATACAGAAACTCCAATCCTAGGCATATATCCATAAGAAATGAAAGTACCCACAAAATCTGTGTACACTAATGTTCACAGCAGCATTATTCATATTATTCCCAAAGTGAAAATAACTCAACTAGTCTTTCAACTGGTGAGTAGATAAACAAAATGTGATGCATACATGCAATGGAATATTCCAGTACAGCATTAGTGAACCTTTAACTCAGGATTCAAAGAGAAAGCCTATCAGGGCCTGATGAGATGGCTGAGTGTGAGAAGTGCTTTCTGTGCAAGTGTGAGGACTCAGGTTCGGGCCCCAGCACCTCTGTAAGTGCTACAGAGCTGGGTTGGTCCGCCTGCAATCTCAGCACTCAAGAGGCAGAGACAGTGGATCTCTGGGGCAAGCTGACTGGCTAGATTAGCGACACCCTTGAGCTCCTGCTTCAGCAAAAGACCCTGCCTCGGTGAGAAAAGTGGAGAGTGATAAAGTAAGACACCCAATGCCACCTTTGGCCTTTATACTCCTGACATGCAAATACATCTCTACACACATGTTCCCCTCACATGAATACACACGTATACCACACAGACACACACACACACACACACACACACACACACACACACACACACACACACACACACACGGCAGTCAGAAAGAATACAGATCACTTGATTCCCTTTACATGTAATGTCTAGCATAAGAAAATCTGTAGAGCCAGACAGTGAGTTAATGGTTTTCAGTGATGGGTGAGAAGGAGGTTGAGGAGCAACTTCCAAGACATAGAATTTCTTTTGGGGTGAAATATTTTGGCATCAGGTAGTGATTCTAGTTGCACAGTTTTGTAAATACACTTTAAAGTGATGAATATTTTGGTCTGTGAATTACATATCAATAAAAAATCTCAGATCTAAAACATTGCTTGCTATTTCCTTTTAAGCAAATACAAACAGATGTTCTCATGAAGATCGTCCAGTTTCTGAGCTGAAGTTAGGGCTGAGATGTGAACACATGTGTCACTTCTTTGGCTTACCAGTAGGAGGCAGAAAGAGGTCGTCTCTTAACGTTATCCTCCCCACAAACAAAATTCAATGCAGACAGCCGATGGAATTTTCTTTTAGCAGATGCTTAAATACTGTTTACAGATTTGTCATTCTTCTCAAGTGAGGAAGATGTGCAACTCTCTTCAAAACAATTTTGTGTGCTTCAGAAGTGTTTAAAAATATCACATTTTTAAAATGAAAAAGCTACTTTAAACAGCTGCAATTGCTTAAAAATGACCAGTCTCCTGCCTCTTTCAGTACTGTCATTGCATGTTAAAGGTTGATTATTTGAGGGAAACTGGAAGCACGAAAGTGAAGATAGAGAGGAGAGAGCAGGAGCTTCCTCCATAGAATCATTGTTTCCCAGGCAACAGTTTTCTGAGTCTATTAAAACCATTGCACAACCCTTGGGTGTTAGAGCGAAAGGAGAGAAATGGGGCTAAGAAAACTTAGTTATCTTTTTCCCCTTTGGTTTTTCTAGACAGGGTTTCTCTGTGTAACTTCCCTGCCTGTCCTGTAACTCGCTCTGTAGCCCAGGCTGGCCTCAAACTCAGAGATCCACCAGCCTCTGCTTCCTGAGTGCTGGGATCAAAGGTGTGCGTCACTACTGCACAGCTGTCATCTTTTTTTCCTTTGGGTTTATGTTTATTCATTGATGTGTGTGTTTGTGTTTGTGTTTGTGTGTGTGTGTGTGTGTGTGTGTGTGTGTGTGTGTGTGTGTGTGTGTGTGCGTGTGTCCATATCATCAGGCTTTGGCTACAAGTTCCTTTACTGTGCCTCTGGAAACACTTAGAGGACTCACTAAAGAGAAAACAGAAATACATACCCAACACCTTAATCAGACTATTTATTTTTGCTGTACCCTACTGTTTGAATTATCCACTACAGAGGCTCAACAGGAAAACGCAGAGTGCAGCCCCATCTGAGACTGCTGCTGTGAGGGAAGGTCAAAAAGTGCTGAGAAATACAGGGATGTCTGTCAGAAGCTGCAAATGTTTTCCTCTTTTTATACAAAGCTGAGACACTTCTGCATGCAGACTTTTATTTCTTCACCTTAGGAAGGACAGGGTGTGATAATGAACATCCTGAGAAGAACGTTTTCAAAAATCAAGCCGACAGATATTTCTTATGAGGCTATACTTCATGAATAATGCCATATACTTTCCCGGATAGAAAACAAATGAAGGCCAAGAAGTGTTATTATAGGCAGGGACCACAGACTTGTTTGTTATCATCTAGTATTAGAACATTTCACTCCTGACTTTCTGTAGATATGTTGCAGCATGTACCCATGCTTCTGAACTTGAAAGCTAAGCCTTACCCAAATGTGGCAACCATTTTGCAAGCACACAGTCTATGTAGGTGCTGCCAAAGCAGTCTATCTTACCCAAGCCAAGAGCAAAGTAAACGAGCCCTAAATGTTTCATTACTTCAATTCCTTGAGCATTCTCTTTCCTGTATTATTTTTTCCCTAGTCTCCACATCTAGAATTTTGCCTTGCTTTCCTGGGTTGGCCCTCCTGCTTCTCAAGATACTATGAATTGATAATTGGGATTTGTGGTGGTCAGGGTTAATTGACAACTTGACGGACTCTTACATCACCTGGCAGATGACCCTCTGGACATGACTATGGGGGATTATTTGAATTACATGAATTAAGGTGAGAAGGGCCACTCACTGTGGACAGCCCAATCCCTGGGTGGGGAATTAATGGAGGAGGGGGAGTCAGCAGCAGCATACATTCAGTGCTCTTTTCTTCGTGGCTGCGGACACAATGTGAGGAGCTGCTTCAAGCTTCAAGCTTCTGAGACTTTGACTTTCTTATCATGATGTGTTGTGGATGATCTTTTTGTACACTGTGAAGATGTGTCTTTGCCAAAGCACCTTCTGTTTGTTTTAATAAAAAGCTGAATGGCCAATAGCTAGGCAGGAAGAGGTTAGGCAGGACTTCTGGGCAGAGAGAGAAGAAGAGGAGACGAATCTAGGTGTGGGAGAGACACCAGAGGATGTGCAGAGGAAACAGGAGGTACAAGATGAAAGAGATGTAAAAAGCTATGAGGCAAAACCTAGATTAATGGAAATGGGTTAATTTAAGGTATAACAGCTAGTGGGACAAGCCTAAGCTATAGGCTGAGCTTTTATAATTAATAAGTCTCCAAAAATAAGGTTTTTTTGTGAACTGGCGGCCCAATGAAGCCTGCTACAATGATGGACTACCTAGAACTGTAAGCTAAAATAAACCTATCTATCCTTAAGTTACTTTTTACCTCTCACTGTCCAGACTGATCCATTTGATAAACGGAGCTGATGTCAGCATACATCAAGACTCAAAACTATCTTGACACTTGTGCTGATGATTTAGACTATTAAGCCACTTTCACAGGGAATGCACAGCTTACTGGGTTCCTTTAACTGGGACTCCACTATCTGCAAGGAGGTAAATTGGCACCTTAGGCACGAGGGTGCATACCTGTAATCTCAGCATGCAAAAAAATGAAGCAGGAAGATTGCTGCAGGTTCAAGGCCAGTCTGGGTTACATAGTGAATTCAAAGCCAGCTTGGTTCTATAGAAAAATCTCGTGCCAAAAAAAAAAAATCAGTGCAAACAGTATTATCAAGAAAGTAAGAAGACACAGAATGGGAAAAATACCTGTAATTCACTAATCTAATAAGGGTCCAGTATTCTGAATATATAAAGAGTTTCTATAGCTCCATAACAAAAGACAAATATTCCAATTAAAATGGGCAAATGATTTCAATAGGTACTTTTCTAAAGATATGCTACAATGACCATTAAACACATGAGCAAAAGTGTTCAACATCATGAGTCACTAGGGACATGCAAATTCAGACTACAGTGAGATACCGCTTCATAGCCACAAGCATGGTTATAATGAGAAAAAAATAGAAGTTGAAGCTCTCATACACGGCGTCTCAGAATATAAAATTGTGTGGTTTCTTCAGCAGCTCTTGAGAAGTTAAACATAAAGTTGCCATATGACCCAGTGATCCCATTCCTGGAGATAGTGAAAGTACTCTATCAAATTGAAAGTATAGGTCCAGAGCTGGAGCTCAGTTGGTAAAGTGCATGTCACACAGGCGCGAGGACCTGAGTTCAATTCCCAGTGTCCACATACAAAAATCTGGGGTTGGAGGGGGAATGAGAGATGGTGCAGTAGTCAAGAACATGTATTGCTCTCACAGGAACTGGGGTTAGGTTCCCAGCAGTCATGTGATGGCTCACAGCCATACATAACTCCAGTTCCAGGGGGTCCAATACTCTCTTCTAACCTCCATGGGTACCAGGCAAAACACTCATACACATAAAATAAAATAAACAAATCTTTAAAATAAAAAGCTGGGCGTGGGCCTGGAGAAATGGCTCAGCGATTGAGAGCATTGGCTGCTCTTCCAGAGGTCCTGGGTTCAATTCCCACATTGTGGCTCACAACCATCTGTAGTGAGATCTGGTGCCCTCTTCTGGCCTGTAGGCACACATGAGCACTGTATACATAATAATAAATAAATCTTTTTTTAAAAAAAAGGGCTGGGCTTGCTGCCATGTGCTTAGAATCCCAGTGCTGAGGAAGCAGACAGGTAGGTCTCTTATCTTCACTGGCCAAGCAGCCTGACCTACTCAACGAGCTCCAGGTAAGTGAGAGACCATATGTGAAAAAATAATGTAGACAGTTCCTAAGGTTGATCTCTGACTTCTACACACAAGCACTTCCACAAGAGTGTACACACACATACACACACCCCACTTGTATAAAAAAGCAGAAGTTCAAAGGAAAAATGTATACATGAACATTTGTAACAGGGTGTTCATAAAGCTAAAAAGCAGAAAGGACACAATTGTCTATGGGCTGATTAACAAAGCATTATACATTTATACAATGAAATATTATTTGGCCATAAAAAGAAATAAACTTTGAAAAAAAATCTGCTAAATAAAAGGACAGAGACAGAAAGTCTACATGCAATAGGTGAGTTTTTACAGCCCGCCTTCACTTCCTGGTCACTGCTTCCTGAGTGTGGGTGCAATGTGAACAGCCTCCCCCGCTTGTTGTCATGTCTTCCTGCCGTGATGGACTATGTCCGTCTGAAACCGTAAGCCAAAATAAGCCCTTTCTCCCTTAAGTTCCCTTTGTCAAAGCATTTTTACTAAAACAGTATGCATAAAGTTTCTTTTGAAGATCATGAAAAGTGTTTTGTTTCCTAAGAGAAAATTGTAATGGTAATATAACCTTGCAGACATAATGAAAACACATTAAATTGGAAATATACATCAGAATAAACACTTGTACATGAATTTCCATACTAGTTACTTACAATAGCCAAAAAATGTAAATAGCCCACATATCTATTACTTTATAAACAGATGAATCAATCATGTAGTTCTCAACCTTCCTAATGCTGTGACTCTGTAGTACAGTTCCTTATGTTGTGGTGACCCCCAACTATAAAATTATTTTTGTTGCTACTTTGTAACTATAATTTTGCTGCTGTTATGAATTGTAAAGTAAATAGCTGTGTTTTCCAATGGTCTTAGGCAACTCCTGTGAAAAGGTCGCTACCCACATGTTGAGAACCACTGGGCTATATAGTGGAGTACTATTCACCAGTAAAAAATGAAGTCAGCTACATACTATAATATAGATAAACCTTGAAAACATTACAGGGGAAAGAAAGCAGTCACAAAGACCACATCTTTTATGTACCCACATATATTAAGTATCCAGAATAAGCTAATTGATAGGAATATAAAACACATTGGTGGTTACTAATGGCTAAACATTAGGAAGAAGGAACTGGGAACTGACTGCCAATGGATCATGGTTATTTCTTTTAAGGTGTTTGAAACTGCCCTAAAAGTGGATGTTGGTAATGGTTTTATAGCCCTGTCAATATATTAAAAATAATATTTACTCTTTAAATGGGTAAAATATATAGCATATTAATTGTATTTCAATTAAGCTGCTAAAACTGAAAAAGAAAACATTGGACTGTACTCTTCAAATAGGTGAGGCATGTGAAGTATACTATAATACTGTCAAGTAGTGTAGCTACGGCACACAGGACAGAGATTGGCCTGGAGGACTATTCCTGTGTTGCAGTAAAACTGCAAGTCCATGGTGCACTCATCTCAGTTCTCAGTTGTGTAGCAGCATTATAAGAATGGAAGTTTTGTTTTGTTTTTTTGAGAAAAAATGATTCTGCACAGAGCTGTGTAAAACAACCAATCTCTATATTTTAAACTAAAAGGGCCGTTAATCATTATTTTATAGTTCTATATTTTCATGGCAGATGTTGACATTTTACTATTGTTCCAGAATCAAATGTCAAGTTATTCCTGCTTGGAATTTTCCATTTCCATTTTCGAAGAAGTCCATCTGCAGCTGTATTTATAGCGAACTCTCTGCTTGCAAAGACTCAGCATTTTAAAGCAGGTTTGTAAATAGGTTTGAAGGAGTGCATGTGAGCACTGGAGACCTGCCTGGGTTAATTAAGTCTCTTTTCAGGCATTAGAACTTACACAAATAGGCCAGCTGGAGGTGAATGTTGTCTTTGAAAGTGATAATTATATGCCTTACCAATTGTTTGCCTTCCCCCTTCTCCCTCGGTCAGATTACCCACAATCCATAAACGAAGTATCAGGAGAGATTTTCTCCTCCTGAGAAAATGAGCATGTAGATGAGGTGAGATAATGACTGTGGATAATACAGATAGTTTGAAGGTCTGGATGGTGCATACAGATAGCTCCAAAGAGGAGACTGTGCTTTTGCTAAATATAGTAGATAGTGCCTGCTATGGCATTGTGAATGCTCCTGTGCTTCAGTTCACATTTACTTTCTTTTGTTAGTTCTAGGATGCTTTGGTTTCACGCAGCCCAATTTTCTTCCAGAGAGTAATGTGATGAATAGGTCTGTTCACCATCCAGCACATTGAAAAGCAAGGAGGGGGGAGACTCCTGATGTATCTCCAGCAGGTAGCATGTTGCCCTGGCACCAGCAGGAGGGAGGCAGCGAAAACAGGGCTATGCTGGGTGTTCACTGCACACAATGCCTTTCTTAGGCAGAACTGCCCTCAGTCAGGAGTGACTGCCCAGTGATGCACTGCCAGAAACACCAAGGCTTTCTGCTCTCTGTCCCATCTGAATTCAAAGATGCTGGTTCTCTCTGAGATACTGGAAGCTAGCTGTGCTTCCTGAAGCAGTGAAAGGCTGGGGAAACTGTACTGGGTCCAACAGGACAGACCCTAAAAGGGAGGGCTGTGCAGACTTCTCATCCTTGGGCAAGTAGGGGTCCATGGTGGACAGCAGGTTGTAGAATGGACGTCCTCACAATAAGATGAGGTTGGTGAACAGGCAGGATGGAAAAAAAGCTGCCCAGATCCCTCCAACACCAGTTTGCCTTGTCTCTTAGAGTGTGTGACACCATTTGTAAAAGGACAATGAAATGAACTGCTTTCCAGATCCCTCACACATAACACATGTTTGAGTGCTCGTTGGTATTTGAAATAAATTAAAGACATAATCTCAAATCGGCCCCCCTGGAAGAGCTTGAAAAGGTTAAGTCTGGATGGTAACAGAGCTCTTTGGGTAATGGTACTTGTGTCCAAGCCTGACAACATGAGTGTAACCCCTGTAGCTGTAGTAGAAGGAAGGAACTGACACCCAAAAGTTGACCTCTGACCCCCACACACCTGGGCTCTCTCCCACACTTATAGTAGTGATATTTTTTTAAGTTTATGTAATTTCTTTGTCTTCTTTTTGTCTTTTTTTGTTATTGATTTTTTAAGACAATGTCTCACCATGTAGCTTCTGTCCTGGCACTCACTATGTAGACCAGACTGGCCTTGAACTCACATTCATCAACCTCTGCCTCCTGAGTGCTGGGATTAAGGGGTGAGCCACCACACACAGCCTAGGTTTGTATAATTTCAACAACTGTGACTATCAAAGGTAAGTTGGTGATGGCAGAATATCAATTTGTCCATGTCACCCTTCTAAAGACTTTAGACTACAGTTTCACAGACTGTAGGTCAAATGAGTTCATGGCCGGCTTTCCTATGGCCTGTGAGCTAAGGATGCCTTTTATGTTTTCATATTTTATTTTATTTTTGTTTATTGCGTGTCATGTGTGAGTGGAGCTCAGAGGACAACATTATGGGATCTGTTTCTCTCCCTCGATCATGTGGGATCTAGAGTTCGAATCCAGGTCATCAACCTTGAAACCAAGAGCCTTTTCCCAGTGAGCCACCTCATTGGCTTCGTTTCACATTTTTAGACAGTTGAACAAAAGTTAAAGAAGCCGGGCGGCGGTGGTGCACGCCTTTAATCCCAGCACTCGGGAGGCAGAGGCAGGTGGATCTCTGTGAGTTCGAGGCCAGCCTGGGCTACCAAGTGAGTTCCAGGAAAAAGGCGCAAAGCTACACGGAGAAACCCTGTCTCAAACCCCCCCCCCCCAAAAAAAAAGTTAAAGAATATCACTGATAAGTGAAAATTATGTAAATTCATGTCAGTACTTACACATACCATATGACATTAATTTATATATTGCCTCTGATTGTTTTCACAGAGCTTTGTAGTTGCAGCAAATGCCTGTCCATGGTACTCACAGCTTTGTACCATTGAGTGAGTGGTACATTGTAAATCTCAGTGGCACATCTGTAACTTGACAGTCTTTTGAGGGCAGCATGCATTCACTAGAGTGTGACATTCTACTACTAAAACATATTCATTGTTTCAACACAGAAAAAGAAAACAAAAGAGACCTTTTCATGTTACACTTTTGAGGGACAATGAAGGATAGATTATCTTGTCACAAATCAGATGGCAAACCCATTTGCTATGCAAAAATAGAACTCTGCTAAAAGACTATAATACTCATCACTACCATCTGACTAATCACTGATAACAATATTCTCAACTCACATGAAAGCAATGGTCAGAAAAACATGTGCTTTGAACACAGAATGTCTCATCTTCACACACACACACACACACTCTGTCTGTCTGTCTCTCTCTCTCTCTCTCTCTCTCTCTCTCTCTCTCTCTCTCTCTCTCTCTCTCTCTCTCTCATAACCAAGAAATGGAGACTGCAAGAAAAGTAAGTTTCCAAGTGGCTCATCTGTTCGCTACAGAAAGAAAGCTATTTAGCAACAGCAAGTTTATTAAATTGTATTTGATTGCAGTAGCTGAAGAAATGTGTCCAGAGAAAATGAATGTGGTTAAGACTATTAGCCTGTTGGCAAGAACAGTCGCCTGAAGAATTGAGACTATTAGGAACAAATGCATAGTGGATTGAAAACCAAGGCAAACAATATGGAGTGGTTTTCCTTGGCTCTTGATGAATTGACAGATGTTACTGATACTGTTGAGTTATTGTTTGGAAAGTCAATGCCAACTTTTAAGTGACTGGAAATTAGCTTGTATGAGTAGTGTGTGTGGAAAGTCACAGAGGAAAATATTTTAAAAGAAGCTTTGCCGACCCTAATATAAATAACTTGAAGTGGAATCAATGAAGATATGCTACAGCTGATAGCAGTTAAATAACTGTGGAGAGCCATGTAGTGATGGCTCATGCCTTTAATCCCAGAACTTGGGAAGCAGAGGCAGGCGGATCTCTGTGAGTTCAAGGCCAGCCTGGTCTACAGAGCGAGTTTCAGGACAGCCAGGGCTACACAGAGAAACCCTGTCTTGAAAAACCAAAAAAAATAATAGTAATAATTGTGGAGAAAAGAATGAATAAGTTGGCCACATTCCAATAACTTGTGAAAATCTGAGCTGTTTAGAGCTCATGGTTATCACTGCCTTATTCAGCAGGTGTCTTGAGGAAAATCTCTGAATCTCTCATGTTACTGATCCACTGGTGTCAGCAGTGATCTTCATTCACTCTCATGGGCTTAATCATCACCATTCATAAATCTGTTGTCAGAAATCAAAGCTGGACATCCTGACTTGCCTTACCACGGCACACTTCAGTGGCTTAGCAGTGGTTACATTTTATTGCAATACTTTGAGTTTAGATTAAAAATCTATTTAGCTGTGTAGTCCCAAAGCTTCTACCCATACTTCAATTGGAAGTGATTAATCTGCAGTGTAATGGCATGATACAAGGTAAATATCACAAGAAGAGTATAATTCTATAGTAGCTTTCCAAGTGAAGGATAGGCTCCATTAAAATCATATTCTCATACCTGTCACAAAGGACTGTGCAGTTCCATCTATATGAAATGTCCACAACAGGTAAATCAATGAGAGAGGAAATAGACTGTTGATTACTTAGGGATGGGGATGGGAACTTGGGGAAAAGAGATTGGCAATAAGTATGGGTTATTTCTCAGGGTATTAAAAATGTTCTAAAATTGGTCATGGTTGCACAATTCCATGAGTGTACCCAAAACTATTGACCTGTACAAAAAAATCATATGAGCATGGAATGATATCAATATTTGTTAATGTTTATCCGTGTAAATGGGCATGTTTGAATATTAATTAAATATGATTTACCCTTAGGTCAGCAATGATATAATTATCTGTGACCAAATTTTATGATATGGACCACTTATTTTGAGCCGCAATTAAGTGAAATGTTGCTCCCATATTACTTTGTAAAGTTAACCTGCCTATATTAAAAACATGTATTAAAAAAAAGAATGAATACAGGGCAATGGTGGCACACACTTTCAATCCCTGCACTCGAGAGGGAGAGGCAGATGGATCTCTGTGAATTCAAGGCCAGCCTGGTCTACAATTTGAGTTCCAGGACAGCTAGAGCTGTTACACAGAGAAACCCAGCCTGGAAAAAAAAAGAAAGGAAAAAAACTGCACTCAATTATTTATTATATTCTGACTTTTGAACAAAAATTTGTGGAGCTGTGTTTTCTCTGTTATATACATACCCACATACTTATATAATACAAGATATTCTTAATGTTGTGTCTTGGCCCACATTTACAGTATGAGCCTTTACCGAGAAATTGTGGATATATCCTCTAAATTCTTCTTCTCATAGTCCTTTGTATTTAGAGCCATCTCCTTTAGTCTTTTCTATTGTGTAGTTAAAATTTTTATTAACATGCATTAATTGTATATATTAGTGGGATTCACTATATCGTAACATATGTGTAGCATGCACTGATCAAGTCAGAGGAATTAGAGTATCTTTCTCCTCTCACCCTTCCTTTATGTCGGGAGACTTCAATCTCCTCTCTTTTATATCCTCATAAAATACGTAATAGTTTTGGTGACCTATAGTCAACATAACTCATTCTTTCTAATTGTATTTTGCTACTTGTTACCCAAACTTCACACTGCCTCACCCCCTTCCCAGCTGCTCCTAATCACTATTCAACATTCAAATAGACCCCTTTTAGTGTCCCTTTAAACAGCTGTGTTGGGCTCTTTAGAAGACTAGGGAAATGGGCTCAGACAATGTTTTACTTTTTCTACAGACAGGACACAGAAAGGAGGCAGAGTATCTACTATAGACAACAGGGTACCATCTGTTGGTTTCTAAAAAGTCATAAAAGCTTGAGATGATCCTTGAAATTATGCTACTAGGGAGATCTACTAGGAAGACATTGAAGGGACCTAATCTGAGTAGCAAAGAAAAAAAGTAGATGATTGTACTTTATTAAAAGAAAATGTTTTTATATCAAAAATAATATCATGGAGAAAGCAAAAAGAAAACCCACAGAATAGGGGCTGGAGAGATGGCGCAGAGGTTAAAGAGCACAGGCTGCTCTTCCAGAAGTCCTGAGTTCAATTCCCAGCCACCATATGGTGGCTCACAACTGTCTATAATAGGAGATGATGCCCTCTTCTGGCATGCAGATATACCTGCAGAGCACTCATACACAAAATATAAATAAATTTTAAAAAAAAGAAGGAAACCCGCAGAAGCCAGGCATGGTGGCACATGCTTTTAATTCCAGCACTCAGAAGGCAGAAGCAGAGAGATCTCTGAGTTGGAGGCCAGCCTGGTCCACAGAGTGAGTTTCAGGACAGTCAGGGCTACACAGGGACCCTGTCTCAAAACAACAACAACAACAAACTTACAGAAGAAAGTAACTGCAAATTATATAACTAGGTTAATATATAGAATATATAAAGAACACCTGTAACTCAAAAACTAAAAGGAAATAGTTTGATTACAAATGGACAAAGGTTTTGCAACACCATTTCTCCAAAGAGATACAAATGGCCAATGAGTGTATGGAAGGATGCTCAGCATTATTAGTCACAGATACATATCAGACATCCTATAAAATACCACTTCATGTCCATTAGGATACATATGATAAAAAGGGCAGAGATTCACAAATGTTCACAAGACTGGGGAAATTGTAATTCCCCTGTTTTGCAGGGAGGAATGCAAAAATGATTTTATCGCAGTGGAGAACAATCTGACATTTTCTTATAAAACTAAATATAAATTAGCATATGACTCAGCAATTCCATGTCTAGGTATCTGTCCTGGTTAGTTTTTTTGTCAACTTGACACAAGCTGGAGTTATCTGGGAAGAGGAACATAAATTGAGAAAATGCCTCCATCAGATTATCTGTAGGCAAGTCTTTGGGGGGCATTTTATTAATTGAATATTGATGTGGGAAAGCCCAGCCCAATGTGACTAATGCCATCCCTAGGCATATGGGCAGTTGTATAAGAAAGTAAGCTGAGCAAACCACGGGGAGGGGGTAGCTAGTAAGCTGCACTCCTCTGTGGTCTGTTTCAGCTCCTCCCTCAAGGTTTCTGCCTTAGGTCCTGATTTGGCTTCTTCTGATAATGGACAATAACTTGCTAGCCAAATAAACCCTTTCCTCCCCAAGTTGCTTTTAGTCATGGTGTTTTGTCACCGCAATAGAAATATAAGATAGTGTCATAATGTCTATCCTAAATAATTGAAAACATCGTCTCAGCCTTCACTGAAGTGTTATTCATAATAGCAAAGAGAAGGAAACAACCCAAGTGCCCACCAATAGGCAAATGGGTAGCAAAATGTATACTGTCCATACAATGGAATTCTATTTAGCCACAAAAGGAATGAGGTTTGTTATATGCTACAGCATGGATTATCCTTGGAAACATAATGCTTAGTGAAATAATCCAGGCACAAATTTGTAGAGGCACAAAGTAGACTAGAAGGTGCTAGAGTTGGTGAGAGGGAGAAATGAGTAGTTGCTTGATGGATGTGGTTTCTGCTGGGGATCTGAAGTTGTTCAAATAGTGATTGTGGTGGTTTGAAAGAAAATGGCCCCCAAAGGGAGTGGTACTGTTAGGAGGTGTGGCCTTGTTGGAGTAGGTGTGGTCTTGTTGTGTTACTGTGGAGGCGGGCTCTGAGGTCTCATATATGCTCAAGTCATGCCCAGTGAGACAGACCACTTCCTGTTGCCTATGAGTCAAGATGTAAGAACTCTCAGCTCCTTCTCCAGCACCATGTCTGCCTGCATGCAGCCATGCTCCCTGACATGATGATAATGGACTAAACCTCTGAACTGTAAGCGAGCCACCACAATTAAATATTTTCCTTTTCCTTTATAAGAGTTGCTGTGGTCGGGGCTGGAGAGATGGCTCAGCGGTTAAGAGCACTGGCTGTTCTTGCAGAGGTCCTGAGTTCAATTCCCAGCAACCACATGGTGGCTCACAACCATCTGTAATGAGATCTGGTGCCCTCTTCTGGCCTGCAAGCATGCATGTAGGCAGAACACTGTATACATAATAAATAAATAAATCTTTAAAAAAAAAAAAAAGAGTTGCCTAAGACCATGATGATGGTTGCAATTGCAAATAAAAGTAATGCCATTGAACTGTGCACTGATCCAGAAAATGCTATATGTATCCCATCACAATAGAAACATTTTAAACAGGATACGGGCTAAGGAGGCAGTGGAGTGGTTAAAGAGCTTGCTTTGCAAACATGATCACTTGAGTTAGAATCCTCAACATCTAGGTGAAAGAGCTGGGTGCAGTATTGTCCACCCATAATCCCAGTGCTACTGTGGTAGAGAAGGGCAGATCTCCAAAGCTTGCTGACCAGCGCTGGGTTCAGTAAGAGATGCTGTCTTAAACAAATAAACCAATAAATAGAGAGTGATAGAGGATACTCAAGATTGACTTCTGACTTCCATGCACATACATACAATGTGCCCTGCCTGCCACGTGCAAACACAAACAACACCACACACACAGGAGCTGGAGGAAGCTGGTCACATTACCCTCTATTAGGAACTGGAGCAATGAATGCGGATGCTTAGCTCACTGCTCTTTTTTTATTCAGTCCAGGACACCAGTCCATGGAATGAGGCCTACCACAGTAAAGGTGGGTCTTCCCACCTCAATTAACATAATTTAGGTAATTACTCATATCCATGGCCAAAGGCTAACCTAATCTAGATATTCCCTCACAGATATGTGGAGGCTTGTCTCCCATGTGATTCTAAAGCCTGTCAAATTGACACTATTAATCATTACATGGACTTTCCTTTTTGTTTGTTTGAGATGGGTCCTTTGTAACTTAGGCTGACCTTAAGCTCACTATATCTCAGGATGAGTGTGAGTTTTAGATCTCCCCACCATTATCTTCCAAATGCTGGGATTACAAACATGTTCTACTAGGCTTAGTTACATGCAGTTCTGGGGTGGGGGTTGAACCCCAGGTTTTGTGTATGCTACACAAGCACTATCAACTGAGCTACACATCCAGGCCAGTATCTGCTTTTTTGGGACTGGATTATGTCACTTAGCCTAATGGCTTCCAGTTTCCTACCTGCTGTAGCCTGGAGAATATCCTGTTCCATGCATGTTTCCCATTTGCTTTGCCTTCATCTGTGGACGGGTGTTTTCACTGCTTCCACCTCTCGGCTGTTATAAATAATGCTGCTATTAAATAGCCATGAAACTATTCTGTGAGCTTCTGCTTTCAATTCTTTTGGATTTACACTCAGAGTGGGATTACTGGATCACATGGTAATTCAGTGTTTAATTTTTTCAGACTCTCCATTGAAGCTGCAGCATTTTGAATTTCCATTAACCTTGTCAGTGTTCCAATTTCTCCATATTCTTGTCAATAAGTATTTTTAATTTGGGGTTTTATTCTTGTGTGCATATGATCATGTGTGTGTGTATGTGTGTGTGTGTGTGTGTGTGTGTGCATATATGCTCGTGCACATGTGTGTGCATGTGTGGAAGCCAGAGAACAACCTTGGATGTCATCCTCAGGAGGGGAATCTCTGATTGGCCCAAAGCTTACCAACTAGGCTAAGTTGGCTGGCCAGTAAGCTCCAGAGAGCCTCCTGTCTCTGCAGGGGATTATATATGCGTGTCACCGGACTTGGCATTTTTATATGGGTTCTGGGGAGGAACTCACGTCTTTGTTGGACTGACTGAGCCATCTCATATACATATATATATATATATATATATATATATATATATATATATATATATATATATATATATATGGAATAAGGCAGCCATCTCAGTGGGCGTGAGGTAATAATTCACTGTGGGTTTGATTTGCATTCTCCTTTCTCTTAATTACAGGATTACCATTTCCACATGTAGCAAACTCTGTTACCTGTTTTTATGTCACACAGACACACTCACACTGATCAGGAACATCAGCCTCTAGCTTTACTCACAGAAACATGCATACATGGTGTTGTTATGCGCATGTGGTCACTTGCTGAAGTAAGCAAAGCTGAAATGGTTAACTGAGAAGTCTTTGCCAGAGTCGTCAGACCAGAGACCCTGAAAATGTTGCTAGAGTTTTCCTGCCTGGCCCACAGTCAGGGCAAATCTCTCTCACCCGCCAGTCCCAAGCCGCTCAAACCCGATCAAGTAAACATAGAGACTTATATTGGTTACAAACTGTATGGCCGTGGCAGGCTTCTTGCTAACTGTTCTTACAGCTTAAATTAATCCATTTCTATTAATCTATACCTTGCCACGTGGCTTGTGGCTTACCGGTACTTTACATCTTCCTTGTCCTGATGGCGGCTGGCAATGTCTCCTCTCTCAGCCTTCCACTTCCCAGCTCTATTCTCCTCCTTGTCCCGCCTATACTTCCTGCCTGGCCACGGGCCAATCAGTGATTTATTTATTGACCAATCAGCAACACATTTGACATACAGACCATCCCACAGTATGAAAATAAGTAGCAGTGCCCAGAGAGTAGTTGAAGACCTGTTCTGTAGGGCTTTCTCCTGTGCGCGGAATCTTCTTTCCCCTCGATCATCGGGCTGGCCAAGTTTTATAAAACTGAAAGTCTGTGCCTTCCTCCTTTGGCTTCCTTTAGAACTGGAGAAAGGAATGTGTGGGGAAGAGGTCATGAATGGCCTTTACAGGAGCTGGGGTGGGTGGCTCAGTGGATAAAGTGCTTGCTCTGCAAGAATCAGGACTTGAGTTTGAATGCCAGGCAACCACATAAAACGCTGGCATGGTGGCTAGCTAATCTTGGTTGTCAATTTGACTGCATCTGGAATCAACTAAAACTCAAGCAGTGAGGCACGCTTTGGAGGGATATTCTCGATTGTACCATTTGAGGCAGAAGACCACCCTAAATCTGGGTAATACCTTCTGGGGGCATCCTACAAAAAAGTCATGGACAAAGGAAGCTTTTGCTTTTTGCCCTCTTGCCCTTCCTCTTGCTGGCCAGTTCATCTGTCCTGCTGCTGAGGCATTCCTTTGTTGGTATTATAACTGACTTCTTCAGGATTCCAGTGTAGATTGAAGAAGACTGGCAGCTCTCTAGGTCTTCCCTGGGACTCTGGCACCACATTGGGGACTGCTGAGACATCTAGACTCCTGATCTGAACAACTACCAGATCCTTGGCCTTTCAGTCAGGAGATAGCCATTGTTGAACTATTCAGACCATAGCCTGGAAGTGTATTAATGAATAGGCTTCTAATAATTCTCCTTTTAATATATATTAATTGAATACACATTTTTATATAATGCAATTTATATTCTTATATAAAAATAGTATAATTTAATATATATTCATTCTATCAGTTCTGTTCCTCTAGAGAACCCTGACTAACACTAATACAGATGGGTATGGTGGATGTGCTGTTATCCTAGCACTGGGGAGGAAGAGACCAGAGAATCCTAAATCAGCAACCTCCAGGTTCAGTAAAAGGCCCTGCCACAAAAATAAGGAGGACAGAAATAGAGGAATGCTTCAATCTCTTGTCTCCACATATCTGTGCATTTCTGCACACATAAATGCACATCCAAGAACACATATACCCGAGAGAAAATATGTCTGTGTGTTTTGCCTCCCTTAGGGGAGTAGAGGGTGACTAGAGGGAGGCTCTGTGGTAGCAGCCTTGTTGGGACACAGTGAATAGCCTTCTGCCCTGGAGAAGCAGCAGAGACAAATGAATAGGCAGTTTTACTGTTGTGCTCGGGTTTCACAGGTCAAAGCTGCTCTGGGCCTCTGGTGCGGTGGAATTCCTTTCTCATTTCATCAGCAGGGCAGTGTTAGTGCCTCTATTGATGCAGGGGGCTCAGGGTGCCCAATGTCTCTTGTCTGTTTTGCTTTCCAGGGTGAAGTATGTCGTGGTTCATAAAAGAAAAAGATCAAAGAACCCAGACTTGCTTGTTGAGAAGGAGGTTGGTCTAAAGGGCAAAAGAGTAGAGTGCCCTGCTGGGGACCTCTGGTGTTGGTCCATGGTGTGGCAGATGAGAAGTGAAAACCCAGCTGCCCTTCTTCACATTAACTCTTTCTTCACAGGATTCTGCCCCTCTGAGGCCCATTGTATCTCTTGATAGTTGGCTACCCTGTTTTGAGAACATTGTTCTGGTGGCCATTTTATAGAACTCCTGACACCTTTCTTCCCATTATCTTCTCTTATATGCAAAGAAAATTGATAGAAAGGGAATGGAGAAAGCCTGAAACTTGCCTTAATCAATAGGATGAAGACTTCCCCTCTGTGTTTTTGTCGCTCTACTTTGTTTTTTAGTATGTAGCCCTGGCTGTCCTCGAATTCCTTATGTTCAAGGCATGGCCTTGAACAACTAACTGATCTTTCTGCCTCTGCTTCCCAGATGCTTCGATTACAGGCATGAGCTGCCATGCCTGTCCATAGACGAAGACATTTGGAGACAATCATCGGGCACAGCTATCCCGGTTGGTGTGCACCACATAGGAGATATGCTGTAGAGTTTTCCCTGTCAGTAACAATACCCTATTCGCAGGAGTCACCCATCCGTGGCTGTGAGTTCTGGTCTCCTTGTCTCCCCTTTTGAGGGGTAGAAAAAGCACAGCTGTATTAGTGTTTTTACAGAGTTGGGGACTGGAAATCCTGTCAGATTTTCCATTTTTCTTACAGCATGATCTATTGCCAAAAGAAACATTCTTGCAGCAACTGCAAGGGAGGTGGACCAGGAATGATACATACCTTGCTTCCCATGATGGAAGGTAGCCCCCGAGGAAAACTAAACAGAGGTAGTGGTAAAGGAATGTTGCTGCCCTGTGAAGTTCAGAACTTCTTTTTGAAGACTCAGATGCCCTGCACCTGTGGACTTTGAGAACATTTCCCTCTCTGGATTAGAAAAAAATATTAGAGGAGCTGATGCTGTGGTTCTGTAATCCTTGCTACTCCAGAGTCTGAGACAGGAGGACTGAAAGTTCACGGACAAACTGGATTGCCGAATAAGACCCTGTCACAAAAGAAAAAATGTCAAAAGAAGGCTGGACATAAAAAAGTATGCAGTTCTGTTGTTTGCAGGACCACGGATGCAGCTGGAACTAATTATATGAAGTATGTGAAGTCAGTCTCACAAGGACAAATGGTACATGTTGTCTCTCCTTTGTGGATCCTAGACCTTGTACATGCACAAAATCATATCTTTACCAATGACATGAAAGTAGAAGCCAGACTGTCTGAGGAACAAAGGGGACCAAGGAGAGTAGGAATAGAGATAAGGGGATGGTGGTGGGGTACGAGAAGGTATGCTCAGAGCACATTCTCTGCCTGTACTACAATGGCCGTCCGAAACTCAATATAATCAAAACTAAACAGGGATGAGGATGTAGTCACTGGTAAAATACTTGTCTAGCATGTGCAAAGCCCTGGCTGGATTCAAGCCCAGTAGTGGAATAAAACAAAGTACCAAACAAAACCCACCCAAATTAATACATTTTTATAATGAACAACTTAAGGATAATTTTAAATACAGAAGTTTGTGGAGATGACACAGAACATTCTTGTGTATTCTTTATTGAGTTTTCATTGATTTTCCCCCTTAGGTCTTCTTTCTGTTCAAGGATCCCATCTAGGATCCCCCCTGTGTTATCTGCTAGTTGCCACAACAAATGCCGTAGAGTGGATGGCTTGAACAACACAATTCTATTTTTCTACATTTCTGGTATGTAGAAATCCAAGATCAAGGGTTTTTTTTTCCTGTGTGCATTTTCACCCAGCCCCCCCCTTTGTGTGTGTGTGTGTGTGTGTGTGTGTGTGTGTGTGTGTGTGTGTGTATTTGTGTGTGGTGTGTGTTTTTCAAGACGGGGTTTCTCTGTATAGCTCTGGCTGTCTTGGAACTTGCTCTATAGATCAGGCTGGCCTCAGACTCAGAGATCTGCCTGCTTTGGCCTCCCGAGTGCTGTGATGGGGTCTCCTTATAGTAAGGACAATAGTCCTGTTAGAGTCATACACAATAATCTCATTTAAACTTAATAACTTCTTTTAATTATCTTTACACTAAGATTACATTGGGGGATAGGGTTTCAAACTATAGATTTGCAGGGGAATATAATTCTGAGTCTTTCTCCCATGCAAAACTTATTCATCCCATTACAATAAATGTTCAAAAGAAACTCATTTTAGCAATAATTTTAAGTCCAAATTTTCATCTAAATATTATAGAAATCAGACACTTGAGTTAATCCTGAAGCCATATTTCTTCTCTAGCTATGCACCTGTGAAACCAGGGAGGTTGTATACTAAAAACTTAGAGTTATCCTATTATAGGATAGGCCTTCTGATTCAAAAGTGAGAAATTAGAAAGAAGAAAGAAATTGCAAGCAAATCTAAACAAAGAAAATTCTGTTTGGCTAAGTTTGTGTGCGTGCGTGCGTGCGTGCGTGCGTGCGTGCGTGCGTGTGTGTGTGTGTGTGTGTGTGTGTGTGTGTGTGTGTCTGTGTTTGCACATGCATGAGCCATGGCTTGAGCATGGATGTCAGAGAAGGACAACCTGCAGAAAGGAATCGGTTCTCTCCTTCTGCCATGTAGTTCTGGGCATCAAACTCAAATTGTCAGGCTTGGCAGCAAGAGCCTTTACCTTAGCTCACTGATCCTACTATTATTACTATTTGATGAAACTCCATTTCATTTCCATCATGGTTGAACTAATTTACAGTCCCACCAATAATGTGTTCTCACTTTCCTCTACATCCTCACTTGCATTAGTTATCGTTTGTGGTTTTGATGACAGCCATTCCAAGGTGGTACCTCACTGTAGCATTTTCATTTACATTTCCCTAGTGATTAGTGATAATTGAGCATTTCTTCAGATATCTAGTTAAAATATCTAGGTATATTGCCTTTTTTATTAGTAGAGCATATTAGTTGTACAGAATTATGAGCTACATCATGACAATTTCATATATGCACATATCATGTATTGATCATGTGAACCCCTCACTACTGTGTTGACTTCCCCTTCATTCCTCGATGGGTCCCTTTTTACCTAACAATTCTTTTTCTATGCCCAAAGTGTTATTTTATTTACTTTTAAAAATTCCACGCAGGAGAGAAAATGTGCACTGTTTGTCTCTCCAAGTATTGTGTTGTTCTTTCTCAACTGTGGATTCTAGCTTCTGATTTTTATTTGCATTCATTATGTGTGAGAGAGTGTGCATGTAGGCCATGAAACCAGAAAGGAGACTGTGAGAGTAGGGGAGGTTTTAAGGAAGGATGGTATGGAGAGTAATCCAACACATGAAACATTCAGATAGAAAGGAGAGTGCTGGAGGCAGAAGGAATCAAGTGGGGTGGGGCAGGGGGATGAGGGGAGGAGCTGGGAAGGAGGTGCAACCAAAACAAAGTACATATGAAAATACCACAAAGAATTTTATTACTTTGTATGCTGTCTTGATAAAATACCCTGACAAAAACAATGTAAGAGAGAGAGGGTTTATTTTCTCTTATAGTTCAAAGTTATAGTCTACCATGGCAGAAAAGTTATAGTACTAGGAGCTAGAGGCAACTGGTCACATTGCATCTACAGTTAAGAAGCTGCTTAGTTCCCATTCTCCTTTTCATGCGGTCTAGGATCCTATCCCAGGGAATGGTGCCACCCACAGTTGGGCGGGGTTCCCACCTCAACTAACTTAATCTTGATACTATCCCACAGGCATGCCCAGCTGTTTCCTGATGATTCTGGATCTCCTCAGGTTGACAACTGAGATTAATCCATCACATTAACTTAAAAAATAAATAAAAAATTAGATTGGAAAATGTTAATAATTATTGAAACTGAATTAAACAACTGTCTTTCTACAATTAGGTTATTTTGTTTAATGTAACCTTCTCCAGTTTTATCCATTTTCCTGTAGTAACATCATTTAGTCAGCCTCAAGGCTGACTAAAACTCCATTGTGTGTGTGAAGTGTCTGTTTGGTTCACTTGTTCATTTATTGACTGGATCACTGGTTCTTCTGGTGACACATCTTTTAGGGTGTGTGTGTGTGTGTGTGTGTGTGTGTGTGTGTGTGTGTGTGTGTGTACACAGGTGCGTGCATACACTGTGCTTATTCTGGACATTAATACTCTGCCAGCAGAGTAGCTGATAAAGACTTTCTTCCAGTTCTGTAGGCTGTCTTTGCTTTGTTAACTGCTTCCTTTGCTGTGCAGAAGCCTTTGAATTTAATGCAATCCCATTTACCAATTCTTGCTATTTTTTCCCTAGGCTGTTGGAGTCCTTTGTTGAAAGTTTTTGCCCAGGCCTATACAGAGAAGGGCCTTTCTTATGTTTTCCTCTAGCAGTTTCAAAGTTTCAAGTTTTACATTTTAAGGTCTTTGATCCATTTTGAATTGATTTATTATTACATTTATTTATTTTCTGTGGGGAGGCACACATGTGGAGGACAACTTTTGGGAACTGGTTCTTTCCTTTTATCATGTGGGTCCTAGGGATCAAACTCAGGTCTTTGGGCTTGGTGGCATCGCCTCTACCTACTGAGCCATCTCACTGGCCCTTGAATTTATTTTTGTACCAGAGATAGTTTTATTCTATGTGTGAATATCCAGTTTTCTAAGCACCATTTGTTAAATAGGCTTTTATCAATATAAATTTTGGCACCTTTTCAAAAATCACGTGGCTGTAGATGCATGAGTTTGCTTTTGGGTCCACTGTTCTATGTGTGTGTGTGTGTGTGTGTGTGTGTGTGTGTGTGTGTGTGTGTGTGTGTGTGTGCGCGCACACACACACACGTCCGAATACTGTTGTTTTGCTCCTATGTTTCTACAGTGTAGTTTCAATGTAGAGACTTTGATACCTCCAGTATTGCTTCTTATGATGGCTAATCTTGGTTGTAACTTGACCTACCCAGGCAGAGGGAACCTCAACTGAAGACTTGCCCTCATCGAGTTGGTGTGTGGGCATGTTTATGGAGCATTGTCTTAATTGCTGATTAATGTGGGAGGACCCAGCTGAGTGTGTTCAGTACTACCCTTGGGCACGTGGTCCTGGTTAGTGTAAGAAAACAAATGTATCAAGCCATGGGAAGCAAGCCAGTAAGCAGCACTCCAGCATGGTCTCTGCTCGAGTTCCTGACTCCAGGTTCCTGCTTGAGTTCCTGTCCTAACTTTCATTGATGATGGACTAAAACCTGTAAGACAAATAAACTCTCCCCTCTCCAAATTAACCAGTGTTTTATCACAGCAACAGAAAGCTCACTAGGACACATTTGTTTAGGAACACTTTGGCTCTTTATGGTATGAATCTTAACAGTTTTTACCTATTCACTCGGCACGGTTTCTAAATCATCCACATTATTGCATATATGTTCTGTTCCCTATTTATTTCTGAGTTGTAATTTACTGAAGATGCCATAGGTTTTTTTTATACAGTTTTCTGTTGCTTGACACTTAGCCATTTCCATCTTTATTAGAAATAAAGCTTTTATGAACATTAATATACAAGACTTGTGGGCATGTGTACTGGCTAGTTTTTATGTCAACTTGACACAAGCTAGAGTAATCTGAGAGGAGGGAACCTCAATTGAGAAAATGCTTCAAAAAGATCAGGCTGTAGGCAAAACTGTAAGGCATTTTCTTAATTAGTGATTGATGGCCTGGTCCTTTGTATGTGCTTCCATCCCTGGACTGGTGGTCCTGGGTTCTACAAGAAAGCAGGCTGAGCAAGCCATGGGAAGTAAGCCAGTAAGCAGCACCTCTCCATGGCTTCTGCACCAGCTTCTGCCTCCAGGATCCTGCCCTGTTTCCCTCATCACTTTTCATGATGAACTGTGATATGGAAGTGTTAAGTGAAATAAACCCTTTCCTCCCTTCTCAAGTTACTCCAGTCATGGTGTTTCATCACAGCAATGCTAACCCTAAATAAGACAGCATGTGTAAAACCTAAGAAGTAGAGAGGAAGGGAGGATATCTGTTTATAGAATTGTACTACAAGTCTAGAGCCTCTAGCAAGCTGATGTTGAGCTTTAGAGTGCTAAGATGGTGTGTGTTAAAAATTCTGTTCACAAAGCTGTGTCTGGAGCTAGCCCTGAGCTACGATCTGGTACTGTCCCAAGCATGGGGGAAAAGAGATCTTCAGAGGCCTTAAGCTGTGTTTAGTCTGTCACCCTTCTTTTCATTTTTATGGGCACTGTGACCCATGAATTTCAAGGCAAATGAACAAACCACCAGTTACCTTTTCTACATCTCATATACATTTTTTAAATCCCAAGGTCCTGGAAGCTTAAGATACATCACATTCTGGTTTCCAAGTTCCATATATTAGTGATCCAATCGTGGCCACATCCTTATAGAAGAAAGAAACAGTTTAAATTAAGCACCATTGGAGAGTTTGGTTCTCTCAGAACCACTTCTCAGTCTTATCTAGCCATGCTGGAGTCGACTCAGTAATCCCTGCAGACCATTTGCATGGCTAGCTTATGGGGCTGGCTGGGCTCCAGCTAATTGGCCGTGGCTAGAGCTTGCTTCAGACCATGTTTACTTCATCCCCATGTCTCTGGATAGCATTCCTCTGACTTTGCTCCTGGCTTTATTCCAAGCAGGTATCTCCTGTTCTTAATGAGTTCCAGAGAAGGAGCTTCATTCCACAGTCTCCTTTGACAGCTTATATTATAGTGCTTTATGATATTGTCAAGAAGTGCCTTTCTCTTTCCACTACACCTCATTTCCTCCTTTTCTGAATTAGTGAAACTAGAGAGGAGGCGGCCACTGCCTTCTCCCATGGTAGCCCTTATGTCCTATGGAAGTAGTTTAGTTTGTTAGCTCTCAAACTTCTTTTTAGAAAGATTAGAGAATATATTGTGGTATGCTTCCTTCCTGGGACACCACTAAGGGTGAATGAATCAACCCCCTTGACAGCTGAAATGGCTCTGGGGTACTTGTCCCAGCTGGACTGTTACCATGCAGACATTTTATCTTTCCCTGGTTTGTATTCAATTAACACTTTTTTCACAAGACAGAGGGAAGCACCTAATATTTTTCCTTGATGACTGGGCAAAACACATTATTCAGATACTAACCAGGCTGGTCCTGCCTAATGTCCAGTTCTCTGGACAATGTGTGATCCTTAATTCTGAAACGCTGCTGCCTATTTATAATAGGACCATCTCAGGTCTGTGGCTTACATTGATAATGGATTTTTCATTCCTTTTTTTTGGCAAAAGCATCTTTTAGCTTGTTAGATGAGAAGGAATTAGATACACCTCCAGGACTAGCCTATGCAAAAACTGATTAGCCATGTGTTGGTGTGTTGGCTTTTTATGTATGTGGGAGATATTGTATATTTAGTTAGGAGTACAGCTAGGTATTTTCAGTTTGGAAGAACAGCTAAGAATAATGATTAAGGGCATCGTTACCGGTATTGGACAAACCTGAGTTTGTACACTAGTATTGTTTATTTTTCCGTGATTTCAGAGAAATAAATTAACTTGTCTCCATACTTCACTTTTCCTCATTTCTAAAACAAGTATGGCTATAACATTACCTATCTGATTGAATAAACAAACTGTGGTAGATCCATACAGTGGAATACTACTCATCAATAAAAGAAGTAGACTAGAACAGCAACTTTTATGTTATATATGTTTTGCCCTAATTTAAAAATATGGAATAAATCAACATCATTGAATCAAACATTTTAAATGAGAGAACTGAAAGTTATGTGAATTATCTCTCAAAGAAGCTGTTGTAAGAACCGGGATGTTGGTATATATAACTGCTTGGATGAATCCCAAACTAATTAGATTGAGTGAAAGAAGCCAGGCAAGAACGAGTATGTGCCATATGATTCCATTTATACAAAACTCTAGAAAATGCATGCTAATCTATGGTGATGGAAAGCAGGTCAGCAGTTGTTTGAGGGGGGCGGGAGGGAAGGGAGGCTGGGAATGGTCAGGAAGGAGAGATTGCAAAGAAAGGCAAGGAAACTCTTAGAGATGATAGGCATGTTAATTATCTTGATTGTGGTAATAGTTTCATTGGTGCATACATATGTCAAAGCTCATCAAATTTACACTTTAAATATGTGCAGTTTATTATATGTCAATTATATCTAAAAATGCTCATTTAAAAAATAGTAAGTTTTCATATGGCAGATAAGAGGTTGAAATGAGACACTGAATGAAAATGAGCTGGTACATGGTAAGTGCTCAATAAATTGTGACTTAAAAGAAGCAGTCATCAGTGAGGAGGTAGGGTAGAGCAGTGACTCAGTGGGTGGCGTGCTCGCATAAACAGGCACAAAGCCCTGTATTCAGTCCTCAGCACTGGATGAACTGGGTATGATGGTGCACACCTGTAATTCTAGAACGGGGGAGGAAGAGGCAGGAATATCAGTCATTCTTTGCTATATACCAAGTTTGAATCCATCCTGGGATAAATGAGAACTATCTCAAAAAATCAGTGAGGGCAAAGGCATGAAGGAAATAGGGTTATGTGAAAATCACTCAAGCACTCACCCCAGTTTGCTTGCGCACTCGCCTATTGAACAAGGCCCAGATGGAGGCTTTCTCCTAATCTCAATGGCACACCAGAATAATGTTCTTCTGCGTCTGTCAGGCAAAACTGCACCTTTTCACAGTTCTTGTGGCAGCTAGCTTTCCTGGGCCAGTACCCTAATCATCGGACATGTCAGGGTTAGATGGCCTAATGCCAAGCAATCTTTGCCTTCTCCACAGACAAGGCTTACAGGAGTCAGAGAGAGGAAGTGGCCTGCCAGTCGCTTTGTGCTGCTATGACAGATTACCTGAGATGTGTGCATAGTATATAAAGAACAGACACATGTTTCTCACAGGTGTGGAGATTGGGAAGTCCAAAAGTAAGGTTCTAGAGCGCTAGTGTCTCATGAAGGGTAGTGCTGGGACATCAAGATGGTGCTTTGAGTGCTGAATCCTCCAGAGGAAGAGAGAATACTGTTCCCTGTGTGCCAGAAGAGCCGAAGTGCCAAGAGATATAACCTGCTCTGGAGAACCATAGCAAGACATTAAACCCACCATGAGGGAAGAGACCTAATCATCTCTCTCTCTTTTTTTTTTTTTTTCGTTTTTCGAGGCAGGGTTTCTCTGTGTAGCTTTGTGCCTTTCCTGGAACTTACTTGGTAGCCCAGGCTGGCCTCGAACTCGCAGAGATTCGCCTGGCTCTGCCTCCCGAGTGCTGGGATTAAAGACGTGCGCCACCACCGCCTGGCTAATCATCTTTTAATACTTTTACAATGGCAATTAAATATCAAAGTTAGCTGTTGGACAAACAGGTACCCACACCATACCAGAGCCCCACAACAGGAATTCAAGCCTATACTGGCTCATCAAAAGCCTGAACCCACTACTCTCATGCTAATTTTCCATAGTTTACAGATTGACAAACTTATTGGATTAGAATAATACCCATTCATTGCCTTATGGTTTCCATTACTCAAAAGAGCAGGCCCAGGTTAGTTGTATTTCCCACTCAGCTTCTTACAAGCCTGGCACCATGATGTTATCTAGACTTCATTTTCATTAGATATTTGATTAAGGGAAGATCTGCTTCTAAGCTTCCCACTGTTAATAGAATTCTTTTCTTTGTGCTTCATTTTTTTTTTTTGTTTTTTTCGAGACAGGGTTTCTCTGTGTAGCTTTGCGCCTTTTTCCTGGAACTCACTTGGTAGCCCAGGCTGGCCTCGAACTCACAGAGATCCGCCTGGCTCTGCCTCCCAAGTGCTGGAATTAAAGGCGTGCGCCACCACCGCCCGGCGTGCTTCATTTCTTAATGACTACTCTCTCCATACTCAAGTCCCAAATACCATTGCTTCTTTTTTTGTTTATTTGATTTTTTCGAGAATGAGTTTCTCCCTGTAGTCCTGGCTGTCCTGGAGCTCACTCTGTAGATCAGGCTGGCCTCAGACTCAGAGATCTGCCTGCCTCTGCCTCCTGAGTGCTGGGATTAAAGGCATGCACCACAAATACCCAGCAGCATTTGCTTCTTTAAGGCCAGTAGCAAATATGCTCTTCACCTCAGAACAGCCCATGCCCTTTTTAAGAGACTGACATAATTCAGAAATACCCACTCCCAAACTCCTTTAACTCCATGTCAACTCCTTTGGGGACCTTAATTACATCACCATGTCTTTACAAACTAACCATTGGACAACATTGCATTGTCAGCACAGGCCCAGAGACATAGGGAAACTTAGAGAATTGTATGAGGAGTGAGACAAAGAAGTGGTAATCTTGAGGTGACCTTAGAAGCTAGCCTTTGATGCTTTTCTGTGACATGATGGGCATATTAGGGGCATGTATGCCCATCTCTTTGACTTATATGTTTCCCTTCCACAATAAAGACTTCAGGAGTATAAACAAGTCCTTATGCATGTGTGCCTACTAAACAGAGAGCCACATGGGCACCATATTTCATGGCAAGTTGATACCTTGACCAATTAGGAGGCTCACAATATCATCCAACTTTCTTTCTAGAAGGACATCTATATGTACATTTGTGTGACTAAGAAGAATATTTACAGTATTTTCTCAGCTCCATCTGCCTCATAGACAAGAGAAGCACTAAAAGATGATAATAGACATTGAGAAAAAGAAAATAGCTGGGGGTGGTGGCACTTGCCTTAGCACTTACGCAGAGGCCAGCCTGGGCTACATCGTAAGACTCTCAAAAAAAGAAATAAAGACCGTAGAAAAGAAAGAAAGGAGGGAAAGTGGGGAAGAAAGGAAAAGAAAGCCCAGGGATACAGCTGGGAGAGCAGGAAGAATGCAAACTACTGACAATGCTCATTTCTCCAGTTGTGATGTGCAGCTGGACTGGGGGTCAGATCAGGCCTATGTCTGCCTCCCTTCTGAGTACACAGAAGCTCCATCTACACAGCCTTCCTACAGAAGCTCCTCACTCCAGGTAGCCAGACAGGAGCTCTAGACCACTTTGTCCTTTCAAAACATTTTAACAAAGCTTTGTGGAATGACTCACAATGACCCCCAAATTGAAGCAACTCAGTGTCCACTAATTGACGAATGACTAAATCAAATAGCCACACAGTGGAACATATTTAATCATAGGAAGGCATGAAGTATTGATACTTCAACATACATGAACCTTAAATGCATGATGTGATGTGAAAGCAGCTAACCTCAAAAGATCAGATGGCAAATATGCTAATCCCTAGAGGTGGGAAATAAAGGCTGGTGGTTATCTAGAATGGGAGAAGTCATGGGGGATGGAAGGTGACCAGTCATGAGTACTGGTGATACATATTGTAAAATTAGAAAGTAATGATGGTCTCACAGCTCGGTGAATATACTAAAACCACTGAATTATATAATTTAAAAGGGTGAATTTTATGATATGTGGATTATATTTCAATAGGCCTGTTATTTTAAAATATCAATCAACCAAGACATAATTATTAACTCCTCTGTGTTTGATATAAGGCAAGTGTCCCTAAAGTCATTATCTAATCTGTAGCAATGTGAATAGAGGGAGACAATTCCCATCCAGAGGAAATACCTTGCATTTTTGTTGATATTTTATGAGTATGGATGAAAGAAGGAGGGATAAAAGATGTGTTTGGATAAAATTTCCTCCAGAATATAGAGTTTCTTGTAGCCTAAAACTTTACTATTCAAACTGTAGCATGAGCACCTCCTGGGAACTTGTTGGAAATGCAGAATCACGAGTTCCACCACGAAGCACGGAATCACAATCTACATTTTAACAAGATTCGCAGGTGTTTGGCATGCACATTACAGCGTGAGAAGCACTAGCCTGAAGGTTAGCAAGATGACTTCATGACACTTTAATTTGCCCTTTAATCAGTCTGTAGGTAAGGTGGTGGCAGCATATTTAATATTGTATTATGCTGAATATTCTCTATATAGAGTCATTGTAGACATAATCCAAGTCTTTAAAAGTGAAAGTGAGCCCATTTTAATACAATTCCTGCTCTTGTTTTAATCAATTACTTTCCATTGCCTTTTGTAAAATCCTGTAGCACATTCTTTTCAGTGATAATATTGTAGTGAAAGTTTGTTGTTTTTGTGAACAAAGTTTTTTTTTTTCATTTATAGAAGATGCACCCTGCTTGGAATTTTAAAAGTGTGAGAACAAAGCTAATCTTGAATTTTTAAGTTGAACTCAGTTGTAAAGAAACCTATTTAATGTATCACTTGTTTAGTGTGCCAAATAGGGAAGTTACACTACTCACTTAAAAGCTGTATGCTTTCAGCTGGGCAGTGGTGCCTTTAATCCTAGCCCTCAGGAGGCAGAGGTAGGCAGATCCCTGTGGGTTCAAGGCCAACCTGGTCTGCAAAGCAAGTTCCAGGACAGCCAAAGCTGTTACACAGAGAAACCTTGTCTTGAAAAACAACAACAAAAAAGGTGTATGCTTTTAAAGCATTGTTGTGACCTTGTTAAATTGCATAAAATTGCTTTTATGGGATTGCTCATTCATTTATGTAAACATTAAGATAAAAATACTGACCAGTTTCATAAAATAAAATGGCTAGGTACATTAATTTGAGCAATATTTGATAAGTCTGTTACATTTATTTGGAGAGCATGTTACAAACCCTGAGGACATTTGGAGCTATCACTAATATATGCATTTTGCAAAATCCAGATAATTCTCTCCTTGCCTTTTCAAAGCAATATCACATCTTTTAGATACCCATTTGGATGATAAAATGGCTTCTTGAGTTTTCTCTATTGCCAGGGATTTTATTTTGCAGTGCAATTGCAGACTCTCTCAAGTGTGAGCATCTGGCCATTAATAATTGCCAAGTGAGCCAGAACCTGTGCTCATTTCCTTCCCAAGTCATTGTGGCAGAAAGAGGATGTGGGTGATTTGTAGTGTACTCTAGGTACCCTTCATTAACAAGGTTTGTGTGTTTCTACATAACTTTCATGGTCACTTCTTGACTGATCTCTGACTGTGGGAGCCCCCAGAGCCTAAATTTGAAAAGCTTGTCTCTTAAGAGGCTGTGCCTCCACATCTGCACATAGCCATGGGACATTGGTTTCTCAGAAAAAAAACTCATCCCATCAGATGGCAGCTAAATTGAAGAGTTCCAGGTTCAACTGTTAGCCCTTATATTGGCCCAAGACTTCAAGCACCCAAAGGAATACTGCTTCAGTTATCTCCTGTAAAGGGAATGTTCTTGTCAGGTTTCAAGGCCCAGGCACAAAGTACCAATTCTTTTCTATAATCTTCCGGCTAACCAACATTTGGGGTCTTAGTTTTGACTGTTCTTTTTTTTTCTTCCTGAAACACTGCAGATTGAACATAGGGAGTCATAGACTGATACATGCTACACAAGTGCTCTACCACTGAACTACATGGTCCTCTATTTTGAGACAGGGCCTCACTGAATTGCCCAGGCTGATCTTGAATTTACTCTGTAATCCAGACATACCTTGAAATTATGATGCCTTTGCTTCCTAAGTAGCTGGCAGGACAGATCTGTGCCACCATGCCTGGCTTTTTATTTTTTCTTATCTGTATGTTCTGTATGATTCTTTTTCAAATCTGTTTTGTCCTTCCAAACTTCCATTTTTTTTAATTTATAAAAATATTTTCAAGTATGTTTTCTTCTCTTCCTTTCCATATGTCGTCAAAATCTACTACAGTAGTTATTTACCTTTTGCTATATTCAGGTTATGATTTATGGAATATAAGGAGAGTGAGGTGATTATAAGTAGGCTGCAGAGGACTAACTGAGAAGGCCCCCCCATAGGCTTGTAGGTTTGAATATTTGGTCCTTAGTTGGTGGAACTGTTTGGGAAGAACTGGGTGGTATGACCTTGTTAGAACTGAGGTGTGTCACTGGGCATGAGCTTTGAGGTTTGGGGAGACTCACACCATATCCCCCAAATGGATTTCTGCCTCCTACTTTGGATGAGTTCTCAGCTGTTTCTGCTGCCATGCCTTGCTCCACCCTCAAGGACTCTGACCCTCTGAAACTGTAAGCCCAATTAAATCTTGTCTTTCATAAGTTACCTTGGCCATGGTATTTTGTCATAACAATAGAAAAGTAAGCCGGGCGGTGGTGGCGCACGCCTTTAATCCCAGCACTCGGGAGGCAGAGCCAGGCGGATCTCTGTGAGTTCGAGGCCAGCCTGGACTACCAAGTGAGTCCCAGGAAAGGCGCAAAGCTACACAGAGAAACCCTGTCTCAAAAAACCAAAAAAAAAAAAAAATAGAAAAGTAGCTAACACAAGGACCTTTAAGACAAGTTTCAAGAGGTTGCCGATAGAGGCAGGTAGACGCTATGGCAGTTGATCAGTAGATTGGTGTAATCAAAGTTGTGTTCTTTAGAACATTCGCTCTGGGTACTATGAGTTAGAGAAATGTAACTTCCTGTTGTCATAGATCACAAAGAATCCTCAACTCCTTAAACTTGTGCATTTCATTGATTCATATCTGTTTCCTCATGTTTAATGTCTTGGGATGAGCCTTGATGCTTTCATGATGTGGTTGTTACTATGTATCTATGGGTGAACTGAGGAAGATATTTTCTTGGATCTCTTGGGAAGATCAAGAACAAAGATTTGTGCAATAAGTAAAATGGTCTCAGAGTCCCTGAAACTTTGTATTTGGTATTTTCATGAAAGATCACAGTGTATTTTGCCATTCAGTCCCTGCTATTCCCATTTTCTATGAATACTAAAACGTTTCCTGTCTTTCTTTTTGTTTTGTTTTATTTTTATTGATTAAATTTGCCATTTGAATTTTTCATATACATAAATACATATGTATATATATAAAATGCAATCAAATTATTCTCACACCCCTCTCTCTTCCCTCCTTCTCCCCCTCCCTCATTCCCATCTCCTCTCAACAAGTCCACTTCCCACATTCATGTATTTTTGTTTTACGAGTCTCTGGGTTTAACCAGAGTCATTTGTGTGGCCATGGGTTTAGAACTAGCCATTGGAGCCTGGTGGGCTTGATGTTGAGTACATAACTGAAGACAATGGCTGTCTCTGCTTCACCCCCACCCCAGCCCAATCCATAGTACCCAGTAGTTCAGCTGGAGGGGGCAAGGTCCCATGAGACAGGGTCTCTTTAGGTACCACCACCCCTGGCCCTCTCTATCACCTCTCTGTGGAATCTGTCCTAATAATCTCACTTTGAATTTCCATATGATTTAATTCCATGGATGCTGCTTGTTATTTTTATAAATTTCTTTGTATATATGCCTTATTCCATTTTCTAGTCTGTAATTTTTTTATTCACTCATATCTGTCACAATGAATTGCCTTTAGTAACTAAATATTGGGGGCAGAGGGTGCTTCTGTTTCTGCCATGCCCACTTCTCTTTTTTGCAGTGCAGTAAATAAACTTGGTTTCTTTCCGAAAATAAGATTGAGGTAATACTAAATCCACGGCAGGTACCAGAAGTGTTCTTCTCTTCCGTTTCTGAAGTGGCGCTGGCTGTACCTTTTCCACCTTCAAGACTGAAACAGCCTGAAACAGCCTGCTGTCATCTACTTCCTCCTGAAGTGAAGTGTTGCCACCCCCTCCTCTCCCCTCCGCAAGACCTCCCTTTGAAGCATCTAGTGCAATGCTGGAGAGGAAAAATACCCTTAGTTTCCTTGCTCAATAGAACTCTCTTAATCTTTCCATGTTCCAGTATAGGATTAGTACTCACAGAATTTTGTATTTAGTTTTTACTACATTTTACATTAAAATGTAAAGTTAATGTATGTATCCTCATGCCATTATGGACCTTTCTTATTAGTTATATGATAACCCATAGAGTATTGAGTTACATAGATAACATTTTTTAAAATAGTTGTACATTTTTTTTTTTTTTGGTTTTTGAAGATAGGGTTTCTCTGTGTAGCCCTGGCTGTCCTGGATCTTGCTCTGTAGACCAGACTGGCCTCAAACTCACAGAGATCCGCCTGCCTCTGCCTCCCGAGTGCTAGAATTAAAAGGTGTGTGTCATCACTGCCTGGCAATAGTTGTACATTTAAGTGTTATAGTGTTTGCTATTTTTAAAAATGTATTTTATTGGGCCGGGTGGTGGTGGCGCACGCCTTTAATCCCAGCACTTGGGAGGCAGAGCCAGGCGGATCTCTGTGAGTTCGAGGCCAGCCTGGGCTACCAAGTGAGTTCCAGGAAAGGCGCAAAGCTACACAGAGAAACCCTGTCTCGAAAAACCAAAAAAAAAAAAAATGTATTTTATTATATCTTATATGTATGGGTGTTTTTGTCTGCATGTATGTAAGTGTACCACGTGTGTTCAGGATCCACAAGTCCAGGAGAAGGCATTGAATTTCCTGAAACTGGTTGTGAGCTGCCATGTGGGTGCTGGGAACCAAAGCTCAGTCCTCTGGACGAGCAGCAAGTGCTCTTAAGTGCTGAGCCATCTTGCCAGCCCTATAGTATTTGCTATTACACGGAATAGTTTTTCATACACTGCAGAGATAAAAATAAACATTAATGCATATAACTTTTGAAAAACTTATTCTTTAGGATAAATTATCAAGAACATTTGGTTAATAGCTAGAGACTATATTTACTGCATATACTGTTGGTTAGTTTTCTTTTATGTGATTTATGTGATTATACATGTTCCTATGTATATGTAAATGCACATGTGGAGGACAGGGATTAATGTTAAGTGCCTTCCTTAACCTCTGTCACTCAGTTTTTGAGAGTGTCTCTTACTGAAAATAGAGGGCACCAATTTAGCTCGGCTGACTGGCCAGTGAGCTCCAGGGATCTGCCTTTCCTCTTCCCCCAGCACTGGGACCACAGAAACATGCTGCTATACCTAGTTTTTTGACATGGATGCTGTGGATCCAAAGTTGTACTTGAATGCCTGTACAGCAAACAGTTTACTGATGGAAACATATCTCCAGCCTCCTTTTAATTCTATCTTTCCTCCCAATTTTATGGTACTAAATAGAATAGAATCTAGGGCCTTGCACACATTAAGCAAACACTCTTCCATTGACCTTCAGCCCTAACCCTATACTATTGTTTCATGCAGTGAACATCTCTCAAAGTTGTCATTTGACATTTGAAATAGTTTCCATCACCAATTCCATGTCCACTATAATTAATGTTCACCAATCTAGACAACCTACCCCTTTGTCAGACTTAAGCTATTCAGCATGTGTTCATAACAAAAACTGAATCGGTGATACCTCAGTTAGTTGGAGCCTGGGACTTCTTTTCCATGGTGATAGAAAGCAGCATGATCTTTTTTCCTAGGATGTACAAGAGGAAATAGATAGCCTTGTTGCTTTGGCAACCATTTTACAATAATGAGGGATGGCAGCCTGAAGATGAATCCAGTATGAATGGCAGACAGAGCTGAACATATTACATAGAAACAGAGCTGCAGCCTTGCTTTGATGGTGCTCTGAACCTTCCTTATCCACTAACCTTTATTTACATTGTTTGAAAATCCCCTTTGTTTAAGCCAGGCAGTGGTGGCACACACCTTTAATCCTAGCACTCAGGAGGCAGAGTTAGGTGGATCTCTGTGAGTTCGAGGCCAGCCTGGTCTACAGAGGGAGTTCCAGGACAGCCAGGGCTACACAGGACACCCTGTCTTGAAAAAGAAAAAAAATCCCTTTTGCTTAATTCAGTTTGAATTAGGCATTCTGTTACAGACAGAAGCATGCTATATTAGACTTTTCATCACTGTGAAAAATACCCAAGAAAACAACTTGAAAGAACTTTTGCTTCACAGTTCCAGGAATTTCAGGCTATAGTCACTTAGCATCATTGTTTCTGGGACCCTGGAGATGCAGATTATCACTGGGGGGAGGTGGTCATGGAGGGATTTGCAGAACAAAATTGCCTGCATGTGTGGAAGAGAGCCAGAAAGAATATTTCAAAGGAGGAGAAAGGAGAAGCTACTAACTTTACCAATTATTAGATTAAATCATAAAATACCAATAGTCAAAAGGTTGGCATTGATATAAGAAAGGGAAGTCAAGAGCAAAAAAATGGCAGTTCAGAAGCAACTTGGTAAAGTTTTACATAGACAATTTGAAGCCAAGTTGGTTAGGCTCTGTACAGAAAAAGCGCACCTCAAGGGAGAAGTAGTTTATTTTGGCTCATAGTTAACGGGATATAGTCTATTAAAGGAGGAAGGTGTGGGTGCAGGAGCATGAGGCTGGTAGTTATATTGTATATGCAGCCACGAAGCAGAGAGTGAACAGGAACCTCAGATCTGCCCCTACATTCAAACCACAACAAACGCCATAGCATGCTTTGGAATTAGAATAGATTAGAAATTCGCCAGATTTGATGTTATGATTGAGGAATGGTTTGTTACAGTGGGAACTATAGTTTTATATATGTTAATGTATGGATGGCTGCTTTGGCTTAAGGATTTGTTCAAACAGTGGTTTTGATTTTTGTGGGAGTAAGTCACTATCAGTTAACTTCATTGAAATTTAAGGATTCAGACTTTTAAAAATATATTTATTTTGCCAGGTGGTGGTGCACATCTTTAATCTTGGCACTCAGGAGGCAGAGGCAGGTGGATCTCTCAGTTCCAGGACAGCCAAGACTCCACAGAGAAACCCTGTCTCAAAAAACCAAAACATATTTTATTTTATTTTATGTGTCTGAGTATTTTCTCTGAATGTATGTCTGTGCACCATGTGCATGCCTGGTACCCACAGAGGCCATCATAACTCCCTGGAACTGAATTTACAGGTAGTTGTAAGTTGACATGTGGGTGCTGGAAATCAGACACAAGTCCTCTGCAAGAGTAACACATGCCCTTAAAATAGAGCCATCTCTTCAGCTCCAGGTTTAAGTTTTAAAACACATACTAAGTATTTTATCAGATTTTCTGTGGGAGTTATTGGCATGGAAGAACATAATATTCTGGAGTGTAAAATTAAGGATGTAAGGGCTGAGTACGTGCCTTAATTGGTAGAGTGCTTGCCTAGCATGCATGAAACCCTGGGTTCTATCTTCATCACCACATAAATTGGATGTTATATTGCACACATGTAATCCCATCACTCTGGTGATAGAGACAGAAAAATCAGAAATTATCCTAGGCTTCATAGCAAGTTCAAAGGCAGTCTGGGATAGACGAAACCCTATCTCAAATAAATAAATAAAATTTCAGATTCAGTCATTTGTTCACTCAGCAAATATATAATGAATGCCCCTGCTCTGTTGCTAGATACTGGGCATACAAAAGAGAAGAAGACAGATGCAAATCTTCACACTCCTGAAGCTCATAGTCTCCTCACGGTGTACTGAGTCCTGAAGTACTTGTGCCTAGGCTTCAGTGAATTCTCCTGAGAAATGCCTGAAGGTTGCTTGTCCATAATTCCCTGTATTTCCTGCTTGTTTTATTCCAATCTGCTTCTGAAGTTATGCCAAGGGTGGCTGGGATACCACTACTTGTAATGGTATCTGGTAGCTAATATTCATGATGTAGTGTGAACACACAACTGTCATGGAAATTTGCTGTCTACACCTGGAGCTGTCCCTACACTTCCGGCTGTCCCCATGTTCTTTATTATGAGTGGAATGGGCCTCTTTTTAAAAATCCATCTAGTTTTTTAAGAATTCCATTTGTTTTTGTTAATTGTGGGGTGGGAGGGAGTGTGTGCCACAGCACATGTGTGGGAATCAGAAGACAACTTGTGGGAGTTGGGTCTTTCCTTCCACCATGTGGGCTCCAGAGATTCAACTCAGATACTCAGGCTTGCCAGTAGTACCTTTACCCACTGAACCAACTCGCCGACCCTGAATGGGCCGTTTCTGTAGCCTTAGAAGACCAGTTCTGTGATGATATGCTCACTGAGCCAGGCAAGTTTTGAAAGTTGTATTTGGCTTATGGAGTTCGCCAGACAATTTTGTGAAAGTTGTATTTGGCTTATGGAATTTGCCAGACAATTTTGTGAAAGTTGTATTTGGCTTATGGAATTTGCCAGACAATTTTGTGAAAGTTATATTTGGCTTCTGGACATTTTAAGTTATTTTTTAAGATTTATTAATTTTTTTATGTGTATGAAGGTTTGGCCTGCATGTATGTGTGTGCACCACATGCATACCTAGTGCCCACAGAGGTCAAAAGAAGGCATCAGATCCCCTGTGACTGGAATTGCAGATGGTTGTGAGCTGCCATGTGAGTGCTGGGAATTGAACCTGGGTCCTTTGTAAGAGCAGTCAGTTCTCTTAACTGTTGAGCCATCTCTCCAGCCCCTAGCTTATGGAAATTTTTAATGTCATCTTCTTGGTGTGTTTTCCCTAATGGACTTTGATATATGATTTGGTTCTTTTGTCTGATACTCTTTGCTGTTATTGTTGTTTTGAGAAAAGTTCTTTATATGTAGCCCTAGATGGTCTAGAGCTTACCATTAGACCAGACTAACCGTGAACTTGCAGTGATTCTCCCGTCTCTGCCTACTGAGTACTGGGATTACAAGCATACACAGAGTAACCTGCAGACTTTCCTTAATCTTTTACAGTGGTGGAGACTAAATGCAAGTTCTTGTGCATGTGAGCCCAGTGCTCTACCATTGATCTACATCTCCAGCCCTTACGCTGATATTTTTGACTGGGTACATTTGTCTGCTTAGGAACTTGATGGAGAGTAGGGAAGGGAGCTGAAAACAAAGGCAAAAATATCACTATTTAGAAGGCTGGTTTGGGTGGCACACTTCTAAACCCCAGCACTAGGGAAATAGAGACAGATCTTTGTGAGTTCAAGTCCACCCTGGCCTATATAGCCAGCTGCAGGCCAGCCAGGGCTACAGATTAAAACCTTGTCTCAAAACAAAACACAATCCAGAAGCAAAATACAACTATTAAAAGACTTCGCGGATGAGACTTGAAGGCCACTGGTATGTAGTGATGGTTATTAGGAAGTCTGGTCAAGGATGTCAGAAGACGGTAAATGAAGATTTTTTTTTTTTAACAAACCTAGAGGTCAGTGATGAAGTTGGACTCAGCCAAAAAATTAATTAGGGCATAGTCAGTGATCTGAAAGAATTCCTTTCGGCGTGGCTCTAAGCTGAGCAGTTTGGATTTCTCACAAACAACAGTTGTGGCAGAGCAGCTGTTACTTTCCATCTGAGAATCTCTACAGAACTAACCCTGCGCCCCAGCCCTGGCTAGTTCTCCTCAGCAAAGCTGGACTTCCTGGAAGAGCAAGCAGTCGTCAACGGCACTGGGATGGAGAAGGGTATTGAGCCTTGACGGGGAGATGCTTTCAAGCAGCTTGCGAAAGGGCATTCTGCAGGGAGGGGGGTGTTTGAAGAGGCTGTAGGAAGAGTCAAAGAAGGAGGGAAGAGGGGAGGCTATCAGCAGCCTGTCACTGCCTGTGACAACAGGATAAGCAAACAGATTCATGCAGAAAAGAAAAAGCCACCTCAGTATTCTGGTAGAGGAAGCTAGGCTTAATCACATAAAAGAATGGCTGGCAGTAGATCAGCTGCCTCATTTAATTGCCACAGCAGGTGTGTGAGGTAACTCATTTTACAGATAAGTAAAGTAAGGCACAGAACTAAAGGACTAAGTTACCCAGTTCGTGAGCCAAAACACAAGTCTAGAAGGTTTGAGGTTGTATTCACACTCTCAACCACTATACTGCGCCATCTTTTCAAGCAGCATTTGGGAGAGCTTCCCTCCCCCTTGTTTTCACTTATTTATTCAGTTTTATTTTTTAGTTTTTCGAGACAGAGTTTCTCTGTGTTGCAGCTGTCCTGGAACTCACTCTGAAGACCAGGCTGGCCTCCAGCTCACAAAGATCGGCCTGCCTCTGCCTCTGGAGTGCTAGGATTAAAGGCGTGCACCACCACCGCACAGCATTCAAGCAGCATTTGGCCATGAGTACAGAGACCACATTCTTTTTTGTTGTAGTTACCATTATTCTGTTATTCTGTGTTTCATATACAAAAATGTATTTTCTGATGTACTTGGAATTCTTCCTTGACCAGATGCTAATTTTGCTCTTTTTTTTTTTAAGACTGTTCAGTAGAGAACAATTGTTATCTCTATGTTCCCGAGCTAATTTTCCAATTCAACCCTGATTGCTAGGCAAGTGCATACTTTTGGTGCTCTCTGTGTTTTCCTTGTCAGCACCTATTAACCTTGCAGAAGCCCAGGGAGTGCAGGGGGAGATAACGTAGGATGATTTAATGAGCGTCTGCCTGTGAAGAAAGGGCTTCTTTGGTTTAAATCCATCAACCATTCCATGGTATCTTCTAGAATAGATGAGGTAAGATGCAAATAGTGAATAAGAGCGTTCTAAAACCTGGAGCACAAAGGCAAATAAGTAAACAGTACAAAATGAAACTAAAAGGTTTGCCTAATGCTTGCTTTTCAAGGCTCAACTCATTGTAGGTTCTCACCTATTTCCACAGAATACTATTCTCATCAACAACCCACCACTGCTTAAGACAAGGAGTTCTGCATCGTTAGACAGCCAGACTTCAAGAATAGAATCGTTTGTTGTCTTGCTCATCTAACACCTGCCTTCTTTGTTTTATTTACCTGACTTTGTGACCAAGTGGCTGATAATCTGGACTAACTACTGGTTTCCAAGGAGTCTCTAGCCATGCTTTACCCCATCATTTATCTGTAGCCATAATTTGAGAATAATATTAGAAAATAACACAACACTACAATCGTGTAAAACACACATATGGTGAGGAAGAGGCTTTTGGTAACATCTTCCAGTAGTTTTTAGTTTCTTTTTTTTTCCATTTTCCATTTTCTTTTCTTTTTCTTTGAGATAAGGCCTCTCGAGTCCTAGGCTAGCCTCAGTTCACTGTGTAGCCAGGGATGACCATGGGCTTCTTGCCCTTCCACTTCTACAGTCTGAACACTGGGATTACAATTAGGTGTTATTATATCCAGTTTATGTGGTACTAGGGATCAAACCCAGGCCTTAATGCATGCTAAGCTGGCACTCTGCCAACTGAATTATATTCCAGAGCCCTGTCCTTTTCTAATAGTTCCTATGCCTTTCCTTGGAGTCACATCCCTAGTTGTAGATGGGCCAAAGCACCTATTGAACCTCTACTTAGTATTATGCTAATAGATTGTCTTTAGGCCAAAGCATTGCGGTGTTGGGGATCTAGCTGCTTTATTTTATTTTATTGTGATATTTGTTCCTTGGCTTCAAACTTTGTGCTAATTTAAAAAAATACCATATTTACACCAGGCAGCGGTGGCGCACGCCTTTAATCCCAGCACTCGGGAGGCAGAGCTAAGCAGATCTCTGTGAGTTCGAGGCCAGCCTGGTCTACAGAGTGAGTTCCAGAACAGGCACCAAAAAACTACACAGAGAAACCCTGTCTCAAACCCCCCCCCCCCAACAAAAATTACACATATTTATTCGTGTGTGTGTGTGTGTGTGTATGTGTGTGTGTGTGTGTGTACAGGAACATGTAGAGGTCAAAGGACAGCTTTCAGGAATCAATTCTTTCCTTCTACCAAATGGGATCTGGAGATTGAAATTAAGTTCTCAGGGAGGATGTGTCCTTACCTGCTAGGCCACTTGAGCTGCAATTTTGATGTATAAACTGTCATTACTTGATTTTGTCCTTTGGTTTTCATTTTTTTCTTTTTTTCTTTTGATTTGTTTTCCCTTCTTCAGGTTATGAAGCCATGACCATATTTATTTCATGGAATGAACCAGGTGCATCCTATGTTTTTCTCTGATTTCTTCTTTGAAGGTTTGAAATTGCTTATCCTTAGTTTTAGGGACCTTGTGAGACAAGTTCCTCAAATTTATTCCTCAGATATTAATTTATTCAGATTTTCTACTTGCAGCATGAATTTTCTATTTTGTAAAATAAAGCATCCACTGCAGTGTATTTTAAAAATTTATTAGCATACAATTGTGAATAGCATTTCCTTCCTATTAAAATTTTTTGTTTATACTGGCTGCGACATCTTCTTTCTCATTTCTAATTTTATGTGTGTTTTTCTTACATAGGTTTTCTGGAGTTTAATCTATTTTATTAGCCCTTTCAAACAACCAGCTCTTGAATTTATTTATTAATTCTACTGTTTTTACATCCTCCAGTTTATTTACTTTTGCTTTTATCTTTATTATTTCCTTTCTCCTACTTTCCTGTGCAATTTTTTTTGCTCTTTTCGAAGAACTGCTAAGCTCAATGTGGACCTTGGTTTGCCGGCCGGGCCTTAAATTTTAATAAGGAGAGTAAAGATCATACCATTTTGAAAAGCCCCCCTTTTTTTCTGAGCTACTTAGATATTGGAGAAAGTGGAAGGTAGTCCAAAGGCAGGCAGAGTATGGCCTAGAATGTTCCTCCACAATAAGCCCCTGGAGACAGCATTTTTCCAGAGTGTTTCTCCACAGAGGGGCAGTAGGGAGTCAGAAGTGCTCAGAAACGTGCGCGCCTTTTAAGCTGGGCCTCCTCTTGGAAGTTGCTGCTTTGTGGCCTGGAATTCTTACTCTCCTGTGTTTGGTTTTTGTGAGGCTTGCTTTCCGTCCTGTTCGTCATAGTTTAGCAAATCCAACTACCCAGAGTACAATTTTAGCTAAGCTAAATTTGCCCGAGTCCTTGCAGGGCTGAAACCGAATTTTCACCCCAAGCCGGGAAGGCAGTGTTGCCATTGTCTCATCAGACTCACAAGTTTGGGGATGTGAGGCACAGATTGTCTCATGGCCCCAGCAGGAGTTGATGGAGGGGGCTTGCATGCTGAAACTGTTTCCGAGCTGTGTGGGGAGGAAGGCGAGGGAGGAAAGAAGGGGGGGAGTGGTAAAATATGAGGGGCGGCTGCAAAGGAAAGGACTCCCAGGAGGAGAGGATGCCTGGAAGACCCATGCTTCTCTCCCCACAAAGCCCAGCTTCTGAGCATTCCCTCTGGAAAATGTATTTCCCTCCACACTGGCTCTTTCTCATAAATCAATAGGGGGCAGAAGTCCCGGTCCTCAGTGTAGGTACATTTGGTGAGGCCCTTTGTGTTCTGACAGGCATCTCAGACTATCCTTCACTTCCTGACAGACCCTCCCCCACCTTTGTACTCCCTAGCCCCCCTGCCTGGAACATAACTTCTTGTGAGTTTTCTCATGGTTGGCCTTCTCATCATGTTGTTCTTACCATCTTTTCCACGACTTTGGTCTCTGAAATCTTGCCTGATCACGTCTGCCTAGCAAAGCACTGCTCCTCGGGACTCCAAGGTACTCTGCTGTTCTTTGTAAGAGTGTGTGTGCTGTGGGAATGGAATCCAGGGTCTCATGCAGCTGTACACACTCTACTACCGACCTGTGGCCCCGACCTCATGAACCAGTCTTGATTTCATTTTCTTTTTTACATTACTTTTAAATTATTTTTTTTCTATTTTTAAAAATTTGTGCATGTAAACTGAGCATAGTTGAACTCGTCTTTAATACCAGCACTGAGGAGGCAGAGGCAAGTAGATCTCTGTGAATGTGAGCCCAGCCTGGTCTATATAGCCAGTTCCAGGATGGCCAAGGCGACATTGAGAGATCTAGTCTCAAAACAAAACACACACACACACACACACACACACACACACACACACACACACACACAAAGACAAAAAAATTGTGCATGACTAGTAATGGTGGATGCCCTACAGTGCATTTGTGGAGGTCAGGGGACAATGAGGTAATAGGCTCTCTCCTTCCACCATGTGCGTCCCGGGGATTAAACACGTCATCAGGCTTGGTGGCAAGTGCTTTACCCATTGAGCCATCTCACCGGCCCCTTGTGATCTGATCTCTTTTTTTTTTTTTTAACTTTTTCCCCCCATAGAAAATGTGTGTTTTACTTATATGTCTCCTTTACCCGGATGTAAACTATGCTAGTCTAGGGTTTTTTTTTTATTGCCTTGTTCACTGCTTTATGCTTAGGTACCTAAAACAGTGCTTAACACAGAGCATACACTTAATAAAACTGTTTTGAAACAATGAATGAATAAATAGGACAATCATTGTGGTGGGTGCTTGCGGTACAAACTCACCGGAAGCTCATAGTTCTGTGAGAGTGAAGGACAGATGACTGTCTCACTATAGACGCTGTCGTGATATTCCCACAGGACTTGTTTTAAACCCTAGCTCCGCCATTCACGAGTTGCATGTGTTTAGGTGATTGCTCTGCCTCTCGGTGGTGGCTCAGTTTCCTCCTTGTAAAAGAAGAAGAATGTTAATCAATTCACAGGAGCATAGTAAACGTGTGAGATAGCATGTATAAAGGTGGGTACCATGTTCAGGAAATGCTTCCTCTTCCTGAGTCCTTGGTGCTGTGGAGTATGCTGCAATTCTAAACTGGTTTGTTCCTGCCTCTTCTGCTGAGGCTGCTCTGATGGAGAGCAGCTCATGCCTAGAAGCATCTGCAGCAAGATTTGTTAAAAGGAAGCCAACTCAGATAGCTCAGGCCTGGCTGATGGAGCCGGAAAGTGTTTTTCTAAATAGGATGCTGCCTTTTACTTTTCTGTTCCAACTTACTAAACCAGGGCAGTTGAGGCAAATTAATTCAGGCCTCTAAATGCTGATAAATGCAGAGGCACTTACTGCTAATATTTCAATCAAGTGTCAAGACAGAACTGATTAACAGAAAATTCAGAAACTTCTAGCTGATAGAAGCTGGTTCCTCATTCCTTCTAATGTAAGACATCATTTTAATTTTTTGTTTATTTGACCCCAGCTAATGCCATGTTGCTAATGTTTTAAGGGAAAAAAGTCCTAGTTCGTATGGTGCCATTTTGTGTTAATTTGAGAGAAGTGTATTTTTAATGCATTTGTCATGGTCTCGGCTTGCCTTCATAATTACGGTACTAATTAAACATATACTTGTAAGCAATCAGTGTCAGAGCTGAAAGGGATCGTAGGGATTACTCCGGTGAACCCTTCATTTTGCAGAGAAGAAACAGACCTCTCATTTTGCTGGAGGACATATGGCTTGAAGGAAGCAGTATTTACAAAGCTTGAGTCTAACAGCCAAGCTGCCTGGTCTGCTCCCAATCAAGCCTGCACTTTCCTAGGCTCCTCGTGTTCCCATTTCCTTAATTCAACAAAGTAATCGAGTCCCTGCTCATACACCCGCTCTGCTAGATGCTGGATTTGCTCAGTGCGCACACATGCTCCCCCACGTTCGTCCGCTGGAAGTCTAGGAGAAAAACCGACATTTTTTTAAAGCACGGAGAGAAGTTCAGGCTATTGAGGGAGCACCTAGGAAGTTGCTGACCCTCAAGTGGGTGGGATGAAACCTGGGAGAGGGTAGTCATCAAAGGCTTGTGGGAGGAAACCTTATTCATCCATCAAAACTAGAGAGCTGAATCAGGAGTAGAAGGCCGGCCTGCATGTGGGGGTGGAGGAGACTTAGGACAGACAGAAGAGATGCCACGTACAAAGACCAGTCAGTGAAAGAGAACGTGATACGGCCATAAAAAGGAAAAATACATACCACAGCGTGGAAGAACTTTAAATACAGCATGAAAGACACAAAAGGCCACAGAATGTGACTCCATTCATCTGAAAATTCCACGAAAATGGAAACTAGATCAGTGGCTACCTGGGGCTAGAGGGTATGAAGCTTCTTCCAGTATACTGAACACTATTGGACTGTGCAGTTAAAAAGAAAATATGGTACAGCATACGAACTGTAAGATAGAAGGGCCAGGGGAGGAAGGATTAAGGTTAGAGATACTACTACTACTACAAGCCAATGTTTATAGAGCACCGTTCTCACTAATAGGAATACTAACTCCATTTTCAAAATGACCCTACAAAATAAGTATTGTAAATTTCGTAAAAAGCCAGGCACAAGGAAGTTCGTGTGCTCAAAGTTACACAGCCACTAACCGGTAGAGCTGGGATTTAGAGGCCAGCCAGTCTCCTTTGACTCTTACTATTACAGTCGAGTGGGAAAGCAAGATTTGATCCGAAGGCCTTTGGAGATCTTGTTAGAGTGTTTTTCCCCTTTAACACTTTTGAAGTGTTTGAAACAGACGTGATGAGACCAGATTTGTATTAAAAAAGGTCAGTTATGGGATATATGTGGGAGTAAGTGCACACTGGAATCATGAGGTAAGGGGTCATCCTGTGGGTGTGATTACAACGGGGCCCAGGGAAAGGTGGAATGTAGTCACGGAGAGAAATGAGTCATAAGAAGCTTGCTCTTTTCTTTTTGCATCTCTATCACTACCTGAAATTTCTACTTGAGTTCCTCTCTGCCTAAGCCGGTCACTTTCTCAAGCCTTTTACTCAGCTCCAATTTCAGTATTGCACACTTACATCCTTTCTCGATAAAGCTGTATTTGTTTTAAGGGTCTTTATTTTTTGCCTATGATGACTAAGTGGGGAAAAAAGACAATTTTAAAAATCAGAGCAGATGGCCAGGCAGTGGTGGTGCACACCTTTAATCCCAGTACTCAGGAAGCAGAGGCAGGAGGATCTCTGTGAGTTTGAGGCCAGCCTGGTCTACAAAGCAGATGCCAGGAGAGCCATGACTATTACACAGAGAAACCCTGTATCGAAAAACCACACACACACACACACACACACACACACACACACACACACACACACACAAAATCAGAACAGATAAGTGATTTAACACTTTTAGAATTCTGATAATACATTTTCTCATTGTGACTATTTCATAGCTTGTACTTCATTAACTATTTTCTGCAAGTATTATATGACAGGAGGATTCAATAATTAAACAGGTCTCATTACCATCTGATGTCCTGTAGCCTTTAATATGCTAATGTACACTGCTAATGCATCTTTGGGTGCACTGAGTATAGAATAAATCAGACTTACTTGACCATGGAGCCCTTTTATTGAGAAGCATGTATGGGAACAGTTTTCCACAGAAAACACCAGACCCATCTACCCATATTCTGCTGCAGGCCACAGGAATATATCATAAGAACTCAGCTGGTTATGGCAAAGTCACTACCTGGAGGAATCAGGGAATTCCTCCAGAGGAAGCCAAATCCCAAGGAGTTTTTGGTGTTACTTGGCTTGTTATATATCAGCTGTCTTCTGTTATGAAAATCATGTGTGCCTTCATAGTTTTCCCAATTGACTTTTCCCTAAGAAGGGCTAACAGTGTGGACTGATCACTCTCTGGACATACACATTCCAGGTATTTGGAGAACAGCCTCAGGAAAGGCTTTCTCTGGAATCAGATATCTCCCTTGGCCACTTTCAAGGACTAGCAGTAATAACAGTCTACATGCAAGTCTCCTGATTTAAGGTAAATTCCACAAGGAGACACCACCTAGGTCAGGTGAACGTTAAGTAATAGCTTTACACAATTCAGCTCAGACCCCCCTTTCTTACAGCCTTACTAACTTTATAGACTGCTAACTCCTTATCTAACCACTTCTAGGAATATTTAGATAACCTTCTGCGCTGACAGCAATGCTCAGCCAGAACCCCAGTTCAAGGCTCCCTGTAATTATCATCATTAGCAGCATCCGGCCAGGTCCATCCCCAGATGGAGGAGAGTACTTTATCAGAGATACCTCTGTATTCTCTAAGAACAGACTTAACGATCCAGGCTACCTGTTTGAGAAGGCCTGGCGGATGTGCCAATTAAGCCTTACTTCCTCCTTTCCCAAACCTTACCTCCAGTTCCAGATCTCCCTTTAACTATCACCAGAGGCATCCAGCTGTACACAGGTTGCCTAGCGACTGAGCACACTTTCCCCTACCCTGCAGAAAAACGGCAGATAGCTTGGACAGATAGGAGCCACAGGAAAAAAGAAGACAGTTTTACTTTCTCCCATTGACCTAGCAACTTATAGATTCTTAACATTTTCTACCAATCACGTTTAAGATTATAGTTGAGCACATAAGATTCCCTCTTCTTAGATATTACCTGAATTCAGCCTTTAGTTAATTCATTTCCCCATTGGTCACTTCCCTTTGGGGTTGCAAATGATAATTAACGGTTATTGCATCCCTATGTGATTCTTATCACCCTTCCATTTGACCCTGGAAGCCTGGCTTTATATACCAGGATTTCCAAGGCACGGAGGGACAGAGAAGAGAAAAGAGAATGGAAGAACTAGACGGGTAAGAACTTGAGAGGAACAAACTGAGATGGGGAAGAACTAGATTGAAGGGCTAGAAGAGAGTACTAGAGGAATGAGATGGAAGATGAGGATGAGCCAGATGGGGAACACCAAGACGAGGAAGAACGAGATGAGGAGAGAGAAAGAGATGGGAGAAAAGATGATATGGGAAGGAACAAGATGGATGAGAACCTAGAAGGGGCAGAACAAGATGAAGGAATTAAGATAGAACCCAGAGGGGACCCCGAACAAGTGTAGAGAGAAATCAGGCAAGAAAAGACCTAAATATGAAAGCAGAATATAAGCTTGTAACTGACACAGAATAATAAAGTATATGGACTAAGGAGTTTCGTGTACATAGATTCATTTCTTCTCATCAAAGATTAATTATCAGCTGGTTGTAGATTCTTCCCAGACCCTGGGAGGGGACTGTTGAGGGGCTGGACCCCCATAGTCCCCGATAATATTCATAGTGTCCAGCACACCTTTCAGAGGGTTCTAACATAGTTAAGCCTCCTCACTATTATTTCATTTCTGTGGGTGAAGTTCATGTGCCTTCAGCACCTCTTCAAATCCTACACCACCTTCCTCTTCCCAACTTTCTGATGTGGAGGTGCACACAGGAATGAATTGGAGGATGAAAGCCCAGCTAGGAAGCCATTACATCAATCCAGACTTAGTCATTTATCCAGCCACTCATCCATTCACTATGTGCTAGATACTGTGCAAAGTACTGGTAGGACATCAGTGAGTTTAACAGCAACACAAACACATGGTCACTAATGAATGCCAGACAATAAACAAATAGACAATAATATAGTGCAAAGTGATTTTGGCTAGGGATGGTGGACCACTTGCCAAACATGCATGAAGCCTTGGGTTCAAATCTCAGTTATGGTGGTATATGCCTGTAATCTCAGAACTTGGGAGGTGGAGGCAGGAGGAGCAGTAGATCGAGGTCATCCTCAGCTACATAACAAGTTTGAGGCCAGCTGGAGCTATATGAGACCCTATCTTTAAAAAAAACCCTCTTAAACTAAATAAGGTAGAAGAAGAAATTGAATAGCTAACCCCCAGAAACAGGCTTAAGAATAGGAAAGGAAACTCAAGTTTTACCAAACTGATGGAGAAACCCAGTCCAGAACTTTCCATCACTGCCTCTGTTTTTTAATATATTTTTGTTTATGTGTATGTGTGTCAGTGTGTGTATGCCATGTGTGTACAGTTGTTCTCATAGACCAGTAGAGGACATCAAGATCCTCTGAAACTAGAGTTGCAGGCTGTTGGGAGCCATCTGACATGGGTGTTGGAAACCAAATGCTGGTCCTCTTACAAGAGCATCTCTGCAGTATTACATGTATTTATGTAGTGTGTGTGTGTGTGTGTGTGTGTGTGTGTGTGTGTGTGTGTGTATTCACGTGCAGACATAGGTTCATGTTCATATGGATTGTTCATGTGACATAGAGCATATGGAAAGGTCAGAGGACCACTTTTGAGAGTTGGATCTCCCTTCTATCATGTGGAGCCCAGGGATGAACTCAGGTCATCAGACTTAGTGGTAAGCACCTTTACTTGCCAACCCAACTCCCCAACCCATCACCAGATCTTTTTGTTTGCACAGAAGTTTTGGACAGATGTTTCTCTGTGTGTTTATAAGACCAATCAGATTTCTTCTGTATTCTCTGGGTGAGGATATCAGGAAAAGGGAAGAATATTCTAACGTGCATAAGAGAGGTAGTTTTAGATCCTTAAAATGACACAGGTTGAATAAGAATATCTTGTCTAGTTTTGCAGTTTTCAAAATACAGTCTCATCCATGGCTTGATTTATTGCCCCCATTACATGGAAAAGGAAATTGAGGCTCAGAGGCTGACTTGCTGAAGAGTGCATCTCTGCTTAATGGTTGGTCTGGGATTTGAATTCGAGTCTTTAGCCAGCAGAACATCTACACATTGCCACGTAATTGCTGTGTTTTTGATTTTTATGCTCATGAACATGTCTGGATTATTCTTGTATGGGGATATGGGGGAGAGAAGAGCAGACAAGAGGAGGTTGGGGTAATGATTAACTCTCCTTAGGGGGAAAATGGGCTCTGTTAATGTTTTTGGATGGAATGAAAGAGTTTTCAGGGCAAGGGCCAAGTAGTGATTAGATCTTTTTCCTTCCAAGTAATCCCCATTCAAGGCTGCATAAATTGGAATCCGGAGGGGGAGGAACTGTGAAGCAACAAACCCTGTCTCTCTCCAAACTAGTCAGACTCTTTGAATTAGAGAATGTGGAAGGCACTCGGGAGAAGGTTTGCTTCTTCAGCTTAAGCATGCCTAGTGAGGGTGAAGCAGGCTCCAAGGAGGCAGTGGAGAACAGTGACAGAAAACGCCATGCATCCCAAAGGTGGCAGGCAGAGGAATGGTTGGTTCTCTTTGCAGCCTGCTTCCCTCCTCCTCCTCCTCCTCCTCCTCCTCCTCCTCCTCCTCCTCCTCCTCCTCATCCTCGGTCCTGGTCACTCTTTGTTTAGTGCTTCCTTTCAAGCAATCCTGAAATGCTTATGACATTTCATGTCCCTCCCACCTTTCTGTGCCATTTCTCACCACCATGACAATGTAGCATGCTGTCCCCTCCACTCAGAACGCCTAATTTGCACATATCCTTCAGAATCTATGGAGCTCTTACTTGGTATCTGAAACTAAGTTAAATATTTTAAATGTGGTACCTCTTTAAATCCTTGATTGGATGTTCTGGGGTAGCTACTGTTACCCTCATTTTACACATTCGTGATCTGGAATACAGGGAAGAGGACTTCGTATTTAAATCAAATATTTCTGATTCTAGAGTGCAGCCACTAATGTTTGTTTGGGTGCTCTGAGAATAAGAACTCAAAATGGGATTCAATACAGGATCAACAGTGTGAAAGAAAATGGAGAGGAAGCCAGAGAGGGCTCTGGGATGGAAATCTGACACTCAGGAAAGCAGAAAGAAAAAGAGTTTGAGCGAGACCATGTTAGACTGTCATGTAGTCTCAGAAAAGTTTTGGAAGGCCAAGTCCTGGGGCCAGAGTCCGAATCTCCTCACAGCAGGCCTGCCTTAGTTCCCTGCTGTGCTCAGTCCTTGGCTAGAAGCTGTATTCAGGCAGTGCAGCATGTGCAAACACAGGAAATGTGCTCCTGAAATCAGCACGGAGAGGCCAAAGGATGCTGCCAGACATCCTGCTATGCACAGGCCAGTCTCCGCATCACAGAAAAACGGGGCCCCAAAAATCTAAACTGCTGAGGTACAGGCCCCCTGCTGGAGTTGGAGGCCTACAAGGTGCCTTCCTGCAGCTGCTTCAGGTTCTCCCTTTTTCTTAGTGCCTTCTGCCAGTAAGCCTCCCCTGCTTCCCAGCTTCTCTCCCCTGTATGTCTTCCATTAGAGGCCCCTCCTCTCCTGCTTTCCTATTCTTGCATGTCAGTCCATTATAGCACTTACCCTACTGTATTGGTAGTGTATGTGAACTGGCCTGTGTCCCTGTATTGATGTTTAGAAACTTGAAGATGGCAGTTATGCCTGACTTTTTTTTTGTAACACTTGGACCTATTTTAGAAACTGGCACTTAATGTTGATTAAATGAATGAAGGTGGAGGAGGCTCGTGAGGAAATTTAGTAACCAGTGTAAGTGGATGACAGGCTATTGCCTGCCTCCTTCAGAATTATCTGCCCTAGGGTTTTTCCATACCCCTATGCTTAACATCTACCTGCAGAGTAAATTCCTTCCCAGATATTTATACTTGAAAGCCCCTTAGTGGCTCCGATTCAACATGTCCGTGTTAAAATGCATGTCTTCCCCGAATCCGATTTTCGTTTTGTGGTCCTGTGTCCGTGAATGGTCTTGTAATTTATCCAGTTGTTGAAACTAGAAAACCAGGCATTATGTGCTTTTTGCCTCCAACATCTTTGAACCACTGACACCCAAAGATTAAACTTTCCCTAATACCTTCCCAGCTCTCCTCCTCACCACATGGCCGTCGTCCTGACACTAGCTCCCATCACTTCTGGTGCGAGTCTCCTACAGGAACACCCTGTTTCTAACCTTGCCCCACAGTCCTTTCAGGTTTACACTCTGACTGCTGCCGTTGTGAAATTCCTAACATACATTCAAGGACATTAGCCTTTGACTTCAAATCCTTCAAGGATTTCTGGTGATCCTCTTGATAAAGTCCAAACTTCTTATCAATGCACACATGACTTTCATAACCTGGACCTTGCTTGCCTTTCCAATCTCATTTCCCTTCACTTACACATACCTTTGACTCTTAAGTATTTCTCAACTGGAATTGATGCCCCCCCCACCCCCACCCCGCCTCTGGAAAATGTCTGGCAATGTCTGTAGACATTTCTGATTGCTACACCTCTGGAGAGGAAAGTCTGCTGGCATTTGCTGAGTAGAATTCAGGGATACTGCTGCAAAATATACTACAATACAGCCTCCAACAACAAATTATTATCCAGACTAAAATGCCAGCAGTATCTATATCAACTGTCTAATAGTTCTTAAAAGCCTTATGTTAGTTTTACCTGTCTGTGCCTAAAATATGTTTGGAATGTCTTTCTCCTCCTTTTTTTTTCTTCATCTGGCTGACTCCCAGTTGCCCTTTAAAACTCTATTGAATTCTTACCTCTTCTGTGAAGCCTTCCATGACACTCTGTCTAAATTAGATGTCCCTATATGGCTTTCAGGACTTCTGCTTTCATATCACTTATCCGATGGCACTGCAATTATTTTGTTGTCTGTTTCTTGTAGAGCCTGGCTGGTCTCATCGACATCAGAGACATTGAATTCTACATTGGATTCCTTGTACTTGACACATGGTACCTGCTTCATAAGTATTCATTACATGTCCCACTCCTTAGACCCAAAGGGGAGTAGAAGTTGCTTACCATTATTCTTACCTTGGACCTTTCTTTAGGGAGGTCCCTCAACTATTTGTAATGTTGGGCTACTCAGGGAATCTGAAGTTGATCTACAATATTTTATTGGTTATCTACTATGTTCCAGGCATTAAGCTGAACGCCAAGTAATCAGCACTGAGTAAGCAGGCATAGTTCCTGCCTCAAAGAAGTTAGAAGAGCAGCAAGTTCTACTCTCCACATGAAATCCAGTTAGTGTAAGGAGCTCATCTTGGGATCTCAGTTAAGAGTCTGGAAAGAAAACCTATTAGCAAGTTAGATGGCTCCCTTGTCTGATTTGACTTGCTTGCAGTAAATTGACCAGCTTGCAAATCCTTGGAGTGATAGGCATGTCCTCCCCTTGGACAAAACAAGGTGGCTTAAGTGACTCTCTTTCTGGCCTTTACTCTCCAGCCGTAAGACTCTAACTGCAAGTTAGAAAGAAGGCTACTGGCCTAATAAGGGACAAATCAAGTGACCACTGCATTCCTTAATTGACTTTGGATAAATAAAAACAGGAGCCGGGCAGTGGTGGCGCACGCCATGAATCCCAGCACTCCGGAGGCAGAGGCAGGTGGATCTCTGTGAGTTTGAGGCCAGCCTGGCCTACAGAGTGAGTTCCAGGACAGCCAGGGCTGTTACACAGAGAAACCCTGTCTCAGAAAAGAAAAAAAACAAAAAACAAAAAAATCGGATTCCCTATTTCAACAGTTGCCTCACGTCGCCAGAGCTGGGGCAGCAGTTGAAGAATGAAAAGCACTACTGCAGAGTCAACATTTACAGATACAGTTAACATTAACTATATGTCAAGCAAAGCTTGAACCTGTTATCTTCCCCTGCCCAAGACTTCCTGGAATTCCAAATGCAAATGGGTAAATCTCTGCATTTTCTAAAGGTGATCCAATATTATTTATACAGATTATCCAAGTAGCTTTAGATTGAACTAATACCAGGAAAAGGCTTATTTTGACCATAATTGTAATAATGCTGCAGGACAGATAAATTGTTAAACTCTAATACAGGGAGATAATGGGAGAGAGAGAGAGAGTGTTCTTCAGATGCCCAGAGAAATGTGCAGCTAAGATAACCTTAGGAATGGGTGTAGACTTTTCCAGTAGCAGAGGATTCCATTCACTTCACCTGTCTATTCATTTCATTGAGCATCTACCATGCACCAGTTATGTAGGTTTTAGAGATACAGCAGTAGAGTGGCTTTGCTGAGGCATGGTTCCAATCTAATGGAAATACCCAATGGAGATCAAACACTCTTAGGTGAACACTCACAGGTGCAAGAGTGTCTACTGTGCTTGTGCTCTGCTCTCTGAGGAGGTCTGATGAGTAGAGATGTGAGGTTCCTTTACACATTCTGTAACTTTGATGGGGGTGTATAATAGATGGATATAGCAAATCATTGAAGAAACCATTCTGACTCTTAGGTGCTGTTTGAGTTTTCCCCTAAATATCTATTTTTGCCTTTCGGGATTTTAAGGCTATAAATAGAGTCATTCTGGCTCCTGGGGTCCATAATTAAGCTCCTCTGTTTGCATGTTCCGATCTTGAGGGTGCCCCTTGGGCATTTGGAGAGCATTTAGCCCACTCAGCAGCCTCTGGAACAGAAGCCAAAGTGGCAGCAGGAGTGCATTCCATAAAAGCAGCTCTATTCCTCGAGCTCATAATTAGAATGTGTTAACTACATCCTCTCCGCATCTGGTACACAGCAACTCAAGGGTGGCAGAGGAGGAATGGAAATGGGATCCATAAAAAATGGTCTTCTGTCTGTAAAGGTGAGAAGTTGGTCTTGCTTCTCTTTTGCCCACTGGAAATCAGAATATTTTCTTCCTGGGCATTAGATTCCTATGGTAACCGAGATACTCTCAGAGAGAGGCATTACATGGACACATTTACCACAGTTCCTGGTGTAACCCGAGAGTTCATACAGGACAGCTACCATCATCATCATCATCATCATCATCATCATCATCATCATCATCATCGTGATGTTAGTAACTTTGTTTTTGGGGTGTGAGGTATTATAAGCAAGAGTTCAGGGGTTGGGTATGTAACCTCTGGTTGTGTCACTAATTAGTTATAGGCTTTGGGGGACACTCATTTATTGTTAAGACTTACATGACTCACAGATTGATAGCAAACTTAGGTTTTGGTGCTATGGCTTAACAAACTTAGGTTTTGGTGCTATGGCTTCTGGAGGAGGGGAGGAAGGAATCATGAATAAAGCAAATTAGAGCTAAGATGGGACTAATTCTGCTGCATAGTGTTACTGGATATTCAGATCCACTCTTCACTGAGCTGTGACACTGGCGGCTGACCTTTATGGATTGTATTAATGAGCTCCCTTGCCTCCTGACTTCTGCTTGTGTTTGGCACCAACTGTAGATGGGAGGGCGGGAGGGGAGTCAAGCTTGAGTATTTACTTATTCCCCAGGCTGTCTAATGATAGGCTGAGGATTGGTAGCAGCTGTGCCCCTTGACTGAAGCCCACAGGTCTTACAAAGCCCACTCTTCATGCTGTTCCACTCCCTTGCCCTTCAAGCCTTAGAGCATAGTAACTCGCTGCTTAAACATGGCCAGAGTGTTACCTTACCTCTTGTGCTGTTCCTACACTTTACCCACATTTAAATAAATGGCTCCTGTATGCAATCCTTTGCAGGTTACTCAGCTTGAATGTAGCACAATGTCTGGGACACGGTAGGTACCAAGTAAACATTATTGAAGTGAATACATTGTTCAGTTTAGATGAAGAGAGCTGAGTGATCCAAATTACACAGGTGAAGTGGTGGAAGTTGGACCATCAGGAAGTTCTGGTAGATGGGACAGTGCTAGAGGAGCAGGGTCGGATTTGGGAACAACAGGCTCTGATCTTCAGAAAAAGGCTGACAAAACTGAATGAAGATGGTAACTAAACCCTTGGCTAGTCAGGGACTAGGTTCATGGGAGGGCCTGGGTAGAAGGATTCAAGGCTGGACGAAAGCTCAAATGGAGAGGTCACCTTGATCAATGGAATTCTGCGTGGGAAAGAGTATCTGTTAACCTGAGGTCTGGGAGCTATTGAACAGGGATGAAGGACTCTATAAATCGGCTAGCATAGTTTCAGGATTCTTCTTCTTCTTCTTCTTCTTCTTCTTCTTCTTCTTCTTCTTCTTCTTCTTCTTCTTCTTCTTCTTCTTCTTCATCATCTTCTTCTTCTTCTCGAGACAGGGTTTCTCTGTGTAGCTTTGCACCTTTCCTGGAACTCACTCTGTAACCAGGCTGGCCTCAAACTCACAAAGATCCGCCTGCCTCTGCCTCCTAAGTGCTGGGATTAAAGGCGTGCACCCCCCCCAGCAGTTTTAGGATTCTTAATGATTCATTTGTGTAATATTGCTATTTAGCCATTGATTCTGATTTTGACACTTACCAAACAATCTTTAGGACCTAACTCAGTTTCTACCATTTTCCATCTTTATCTGGAGAATAAATAAAGTGATTAAAAGCTGTAATTTTCTATTTTGTCTTTGTTTTTTATTTGTCAGTTAGCTTTTTTGTTTGTTTGTTTGTTTGTTGTTGTTGTTGTTGTTGTTTTTTCGAGACAGGGTTTTTCTGTGTAGCCTTGGCTGTCCTGGAACTTGCTCTAGAGACCAGGCTAACCTCACACTCAGAGTATCTGCCTGCCTCTGCCTCCTGAGTGCTGGGATTAAAGGTGTGCACCACACCGCCTGGCAAGAGCTATAATTTTCAATATAAAACAAAGACTAAGTGTTCACAGAATGAGGCATTAAGAACAGGGCCATTAGAATCAAATGGACTATTATGAAAATCCTGACTTGAGCTGGGTGTGGTATTGTACACCTGTAATCCTAGCACTTGGAAGGAAGAAGCAGGAGGATCAGGGAGTTCAAGGCCAGCCTTGACTACATAGTGAGTTTGATGCCAGTCTGGATTACATGAGGCCCTATTTGAAAGAAAACAAAACAATAGAGTACCTGGGATGCAGCAAACTTGTGTGGTAAAGTGCATCCCTAGCATTCATAGAGTACTGTGTTTTATCCCCAGCACCACATAAACTAGTTGGGGTGGTATTCACCTATAATCCCAGAACCTGGGAGGTAGAGGCACAAGGATCAGAAGTTCAAAGCCATTCTTGACTACAAAGTGTGTTCAAGGCCAGTCTTGCCAACATGAGACCTTGTCTCAAAAACCAAACAAAAACAGCCAACAAAACAAAACAAAAACCAAAAAAAAGCCAAACAACCAACCAAAAATGGAACCATTCCTAGAAAGGAAGGAAGGAAGGAATGACAGAAGAAAGAGAGAAAGAAATCTAGATTTGACTAGTTTGGTCAAATCATAACCTTGCTTTTTAAAAAAGAAAGTGGTTATGATACCTTTCTTACCTTGTTGCTATGAGTGTTAAAATGATTTACATAAAGCACTTAGACCATGTCTTGCCATGTAGTAAATGCACAGTAAACATATTTTAGTTTACTGCATATATAGTACTTATATTTCAGATTCATCACAGATTAATCCTCCTGGAGTGTGATTAGCCCTAGAGAAACATGTAAAAGAAGTCTCTAAATCTGCAAAATTAAGGATATACACCAGTGGCAACATCTGTGGTGCCTCTACCACAGGAATTACCTCCCTCATTTCTGAGCCGATCATTAGTGTTGCCAAGGGAGAACAGTTCTCTCTCCTCTGGGCTGTGTTAGCCTTTGGTCCATTCTTTTGCATCAGCATGCGTCTATTTCTCCTACTGGATGATGCAGCACATAGACCAGAGCACAAGAACGGAGTGCTCAGAAATGCTTGTTGACATTTTTTCTTTCAATTTGCACATACCCACTCAGGACCTCAATGTCTTCTGAAGAATAAATTAGGTCACTTCATTCAGGATGTTAGAGCACCTGTGTTTTCTCTTCTGGTCCCTGTCCTTATTCCTTCCATTCCTGGACACCTGCCTCCTGCTCTGAACAAGTGGTTCAAAAGCAAATATGGCAGAAATAAATACCATTCAAACAGCGCCTATGCTGCAGGGAGCCCATAAAAGGAGAAGGTCCTTCTAAATTGGAGATCTGTTTATTTTGCAATTAACAAAAGGTCAGGAGGCCTGGCATAGAATCCAAGTGTGACTCTGCTGTGTTAGCAAGAATTGTGAGGTCTGAAAGTTATTGCTAGGGATTTGGAATCTTTATTATGAATTCCAGGAAGCCAAGTTTTCTGGACAATATGTGAATTGTAGCAAAGTATTCTGCCGTCCTTTGACCCAAAGTTAGTTCCGTTGTAGTGATATAACAAGGTCAATAGGTCATGGGAGTTCTACTGGGTTACCTTGAAATGACCCCCTTTGAGGATGTAACAGATTATTAATCAGGAGCCATATCAAGGAGCTATGGCTAGGGAGGAGCGAGCTTTCAACCTGTGATTTAGGAGCTGGGGAATTTACAGTTCTCTTTCTTCTGCAGGGCTCTAAATTGGCTTGACATTTGTTTAGCTGTTGCTCTTTTGGCCACAGAGAATTATGGGATATCATCTATTCAAAGGGGGGGAAAAGCATTATGAGTACTTAACTGTGTGCAGGTTCTGAGCAAGGGGGACTAAGGCACAACCATGAGTAAGACTGCCCTCCAGGTCCTTACAGCCCAGTGGAGGGTGCTGACCTGAGGCTGGAGAAATGCAATAAGTGGTTAGGCTGACCCAGATAATATGCACAGGGCACAGAGAAACCTTGGAGGAAGGAGTTACCTGCAGTAGTCAGGAGAAAAGTTTTCACAATTAAGACAACATGTTTCATTTGTATAAACAAAAGAATTTGCTTGATCAGGGAAAGTATTCTTCTCAGATTCATTCACACTTCCATTGGCACAGCATCATGGCATCTGCATTTCCTATAGACTTCTCCTACTTGTATGTACTTGTACTTTGAATTTCTGCTTTGTGGTCTTCATGGATGGGTAAGATCTAAGAGTTTTCTGGTGGATTATTTAAGGTCATTGAAGTATAGGATCAAATTGTTTATTGTAACACTAGTCACAATAGGCAAGTTCTAGAAATAGCCTAGGCATCCACTGTGGGGTGAATGGGTAAAGGCAATGAAATTATGTCCTTTACAGGAAAAGGGACAGAACTGGAAATCCTCTTGTTAGATAAGGAAATAAGGAAGACTCAGACAAATATCATATTTTCTTTCATATGTGAAATCTAAATGTTTCTTAAAAGACATGAAAAGTAGAAAATAGAAAATGTCATCATGAAGCCCATCACTTTTTACAATTAATATATACTAGTTTAAAAAAAGGAGCACTCATATCAAATTCACTGAGTTTGCCTTGGTAGCTGAAGGGTTTCTGCTTGTCTCTCCCTCAGTTAATATTTATATTTGGTTGCTTGAACAATGAAACATATCTGCTACTTATGATATGTGTATCATCTCAGAATGGAAACTTCTAAATAGGCTTTCCTTTTTTTTGTTTCCTTTTGCAATGCTGGGAACAGATCCCAGCCATTTGTACATGCTATACAAGTGTTCTGTAGCTCAGTTACGTCTTCAGCCCTCTCACAAGCTTGTAAAGCTTACTTCATGAGGTCCATGCTAGGGGGTAAGAAAACATTTGTCTCCAAAACTCAGTTTAGAACAGTTTCCTCTCAGCATCAAACTGCTTGAGACTCCTTTTCTATTTCTCCTCTGTTGTGATCCGAGCAAGCCCATATAATGATTGCCTTGACACGCTTCTATTGATGAGAATCAGAAGCCGAGCAGCACGTCTGTTCTGTCTTTTATTCCTGAGTCTCTCAAGATCCCTCTTGACAGCAAGAGATGATTCCTGTAATGAGGACAGCAAGAACAACTATCACTTGGTGTGTTGAGTATGCATTTGTACATAGATGGATCAACATATGTACATGAAGCTAGAGACTTGCTCATAGCCTCTAGACTTGCCTTCCCGAATCACTCTAACTGCTGCATATATGATAGAATCCCTGGATGATGGGCTTCCATGGAGCTTTACAGCTGATGCGCTCTTTACCTAATTGGAAAAATTATACTGTCATTTAAATGTTCTCCTTCCATATGTACCTCAAACAGCATGTGAGCATGTGGAATATAGTTTCATGATCTTGGAATGTAATATTGAAAAGTTTCATATCAACTAAAGAATGAAGTATTAACTATAATCACCATTCTGTATATTATATCCCCACAAATTATTCACGTCATATCTGAATATTTTTATTCTTTGATCATTGTCTTTCTATTTTTCTCCCTCTCAGCTCCTAGTAATTATTATTCTATCTGCTTCTTAAAGTTAGACCCTTTTAGATCACATGCATAAGCAAGATTATACAATATTTATCTTTTTTATTTCACTTAGCACAATCTTTTCCAGGCTTATCTATGCTGTTGCAAATGGAAGGACTTTTCTTTTTTATAGCTGAATAATATTCCATTATCTCTAGAGACTTCGTA